>NC_091500.1:20462234-20797815 GCF_947461875.1 Haliaeetus albicilla
ATGTACACTATATCAGTTCTGTGCTGATCAGTCTTCCCATCTTTGGTAATTTCTGGGTTTTTAAGATCAGTAACGGGATTATTTGAATCAGTAGTACCAAAAAGAGAAAAATGATGGCAGAAACTGTATTCACAAATAACTTTGAGCTCTGTCTTGTCACTGCTATATATAGAGAAGTTTTACTTCCACCGTAAAGGGAGGAATGATGTAGAATGGGGCATGTGAAATTTCATTTAACAGTTTTTGTGGAGAAAACCAGATCTAAGTCTAGAGCAAGAGTTTTCATTGCAGACACTTTTTTCAATGGAGGCATTGATCTCTAAGCAGAACATTTAACCTTGCCGACAGTAGACTTGATTTTCTTAACTATCTCTCATGGACTGTTAGGAATACTTTGTGGATTCTCTGGGGTTCACTGACTCTACATTGAAAATCACTCCTCTCGCAAATGCTTCCAAAGAGTACAATCAGCCAAACTGTCTGTGGAAAGGATCAAAACAGAAGACTAAAAAGCTGCAGAACAAGTACACAGGGTCAGTAAAAAGCAGAAGAAACAGGACAGAGTCAGGCCATCAAAAATGCAGGCATATAAAATGGAGAAAGTAACAAAAAAGATAGGAACACTTGTGCTGTGATATCACAACTATTCCAAGAAGAAAAAGGATGCACAATAGGGTGGAGCTGGAGGATACCGGCACGCCCAGTGGAAGTTGCTCAGAAACTATTCTGTTTTTCTGAGATTCACGTATTAGCACTTGCACTTATTCCTTGTTTTTGCATTATGCTCTGGGCTCTGCCCTGCCTGAAATTCAGTTTTGTTCCTTTTGCTACATGTTTTAGGCTGTCAGTGAGAGAAGCTTTAATCTTGAATTAGCTTCAGATGTGTCCTGCTTTTATGATCTGAAAATAAGAAATTCTTCACACTGAAAAGTCAAGCAATGCTTCACTGAAAAAAACAAAATTCTGCCTCCTACTGCACACCAAACATTAGGGCCGCACACGCTTCCATTGAGCACATGTCTGAGGAGCAACCAATGGTACTGTTGGGATTACTGATCAAGTTTCTTTCTGCAGCCCTGAAACACTGTGTGTATTGCATGACCTGCATTTATGGGCACCCGTAATTTTGCTCAAGTCCCCAATTTTCATTTGACACTTAAAGAAGGAGTGAGTATCCCCCCTGAAGAACAGAGCCTCAGGCCAGGTTATCTTCTTTGTCAGATCTTGTAGTCTCACGTGAGGATGTCCCTTGCTTCTGACTCCTCTGGTGATGCTTGTCCTGCTGGGCCTCACCAGGAGCTCTGGGGCTGTAGGCACTGAGGGGTCCCAGGGGTCTGCAGCAGCTTCAGGGACACCAGCAGCTGCAGCAGAGAGGTCACTGGGGTGACCGCAGCACTAACCGCTTCAAATTGCGCTTTAGAGAACACTCTTAGTTTAGGTCCTTTCTGTGGTTATTTGTCATGAAAATGTGGCACCAATTTATGCACAGTGATTACTTATGACGAGAACAGTACAAGTAGCTGCATGTTTTTTTCCATTTTTGTGGTGCTTGTGAGCTGGCCACGGTTGTTTTTAAATGGTCTTGTTACTTGAATTAATACAAGTAAATGTGTTATATTCAAGAGGATCTGTGCAGTGTGCTGTTAGTAAATAATACGGTTTATAAAGAAGGAGGTATTCAGTGACCCTCCTAACATATGGAATTGCTTCTACTCCATTCTTCGCTGACCATGGCTTTTATAAAGAGAGAACAGAAGTGCGCAAGTCATTACTGGATTTACACATTAAGGAGATGTAACAAAATGAAAACAGGTTTTGAGATTTTTTTACATATTTAAATCTTTCTCTGTATGGATTATGTTGTTCTTGCCTGAGCCATCATTCCTAAAGAGATTTACTCTCTGTATGCATGAAACTTTAGATTTAATTTTTTCTTGTAATATTAACACAAAACACCAGCATGTGCATACATGCACATAATCTTAAACTGTGAAGTGTGCTGCCTCACAAAATCCCTGGCCATGCCCGAGAGCCCTCAGGCTCTGCCCAGATGGATGCCCGAGATGTGTGAGCCACATTCATATTTAATCAGATCAATGTTAACACCTCCACCTTAAACAGACATGTTTAAGCCTAGGTAGAAGTAAGGTCTCCACTCTGATGAGTAATATCTAACCCTTATTGCTATAATAGACATTTCAGCACTTCTGACTACACATGACACAATATCTATTCACCTCTCTGTACCCAGACACATTTTTAGAGTTAATCTCCTCTGATTAAAAATGCTGATACCCCAAAACCCCATGTTTCTTAAGAAAAGATGGATCAGGAGAGCCTTTCTGTGATATGCCCCTTGGACCAAGAAAGAACTTCATCTTTTAGCTCACATTTCACTAACACTTTCAGTAAACTGCAAAAAGAAAAGTTCACAGTAAAATCTAGTTTTGCTTCTCCACCCAAGAAACTAGCATGTCAACAGTAATAGCAGCAAATTTAACTAACTGAAAGCCTGTTCAGGAAAACTTATTTCTGTCGGGTATCAATTTTTATTCTCACCTCTTTAGTTATATGCTACTTTCTTACCAAAAAAAAAAAGTCGTTTTTAATTTTTTGAAGGTTGCTTCCAGTTATTCCACTCTTTCTCTTTTGCACCATCTATGGTTATCAGAATACGTAAGGACAATTTCTGAAAATAACTTAAGCTGAATTTCCATCCCAGGAGGCAGGTCTGGAATACACTGTCTGGAAAAATAATTCATTCCAGGAGAAAGAAAGGAGTGATCTTTTTAAGCAATTGCATTTACTGTAGGACAGCTGATGCAAAATATTTAAAATCAAGAGAAAAACTGTGGTATGTCTAAAAACAGATATTGCAGGATCAGCTAAACTGCTAAGTTTTTGTAGTCGTAACTTATATGACTGTGTATGATTATAAGCCATATTGAACTGACTGTGGATAAAAAGAGAATCTTTTTCAGGGTAGGTAGGTAAATAAGCAAGAAGTGATAGAAATATTCATGGCAAAGGTTGCACCTCTAATCGGACATGCTAATTCAGGTGAGGCTGCTAGCTTTGCATGTGATGTGATCTTATCTATAGATATGGATCATGCATCATGGTGCATCTTTGTCTACACATGATCAGAAGCTGTCTGAACAGAGGTGCTCAGCACCCTGGAAAATTATTGTTCTTACATGCTTCAGTTTGAAAAATCCTGGTGAAACTTTGATTTTTTAAACGGCAGTTTGAATTCACCCACTATTTCCTAAGGAATCTGATACGCATAGTTAAATGCTGATTACAAACATACCCATAGATAAAAGATAAAATATATATGCTACCTGTTATTATTAATACTCATCTATTAAATGATCTGTTTTAAATGTTCCAAGTGCACTCCCTCAAAATCTCACTGAAGTCAAGAGACACTATGACTTTAATGAGCAGGACTTAAAAAAATGTGACTGTGACAAGGTCCAGAGCTGGCTTTGAAGAGGATCTACCCAGGCGTTCTCCTCACAGTAAGCTCCCCAAATAAGACCAAAAAGATTTTAAACCCACAAAAAGACAAGTTTTGAACAAAAGTAGCAGTTTTCTTTTTTAAACAGGGAAGGCTCAGAGCAGCTAGAAGAGAAATAAAACAGATTGTACAGATGTGCCCATGTGCTCCTTGCAAGCATGTCCTTACTTCCAAACTAAGCAATGACTTTCTGCATCACTGACTCAGCCCCTTGATCCCAGGAGGCTCGTTGAACCCTCTCGGAGATGTGACTCCCAGTTCTCTGCTGCGACTCTCTTAACCACTAACTGCTCCAGGCCCCAGTGTTCACATGAAGGAGCAACCCTTCTGCTTCTCTGCCACTGGGTTTCACCTTCCTCAGTATTTTTTTAATAGCACAAATTTATAACAATCAAATAAAATGAACACCGTGACTCAAAAACAGAAAATGGAATTAGGAATCACTCAAGCACCTTCTAATGTTCTGGGTTTTAAATCTAAGACCAAAAAACTTTGTGCCTTTGAGAGAAAGGGCAAGGAAAACATTAAGAAGAAGGATGAAAAAGAAAGTCTGAAATGAAGAATTAATGACTGTGTCCTTTTAATTCTGGTGCCTCTGCAAAAGTTACAAACTAAAATACTAAAAGTATGTTGTTCATGATGATCTTACAAATGATACTGAGACTTATTTGTTTAATTTTAAGGGCCTGTATTTTGTACTAAAATGCCACTCAACTGTCGGTTTGCTAACAGATTCCTGTTAAAGAGGTCAAGGTCTTTTCTTGTCTGTTTCTCCACAAAATTCTGGATTAGACTTTAGCTAATTGAATTTCAATGCAATTATATTTCAACATAATTGAAAAAATACTGTGCAAATCATAATATGCCATTTTGCTACTGTTTCAATATATATTTGTCAGGTAACAGACATTTGGTGCATATTTACAATAAAAATACTTCAGTTTTTTTCAGTGGGGAGAGAAGACATGAGTTAAAGTTTCAGATTGAAATATGATATATCTTTACTACAAAACATTTCGAATGGAACATTTTAATTGCACTGGATTTTTTAAAATATTTGCTTTTTTGATAAAACAAAAAAGTAAGTTTAAAAAAAAGACCTTCCTCCCTCACCCTCATTACTTCCTGACAGCTTTTCTTAGCTGCTGTTGTTCTGCTAGAAAAAAGAGACAGTAAGGAGAATAGAATGAGACCTGACAATGGAAGAAAAACAAAGCAAGCCAGAAAAATCAACAGAAAAAATCTAAAATTTGCTAATTTGCCAAAATTCTTCCAACTAACTAAAGTTTCAAATTATATGATAAGGATAAATAATAGAACCTTAACTCATGTAACCCAGCCATATTTTAAAGATAGTCAGAACTGGATGGGAATCATTTTGCTTTCCACAGGTTATGCAAAAAGAAACAAAGAAGACCAACCCAGCCAAATGTCCATTTTGTGGATGAATGTAGGACAGAATGATTAGTGGAGGATGTACAGCAAGGATTGTTGAGAATATAACTACTGTCTGTGCAACTGAAGAGAATTGTACATTACATTGATTTGCATGCAAAAGGTACCGGTAATTGCTACAGGTTTTAGTAGTGGGTTTTTTTAATCCATTTGTTTCTTAAGCAGGCTCTGTTTTGCTTACTCTTATCTAAGCCTTGCATCTGGAAAGGCTGTTTTGCTCTCTGACAGGTCATTCTAAAATTCAAGGGCCAATAGGAAGAGAGCATAGATGGCAGACATGAAATTTTGGTCATGATACAATAACCTGAGTTACAAATCAAGACCCCTGATTTCACTGCTACTGTAACTCGGGGTTGGCCACCTGGAGCAAAGAACACATTTTTGGTTTGTTCTCTTTTTAGTACTTACTTGTCTGTGTTCCCCTTCACAGGAATGTCTTACTGTCTAAAATGACTTAATCCTAACCAGAGATCCTGTAGCAAACAACAACAGAACATCAAAGGTGACTAAATAAGGAAGATCAAACAGGAATTAGGCAATCCAGGGAGCAATTAGAGGACATCAAAACTACCCTGAGGGAGAGAACAGGACTGAGCTAGCCCACCCTAGTTGAACAGTCCTATTGACTTTGATCAGCCAGGAAAACATGGATGAGTTGAGGGAAGTCTGTTGATAGCCCAAATCCCAGACAACCTTGCTGAGCACACCCTCCTGCCTCTCAGTGTACTTTGGTATTTGACCTGAAAGTTTGAGGAACTGTATCTTTCTGGTTCATTATTTTTAAAAAAGGAAAATCTATGTAGAGAAAAAAATAATTTTTCTTCTGAATGTCCTGTTAAAGCATCACATTACTTCTGGTTTTTCAAAGACCTTTGTTTAACTATTACGCTAATCAAACTACGGTAAGTTGATTTTGCTCCAGAAGAACTGTTGCATTTCACTGGAGGCTAAGGCCATGATGACTCCCAGATTGTGTCATACTGGTAAAGTTGCTAATGACTCACCTTTTAGGCTTGTGGGGCATCTTGCTCAAACTGGTCACCTAGGCTCACACTGCTGTTAACAGCGAGATAGGCATTTCCAAAGGGCAAGTCAGCTGATAACAAAGCCACAGAGGTGTTCGCTGGAGGGGACGTCTGAAGGCTTCTTGGCCAGCCTCTTGCTCAGACAAGGACTATTGCCAGCACTATCCCGTATCAGCCAAGGCTTTGTCTTATCGAATTTTGAGAACCTCTTGGAAAGAGGATTTCCAGCATTTCTGTGTAACCCGTGCTAGTGCCACACTACCATCCCGGTACAAAATATTTTTACGCGATATCCAACCTAAACTTTTCAAGTCACAATTTACAACCATTGCACCTTGTTATATATATCCTCTGCCACTGCAAAGAATTGTTTCACTTTATCAGTTTTTGCAGTTTCTCTTCCAGGTGTTGTAGGTTGCTGTTGGATCACAAGCTTGCTCCCACTTCACCAGATGAAACAAGCCCAGATCCCTCAGCCTACGCTCATAGCTCATGTACTTAAGGCACTTGGGCATCTTGGTCATCCTCCTTCCAGTTTCTCATCGTCCTCTTTGACCTGGAGAGCCCAGAGCGGGATGTGTCCTTCCAGGCAGGACCTCACATGCACCAGCTGAGGAGGGAAGCAGCTTCCTTTGATCCGCTGACTATGTTTCTCCCGATGATGCTCGTTCTTTTAAAATTAAGAACAGAAAGCATTTACACTGCTCTGGAGAGTTCAACAGGGTTTGTTCAACGCTGCCTCTAGGACCCTTCCCAGGGTTTGATATCCCCATGGCCAGGAGCGGCAGGGGCTCCCCAGGGCACCAGGGCCTGTCCCACCCCCCAGCCAGGAGCAGGACAGCCGGGGGGCACCGGGGCTGCCCCAGCCCCGGGCGTTAGACTGGGATGAGCCAAGGCTGGGCCAGGATTTTGAGCCGTGGGTTGGGGTTGGGATCAGGCCCACTGGGGGAACAGGGGTCAGACGCAGCCGTGGGATGGCTGGGCAGGGCCATGGGGATGGGCCTGAGCTGAGGCCAGGCTGGGCATGGCAGTTAGCCTAAAAGTAGGGCTGCTTGCCCTCGCGGCGGGGGGCTAGCTTTCCCCACAGCAGCTCCTTCTCCTCAGGGACCAGCTCTGCTCTTCCCAGGCTGGCCCTGCACCCCAGCGGCCAGGCCCCAGGGCTCAAGGTACCCAGGATCCCGTCAGTACCCGTCTGGGAAATGGGCACAGTCCTACTGCATTTGTCCGTCTTCAGAGAAGGCACTGGTTTTTATTTATGTCTGTAAAACATGTGGCTGCACGGCTCTGATACTGGCTGAGGCCTCCAGGCACAGCTGTAGTACAAATAATAGCCTGGAATCTCTTCTGGGTGAGGTATTTCCTCAGTGTAGGCAAGAGATTAAACTAATAACACCCAATTTCCCGTTATGCTGATATTAAGGAAAATTACTCTGTGGGAAAGCGGGAGCTCATTGGTTCAAGTACATTTTCCTTTGGGAAAGTCTCTTCAGAGACTGTTTTCCTTTATCATTACAGGCCAACTCTTCCACTAGGTACATCAGCTGGCTATTGAGTCAGGGCCTATGTTTTCCTACATTTTAAGCAGCTTGTCAAAGCGGGTCTTAATATTATCTTTCATTTTTATTTAATATTTTTTCTTAGTATATCATTTAAAAAGCCAGAAGGATAAAAAGCAGGTTATCCTATTGCTATATCTACTTTTCAACCCTGACTTCACTAGACAGTGCAGGCTGATAAGTGTTTTACCTCCACCGTGTTACCTGTGATAGTTGCGTGGGATCAAAAAAAAAAAAAAAGGAATTAGATCTAAGAGATCCATACTGCACAGTTAGTAAAAATAATAAAGCTTTTGGGCATTTTCCTAAATATCAGATAATGGGTTAGCAAGGTCCATTTCCTATAGCTACACCTAACAAACTCTCTCTTTGAAAGGGAGGACACATTAAAACACATTGTGTGAAATATCTGGCAAATCTAAGTTATACTGGTTGATTTAAGATATGGTAAGCATCTTTCCTTGGACACATACAATAGCACCAGGTAGCCTGGTTGAAGTGAAGTTTCAAAGATATTTTAGAAGACAACCTTTTCTTTTTTTGCCAGTTTATACACAACCTGTCCCAGGAATTTCTTGTTATAAAGAAGCTAACAATGCATGTTCAGGTGATCTGCAAGACACGAGGCAAATAAAGATACCCTAGTACATTCCAGTGCTAGGCACACTCTTGTTTGAACTTGGAAGGAATCTTTTTCATAATGTAACCAGTGAAGGAGTAATTTTCCTCAGAAATTCATATTATATTCAGGAAAGGAGAATGGCAGCTTTTAAAGATATCAGCAACATCACTTTCCCAACTGAGAGGAAGAAGGATATGTGAGTCTGGCTTCTGTGGAGACAACATCCTCAATCTTCTTTGCTGGGCTAGCAGAAATCATAAAGTCTTGAATGCCCATGGTCAGAGGAAAAGTTATATTGCCTCTGACTGCTCTGCCTATGAAGAAGCATGAGGTATTTCAAGAAGTATGTATCTGAGTATAGCATAAGATTTCCTGCATAGTTGAGAAAAGCTTATGAACAAGCATTTAGGAGTTTAAATAATTTGTTTAGCTGGTACTTTGAGTTTAGCACACTTGCTCATGTGCCATCCAGCTACCCCATGACATTCACTTTGCATGTATAATAGAAATAAAAGGCAGGATTATATGCTTTCAAAACGAGTCTGGGTTTTGCTTCTGCCTTCAAAATATTAAAGATCAGATGTGTTTAAGCTTAAGAGTCCTGTGCTATTATATTATAATAAACCCACTTTAAATATAAGTTTCTATGGTGCTTTTTCATCAGTTATTTTGACAATCTGTTCCTCTTAACTGTTACTGTTATTGTTGACCAAAATGGTCCTAAATAATAAACTAGGTCATGATTCTGTGTCTGCCAAAGTCAATGCAAAGCATTTCCATTGTCAGGTATCTGAAGACATATTGAAATGTCTTGAATGCCTCATTTTATATCCAGAGGTAGAATGCTAACACGGAGATATGAACTAAACTGAAGAGGATTTGAGCTTATATTTCTTATATCTGAATTTTTAGCAAACCAACAGATAAAAGTATTAACTATTTGATCTTTTAGAAAGTTTTTTTTTAGTACTTCAGCAAAGCAAAAGCTATAAAATTAAATTACTGGTATGGAATAAAACCAGCAAGTGGCAGTATTTGACAAAAATCTGAGAGGTAAGTAGAAAACTTTTAAAAGCAAATGGAGATTTACGTTATATCTAAATATAAGGTAAGCACTTCTAGCATTCAGAAAGAAAAGTATCTCCTTTCCAGCATAAATATCTTATTTTTTTGTTAGGTCAATTCCTCAACTAGAGAAATTGGAAACAGAAGACAAATTTCCCATGGATATTTATAGGCAGGGTCAATAAAAATGACCCTACACATTTTCTAAAAATCATTCTATGAAAACTGGCTAAGAACAGAAAGATATATCAAAACCATTTGGAGGTCTTATTTATCAGAAATCTTCCCTGCCAGCAATTTAGAATAGCATGCAATGAATATTAAAATCATAGAATTGTTCAGGTTGGAAAAGACCTTTAAGATCATCAAGTCCGACCATAAACCTAACACCTCATACTCTACCGGATTCCCCAGGGCATGAAAAAAGTCTAACTTAAATGACTTATGAGGCACTAATAATATATTAACCAAGAGCCTGGAGGTTACATGTAACTATATAGCATGTTAAGGTTAAATTGCCTCATTAGAGTGAAAATATCTATTTTAATCTCACTCTCAGGATTACATATGTATAGCATAATTACTTGTAATGCATAGTACAATAGTCTAGCAAGTCCCCAAGTGCTAAAAACTTTTCAGAACAATTTTAATTCCCTATAGAAAACATAATCAATTTTGACTATGTGCTTTATTTTTTAAAAGAATCATCATAAAGCACCAAAATGCCAAAAAGTAAACTGTCATCATATTTTCCTAAATGCTATGAATATCCCAATTTAGTGTTATCTCTATATTACTGTGTTTAATTATCTAGCCTCAGAAGTTCTGCTGCTCTTAGTATGGGCGCTGCGGGATGACAGATTTACAACTGCCACGATGCTCTAATGTGAGTGGCATTTCCGGGACAAAAACTTACTTGTGCCAACACTTGCACTTTGTAGGTCAAAAGTGCCTGAGCTTTTACTGGACCAGGAAACAAATTTAATTTTCAGATTAAGGCATGCATATATCCCAACACTGATTGCAAACGCGGAGGAGGTGATACACATAGCAGCTGCTTGCTGAATTGACATTGAGGTGATGAACATTTTAACCTGCTTCTTCTGTAAACATTCTTCTACTTCAGACTGGTATCCTCCACTGTGAAACAGCTGACATGTATGTATATGAGTTTCTGAGCACTTGGTGTGTTGAAATAGCAGACTAAGCCCAGCTCTGCAACAGGATTTAGAAATGTACCCAATTTAGAAGTGTATCTAAATGGTAAGAAAGAGTCTTACAGGCGTCTCTGACTACCCTAGAAACTCAGTAATTACACTGCTGATGGCACATCAGCAAGCCTCCCCTATCTCCAGACACAGATCGAGCCCACAGGCTCCCAGTTAGCCAGCCTCCAGCTCACGGGGAGGTTGAAGGGTGTTTTCAAGGATTCAGGACTCCTTGGAACAAGAAAAACACTTCTATGCTTCCATTAGCTAACTCCTTTTTAAGATATAAGCAGTCATGTCTTGCTTTAGAGAGGAGAGACATAGTGACTCAAGAAAAACATAGTCAAATAGTACTTCTGCAGAAAGTAAGTTACAGATAATGACTCATCTCAGCATATTTTGATTCTGGGCCCATCAGTGGTATCCAGCACTCGTCGTAGCACACTTCCAGGCTCCGATGTCCTACATGAGGTGTTTGACTTCGTGTTAAAAAAAAAAAAAGAAGTAATTCCCTGACTCATGTGCTAGTAAGATTCAGAGTAAACATGACCATAGTTAAGTTTTAGGCAAGAATGGCCTCTACATTGTTCCTTGAAGAAAAAGTCACGCAGGCAACCCTGCAGAAGTGCCAGGGCTGATTTCTAGAGTGGAACTGGAGGTGCTGACACCCATCATTTGTGAGAGAATATGTTGTTGTTACACTCAATAGGTTAGTTGTGATCACTGTTATTGTCATCCTAGAAATGACATTCCGATGTTTTCACCTGGGATAGTCAAAGCATGGAGAGAGCTGGAGAAAAGGTACCTACCTACTTTGGACCTGACATCACATGACAACATATTTAGGGCAATGTTAGAAATCTCAAAGGTAATCCAGTTTTGTGTTCTCACAGAAGACTTGTTTGGAGAAAGTGCTGAGACCATGGGAGCTAAGGCTGCAACCATTATTGTAAGCATGGTTACATTCTGGCGGTCCTCTTACAGCTTCTTGCCAGTGTACACACCTACCCAAAACCATCAGCTGAACGTAGTTCAGGGCGAAATCAGACAGATTTTCCTGGCCCAGCAGTAAAAGCTGCAGCACTACGAGGGGGTAGTCCAAGGGCTGTGCACGCCAGTCTTTCAGAGCAGGGCAGAAACGGGACTTAAAAACTGAAGGTTGAACCTGCCTCTGCCCACAAGGGTTTCTTTTCCCCGACTCTTTTTCTTCCTCGCCTCTTCTCTTTGCTTTCTGCTCTCCTTTCCCTTCCTTTTTCTTTCCCTTCTGCCCACTCCTCTCCTGGCTTCCCTTTCCTTTCCCCTTCCTTCCCTCCTCTCCCGAGGTGCACGCCGTCGCCCACCTCGGGGGGCTACCTTCGCCCCCTCCCTTCCCGGGGATGGAGGCGAGGGCCGGGGAGCAGCGGGGGCCGGGGAGCAGCGGGGGCCGGGGAGCAGCGGGCCGGGTCCCGGCGGCCGGGTCCCTCCGCCCGGGGTGCGCTGCGTGCGCAGGGCGGCGCGGAGCCCCCGCAGCGGGGCGGCCGCCCAGCCCAGCCCGCCGCCGGCCGGGGCGGGCCCACCGCCGTCCCCTCCTCCAGCCTGCGCGGGGGGACGGGATCGCCCCGCCGCCGACCAGAGCGGCAGCCGCGGCCGGGGAGCGGAGCGGGCGCGACGCGGAGCTGCCGGAGCCCCTCTCCTCCTCCTCCTCCTCCTCCTCCTCCTCCTCCTGCCCCGCGCCCTGCGGCATGGCCCGGCGCGGAGCGGCGGCCGCCCCCGGCCTCTGCCTCCTGCTCCTGCTGCTGCTCCGCAGCGGGGGGCTCGCCCCCCCCGCCGCCGCGCAGCCCCCGCCGCCGCAGCGCGGGAGCGTGTGGTGCCCCAGCCGCTGCCTCTGCTTCCGCAGCACGGTGCGCTGCATGCATCTGATGCTGGAGAGCGTCCCCGCCGTGTCCCCCCAGACCACCATCCTGTGAGTAGCCGGGCGGGGGCTGGCGCGGCGGGGCGAGCGGCGGCCCGGCGGGCAGCGAGGGAGGCGGAGGGAGGGCAGAGGAGGAGGAGGAGAGGAGGAGGAGGAGGAGGGGATACCTGGGGTGGGAGGCACTCTGGGTGGCGGTGGAGCCTCAGCCCTTTGTCTGCGGTCGGGGGAGGGGGGCTGGACCGGCGGCGGTGGCTCTGCCCGGGCGCCCCCCCCGCCGCTGCTGGCGGGGCTCCTCGGCGAGGGGCGGCCCGGGGCTGCCCTCCGCTCGGCTCGGCTGGGCTCGGCGCCCCCCCGGCCCCGCTGCCCGCTGGGCCCCGCGGCCGGTGCCGGGGGGTGGCGGTGCCCCGGCGCGCTCCTGCCCGGCTTTGGGTGGGGGTGCCCCTGGGCCTGCGGGGGCGGTCAGAGGTGGAGATTCTGGTTAACCTGCGGGCAGCGTGTCTCCAGCTTCATCGTCCCTCGAAGGATTTGGCCGCTTCCTTCGTATCCTGCTTAAAAAGCCCGCTGAGCTGGCAGGAGGATCGGCAGCGGTCGATGTAGCCCGTTCCGTTCCTTTCCGTTCCGAGGCGCGGTGGGGATGGGTGAGCAAAGCGGGACCCAGAGCCTGGGCTTACCCGAAGACTGACCCGGTTCAAGTCCCTGCAAAGGACTGAGGACATGCGAACTTACAGTTCTCTGTCCGATTTCTTAATTCAGGCACTAATGCGTCAGTTGAAGCGCCCGGCCGTTCTTCTCTAGGGTCCAGCCACTGTTTTGAGTAGGACTGTGTTGGCAATGAAATTCGGTATTGGCAAGGATTAAAATTTATTTCGCTCACGTCGATTTTACTGCACCCCTGTCCTTTCCAGGCACATTTGCCTGTCATAAATGCGAAGATCTAAACGCACATCGCAAGCTATTTTGTTTCGAGGCTTACTGTGAGGGACGGATTTCTTCCACTGACCCGCTTCTGCGTTACTTGGGCTCAGAAAGCTCTTGGCGCCAGCCCCGTCCTTCCCTTACGCACACGCAGCCGTGGAGGCTGAGCAGAGCTTGGCCCTGGGAATTTTCTGCAGGGCCTCCTGTAATAAATTGACTTGTGACTTTGTCAGATATTTTCAAAAGGGATCTATAAAGCCTTGGTGTGTTTCAGCTTCCAAGTATTATTTAAGGTGAAGAGTACAGTCATTTAACATTAACTGAGTCCCTCTTTGGCAAGAAGCGCAGCCTTTTGGCAGAATGGGATTAGTCCTGCAGTACTTGTAAACCTTTTAGGGAACAATACAGGAAGTGGGTGGTTAATGTTTCTTACATTTCAAACAAAGTACATTTACAGAACACCTTTTGCTTTGAGATTACAGGAAACTGTGTAAAGCTAGTTTCGTGAATCATCTGAAATGTGAAAAAAAAAAAAATCCTTAGGGTAGGGAATCAAGTATCAATGGCTTAGTTTCACGTTAAAGGTAGAAGGGCCTGCAACAGCAGAAAGTATTAGATTAAACCTAGCCAGGGTGGAGCTCCCCTTACGGTGGGTATTTATAATCTTGCAGTGAGTCAGAGGAGAATGTGTGAACAATGCAAGCATTATACCTAACCCCACTAATATATCATATTGTCTAGTATCCCAAATCTGAATTATCATTCCAGTATAATGCAAACTACAATGCAGCAGAACTAATGAAAAAGAAGTTAAAAACATTTTTTCAGCTTGACAAAGAACAGTAATTATCAAAATACACCTGCGGATGACGAGCATTCTTTAAAACATAATGGTGGCCCTTACTTGTCATCTGGTAATGGGTATTCTCCTTTTTCACCAATCGACTAGGGGACTGTTATAAATAAAATAAGTAATACTACATCTGTAAATACACAATTACTCCTGCTACAGTTCTGCTGAATGGCTGTGAATGGGGAGGAGATGGGCCAGGAGATAGTCAGGCAATATGAATCTCTGGGACAAAGAACAATGGTACAATTTATTCAGTAATCAGTAGTTTGAAGATACCAATTATACATAAATAGCTTACCTACTGTGTATGAGTTTCCTACCTTTGGCTGTAGGATGTACTTTCAGATTAATTATTACATTTCTGAGGTACTCACTGAATTACCAGGTGGTTTACTACTCATTTTTACCTTACTTTTTACCAGCAGTGTTATACTACGTAGAGGTAGCCCATCACCCACAGAAGGCTTTCTGTACTCAAGAAATAATTTTGTTTTTAAGCATGAAAATAAGAAGCAGGTATTTCATCTCTGGTTTCACTTCCACAGTTCATCTTTCATGTGGAGCCCGTATATTAAACGAATTTTCTTTAGTAGTGGTGTTGATAGCTAGATAATTAGAAATAATTAATTAATTTCAATTGAACGCCTTCCTCTTTAAGAAAATGCTGCAAAGTGTGTTGCTGGTGGGTTAAGCCCATTTTTACTGGCATTGGTAAATTCCACATTCTTGTCTGTTTTCTTTCTTCCTAGGACACAGATTGATCGTGCAAAGTAATTTTGTAAAAAAAAAAATCACCATAAGTTTTTCCTCATTTATAAGTATATAGTTATTTTGGTTTTTGCTGAGCACTGGTTCTGAAAACTGTCCCATTTTGGAAGCTGAGTTGACTTTGCTCTACTTCACATATAATTTGTTATATGGATTAAAACAGCATGGGGCCCAGACCAACAGTGCAGCCAAATGTTTTTCCCCACATATCAAAAATGTCTACTCCTAATCTCAGGCTCTCTTTTGAAAACTGTTCATAACATTACTAGTTGCTGACCTTGCCAGTGCTACTTCTGGCTGTACATTTTCTCACTCCCTCCTGCTTCCCCCACTTTCTGGCACTTCCCCTTTCCCTGCTGCAGGCTGGGATCCACGGCTTCGATTTCTTCTGCCGAGTGGATTCTGCCAGCTTTGAAAGTGCTTGTGGAGCCTTGTGAGTACGTGGTTTCACCCAGGATGAGATTATTGCCCAGGCTCTTTGGAGGACTAGGGCCAGCATCCCAGTCAGCAGGTCCGGTGCTGACTTCCCTTAAGAATGGAGACCCACCTTCAAAGTGGTTTGCAAAACCACTTCTTGCCTTAAGTGCGGTCCTGGAAGTTTCCTTTCATCTTTGATTAAATATAGAGTGCTTGTGTATTCATGGAAATTGCTGAAACATATTTATATTAGACCATTTAAATGGTTGAGGAATGTAAAATTCTGGATACAGTACTATTGCTGTCCTCTCTTCCCTGAATTGTATCCTATCTCGGATTTATTTAGGGTATTTCTGTGTTTTACAGCCATTTTTAGTTCATGGTGTTTGTAATTCTGACAGGGGTCCTTTGAGTATTGATGCAGTATGTTACTATTTGTATCTTGCCTAAACAGGACCAAAATCCAAACCTGTCTACAGTACTCCTTACACATGCTCAGACCAATACTAAAATTTGTTCAAAGTTTTTCTTGGCAGCTGAAACTAAATTGAAGGCAACGGTCTCAGTGTTGCTTGTTACTGCTTTTGTTTACATGATTCCAACATATTCTACAAACTGGATAGGTTACAGTGCATACCTATTTATTTATTTTAATTTCTAGTTTGTAGTGTGAATGTCAAGGATCCATGCAAAGGGAAAGGGGAAAGCGTTAGTTGTTTAATTCTATGGTGACTTTCCAGACAGCTGTGTAAGAGGTACTTATATTTTTTTCATAGCTCCATGACAATTTTTGTGGAATCTGATGTACGCTCACGATGCCGGTGAAAACCATTACTGCTGCTTTTCAAGCGCATCGATCTTAATACAATTTAAAAAAAAATAACTGAATTACACAAATCACACATCTGTTTGGAGTGTACATGAATTACCAAAGAGATAGAGGTAATGGAAACATAATGACATTTCGCATTTCAGTGTTGATTTGTGATAACATTATGCCTCTTAACAGAGGCATTTAGGGAAAAGAAATGGGTGGTATGTATGAATTCTGTCAGTGCATGAGTCTCTGGGCTATCATAGCAGAAGGATGCATGCTATTTGCAGATCCGCTCTTTGCAAATGATGCATCATCAGTCAGCAAACCACCAGCCCATTCTCATCTGAAAAATGCAGGATCCTTGCTTCCGATCAGATCTTTGAAACCCTTTTAGAAAACTTCCAGTAGATTGAGCAATTAAGACAACAAATAAATGCACCTCAGCACTGTGAAGGACAAAGGATTGTATGTAGTCTCAAATCTGGACTGTGAGTAAGCTCGATCGCTTCACTGCTGAGCATCAATTTATGTATGGGAGGTAGTCGAGAGATATGACACTGGTATAAGATTTTAGTTAAGACGCAGAGATTTGTATATACGTAGTGTTCAAAAAAGAAGAACAAATACTGAAGGTTTACTTGAAGTGTTTGAGAATAACTGAATACGAACGCAGATCTTGACAGACTCGTGGCTACGCAGCAAACTGCATTAGATGCCAATGATGATTTGCTTGAATTGCACAAAGCAGGGGGAAAGCATAAGATTATTTCAATAAAAATTATCTTAGGTCTTCCCTCATGGAGATTTTAAGACCACATGCAGGATTAAATTTGAGATTAAAACACCTACATTTAGGTCTCTATACACAGGAGCCTACAGCCATGTGTGGTGTCTGAGCTTCCCTTCTAGCGAGTAGCAACTTAGCCAACAATCCATAGTGCCTGGAGCAGGACTCGCCTCGAAGGAAGGGGGACACCTAGGACTTGATTAATTTGCTAACTATAGTATTTGAATTCCCTTGAGAAAATAGTTTCTGGCTTCCAGCTGCTTCTCCAAAAAGGACACAGGTCTCCTATTGGGTCTGTGTCATACTTGCTTGCTCCCAACAGATGTCTCAGATAGCCTAGGACATCTAAACTAACAGCAGGCACCACTGTTAGGACAACTGAATTAAGCTGCTACTGTTCCGGCAGTTTATTCATTCTCCAGCCTTCTCTAGCATGAGTGTGTTGACTAGTCTTCTGTTGACAATAAAAGGAGTTTAAACATCTGTGTGTAGATGTTGATATTTCTTTGCCTCAACAGAAGCTTGAAATATTTTATTTTTCAGAAGAGAATGTTTTCATAGTATTTTTGACAGAAAGAAACTCCTTGCAAAAATCAGGCTAAGGGGTCATACACAATACAGAAAGTAACCTACTTTAAAGTATGTTAGTTGTTGCTAAAAGGGGAGTATTTCTCTTCCATTAAGCCCTATTCTCTGAGTACCGACAAATCAAATGGATACTGCAAAAGACACCAAACCTCCCCTGCAAAGCAGCTTTGGAGTGTGTGTAGGATGTTAACCCTGCCAAAGCCATTCCCAGGCAATCTGTCTGTACTGCTGGATGGAACGAGCTAGGGCCAAGGCATGAATGTGTGAAGGGCACATGTGCAGAGCGTGCAGTATGTGCTTGGTTGTTAGCAGGGGGCACAAGGGCACAACGTGGATAGAGTGTTTGGCATTTACTGGGAGACCTTAGGCAAAGCTGCTGAGGGATGCAAATGAGTCTTCGTTTCAAGAATGCATCTGCAAGTCACTAGACCCACTAGTGGGAAAGTATTTGTGTCATCTCAGCAGCAAGTTAACCCTCATCAAATTCTTTGTTAAAGAATGGGAAAATGTGTGGAGCAAAATCATACCTATTGTTTCCTGCAAGTATCTTACTGCATATTTAACACACTGTCATCAGAGGAATACATTGTCTCATGTTACAGTTAATAAATATAATTTCTGTTTTTCTTCTTTTTTACTAAGATGTGTTTTTGACCAGTAAATACTTAACATTTGAGTGTTAAAATGCTGAATATGTCTTTGTTTACAGAAAGATCTCTGTAATGAGTAGAACCAAAGATCCATTTGACCTAATATGTGTTCTTTGAGGGTGACTGAAAGGGCAGCTTATAAACAAGTAGACAGCATAGAGCAGCATATAGTGGTTCATCCTTATAATAATTTGCAGTTTAGGGATTTTCTGAGCTAAAGGTTATTTCCATATTATATGTAAAACTTGATGAATTTCTCCTCCACAATTTAACCTCTTTTTTTCAACTAATTTAGCTGTTACACTGATAACTTTTGGTGAGGAGGAGTACTACACAAACTACATGGTGTAAATTGCTCTCTTTTGTTTGAAGTCTGCAAGTTGGTGTCCCCCATTTCTTCTGTTGGAAAAGACAGTGAATACTCGATCCCTCGCTGTCATCTCAATGCCAGCCATGATTTTATGACCTTTGATCCTAAGCTTCTCCATTCATTTCTTTTTAAAGTTGAGGAGTCTTTTCACTGAAAGGTCGATGTTCTTAACTTCTCATCATCTGAATTGCCCCTTCCCTGCTCTGCTGTATTTTGAGTTGAGGGAATTATAACTTTCCCAGTATTTACATGGACAGATCTGGTATGTGGGCTAACTGGGGATTTATACACCGGCACTAGGATCATCTCTGTTTTCATTTTCTGTTCCTTTCCTAATAATTCCCAACATCATATTTCCTTCTCTTGAACTGTTGTTTTCATGGAATTATCAAGGGTAGCTTAAGATCTTGTCCATAAATAGTAATGATCAGTTCCAGGCCCACCATTTTATTTGTAAAGTTTGTTTTTCTCCATATACATTACTTTATATTAATATCATAGAATCATAGAATGGTTTGGGTTGGAAGGGGCCTGAAAGATGATCTAGTTCCAACCCCCCTGCCATGGGCAGGGACACCTTCCACTAGACCAGGTTGCTCAAAGCCCCATCCAACCTGGCCTTGAACACTGCCAGGGATGGGGCAGCCACAGACTCTCTGGGCAACCTGTTCCAGTGTCTCACCACTCTCACAGTGAAGAACTTCTGCCTTACATCTAATCTAAATCCACCCTCTTTCAGTTTAAAGCCATTACTCCTTGTTCTATCACTACATGCCCTTGTAAAAAGTCCCTCTCCGGCTTTCTTGTAGGCCCCCTTTAGGTACTGGAAGGCTGCTATAAGGTCTCCCCAGAGCCTTCTCTTCTCCAGGCTGAACAACCCCAACTCTCTCAGCCTGTCTTCATAGGAGAGGTGCTCCAGCCCCCTGATCATCTTTGTGACCCTCCTCTGGTCTCGCTCCAACAGGTCCATGTCCTTCTTATGTTGGGGCCCCCAGAGCTGAATGCAGTACTCTAGGTGGGGTCTTACGAGAGCGGAGTAGAGGGGGAGAATCATCACTTTTGCATTAGGTCTGCATTTTAAAAGCCATTCATGGACTGTTGACAGGTCCTTCCACTGTTCTTCCTATTCAGACTTTGTTAAAATAGATAAATATCATAAGCAAAACTCTGTCCTCTCTGTTGTTTATCCCTCTTCCCCTTATGAATAAATTGAGCAACGCAGAACCCATCACAGCTCTCTATGAAACTCTACTGGTATCGTTCCCCACTATGAAAATTTGCCATTTACTACGAACATCTCTTTATATGCTCATCTGGACTGTGTAGGATATTTGCTTTCTAGCTGTTTGTTTCAAAAGATTGTCTCCTAATTCCCAAAGCTTTGGGAATTTGGACTGTGGTCAGCACAAGATTTTTTCGTTTATTCTACTGAAACATTTTAGAAAGCCATGAAGATTATACAAATAAGTGGTTCGCTTGGTATTGTTGTTGAGGTCCCCAGTTGAAAATCACAGTTTTAAACATTTTTCTGCTAGCTTCTGCTAGAAGGTAGCTTCAGTGCCTCTGCTGTTACTCAGTTTTCCCAAACAACAGCAAAATTAAAAGTGACGAGTTACATCAATTTTCATCATTACTTTGGGGAATTTAGGGGCATGAGGGACACTGAAAAAGAAATTTTTGAGTAGCAGAGACAAACATGGGATTACTCACTGTAAAAGAGTAAGAAATGGATGCTTGGACGTGAGTAAATATACTCTTTCCTAATTCCCAAAGAAGGCTGGTGAAAAATTAAGAGGGAGATGCCTATCCCTTGCATCATCAGGAGGTTCTGGATCTGAGACACAAGGAGAGGGGTGACTGTCTTGTCTAATGTTGTGGTAAACACATGCCTAAGAGAAAAATATGACTAATAAATATTCCAACCTCCATTTTTCTGAATAGCTCTTACTGAATTCTCTCCCAGATGAGGTCAGTGTTCATTAAGAGATGAGAGGGGGATGTCACCAACCAGCACAAAACTTGGTGATTTAGATATTAAATGAATGTTAGGCTGCCCACGTGTGCTTATGGATTGGCTTGTAAGTAAACTAAGTTTAAATTAAAAAGTTGAAAGTCCACCAGAAAAGAAAAATAGAAACTATAGCCAGTAAAGAAGAGAACAGAGCTTGGGGTAAAGATAGAAGGAAGCTGTGGAAAGGAAACAATATAATAGGAGAAATTGCTATTATGACATGAAAAAATAGCAGACAACTTTCAGAAAATAACAAAAGAGGAGGAGAAATAGTGCATGATGTGTAAAATTGCATAGTATTTTATTTTTTTAATTACAAAATGTCCTTTTACAGGAATATTTTACTGCGTATAATGGGTAAAATGAAAATGCTAGATTAATGTTTTCAGGCCCCAGTTCTATTTTGAACAATTGAAAAACAAACTAAATTTTCACCCATCTTGATTCATCTCTCAGAATGGTATTTTTTCAATTATTTCTTTTTGGATTCATATTTCTGAGACTTTCAAAGCTTACTGTAGTTTGTTTACAGTATTTTTCCCCACTTCATATATTATTCTGTGATTGAATATTTTGTACACTCTAGATCTCATCTCGCAAATGTGAACTTATGCTTAGCTTTGTATACATGAGTAATCACCAGGCTTCTGATTCTTCTGGCCTTGGATATTTGCTGAGTCTTTTTCCAGCAAGCCAAAGTGTTTACAGCCTTATAGGCTAAGACTTCACTTCCAGAAAAGGTCCATTTATAAAGGTGACATTTAAAATCTATTATCACACAAGCTAAATATTTATAGTTGCTTGTCTTTCTGGAGAAATTTATGTATAAAAATAAGTTAATATTTTAAATACTTGTGTGTATGTCTGTGTTTATATATACACACACACACGCTATACATAGTGTGTGTGTGTGTGTATATAGACATATATACAGTAAAATGGAAACAACGAGGCCTAATTGTCATTTGTTCCACTTGGATTTGATGAAAAAAAACAAAACCAAAACAAAAATAGCTTTACAGGCTTTATTATTGCAAACACGGGCACAGTTTCAAGACAATCCAAAGAGATGGTGCAATGAGAGCTAGCTGAGCTGGAACGGAGTGACTCAAATATTTCCTTTTCCTTCCTTTGCTTATCAGGCTGCCAAATTTGTTTTCTTTTTGGTATGGAATTATTACTGTTGCTAATAAGAGTCAAGAGATTCTTTTAAAAAGAAAATTGAATGAATGTTTGATTCATTGCAAATAACAAAGATTCTCAAACTTCTTGAGAAAGACATGAGGGAGAGACTGGTGTGGGTTCTCAGTTTCATGTCTTTTTGCCTAATCTGTATTTACACAGATTAAAAAAGATTAGGACATTGAAGAGTTTGTGCAGTGCCTGGCATCGTTTCTTGAACCTTGTGAAAGTTTGCAGAATCAACACTGTGAAGTTTGGTATGATGTAGTGTTCTCTCTTGGTTTTTTTTCTGAGTTTTAACTATGTTTTACTAAGCAAAATGAGGAGCATTTGTATTCAACTCCAAAATTAGTTTTAGTGGCTGTGACATTGCTCCCTTTTCTGGTGTGCTGTGGTGTTGTTATTCAGACTTTCAGATCTTTTATTCTCTTTCCAATTGCCACTCCCCAGATCTTTCAGAAACATTTTCTTTCAGCATTCTTTCCCCTTAAATCACTTATTACAACAGTCTGCTCATTGCCTGGCTGGTATAAAAAAGGAAAAGAATATTACTTAGTACACAGCATTACCTTAACTAATGACTGTTTTTGGTAAGCAGGATGATGACTGCTAAGTGTCAAGTTATTTGCGTTGTGTTAGCCAGATTAATGAATTTAATAGCCTTTTATTAGCCATATGGCTGCCGGTTTCCTTTGTACGAGAAAAAATATAGAATAAGTGAGTCCATGCTTGCTTTGATTTATCTCCAGGCAGTGTGAGGCGTAGCTGGGGCACCATGAAATTCAGTGCAGAATTCTCAAAAGAGTTGAATTCAGAGGCTTATTCAGACCTCTGTCCAATGTCCACCATGCTCTACAGAAGGTAAATATTTTGGTTTTACATAGCTTTGATCGGCCACATTGATATAAAATTACACTCTGATATCTCATGGTGGCTTCTATTTAATGATTGATTATCATGACAATCAGATAAATTTCATGAGAATCAGATTAAATCTATCATCGGTATTCAAATCTTTAAAGTGTGTCTGAATCAAAGTCTTATAATGGTGGATGAGGCAACTTTTTTTTTTCAATTTTTCAAAAATATTTTGGAAAATATGTGGGGCAGTGTGCGGTCTGGTGCACAAATAGCTCTAGTGAGGCATTCAAAACTCAAAATAAATTAAAAAAATATATATGCAGCATTACCTTGTCTGCTAAGGTACTGTGAAAAGCTGGAGCAGCAGTGTGATGGTGTGGCATATATCTATAAAAAATAAACAGTGATTGATTTGCTGCTGGGAAGCTGCCTATCAAAGCAGGATGCCTTCTAAGGGATATTTTGTCACACTTTGGGATAAAAACTAATTTGGGTTCAAGAAAAAAGTTTTGGGTTGATGGTATTTTGATAAACTCTCTGAGAAATTTAAGAGGTGGGAGTGCTTTAAGTTATTTTTTAAAGACATAATCTGAATCATAAAATTCAGATCTTTGGCTTAGGTAACATTGTCCGTCTCCAATAAAAAAGGCCCAGGCATTTGGTTTAAAGTGCCAGAGAAAGGACAGACTTTCGTCGGGCAGGAAGAACTGCAGAGCTGTGATGGGGCTGCAAGAGCCAATGAGAGCAATTTGATAATGTGAGTAGGTGGTTTGCTCTGGCCGGATTGAAGTCATTAACTTTCTGATTTAATTTTATTGGCCTGGGCAAAGCTTAAGTAAGTGTAATAGCACCTATGTAGGGGGTAGAATCAGCTAAAGTAAATCAATTAGAATATTCGCTACTTAGACTTTTATGTATAGATAAAGCATGTTTTATGTGTAGATTGAAGACGTAGCTGTCAGGAGTGTAAATAATTGCTACCAGGCAATTATTAAAGGTCTGTAAAGACCTTTCTTAGTACAGAAACACCTATACTTTATTTAAAACAATTTTTAAAACTCAAGCTATTCTTTTTCCTGAGTGCTCTATGAATAAGCTAAATCACTTGTAATTTCTAAAATTTTGATACATGCCAAAACATCTTTCTTGATCCAGTGAATGACAGTTTTGAAAACTTAGCCAGAAAATCTTCTAATCTTCCCATTATGACATGAGTATTTTCTGAGATGTTTTATACTGTGTCAACTTCATGGTCTTTCTGGAGTAGATGTTTTCTTTTTGACATCTTCTATTTTCTTTATATATTTTGGATACATCTTTCACGTGAAGAATTGAATAAAAGTAGTGGAAACAGAAGAAATACTGTCTAAAATGTAGAAATAGTCTGTGACAATATTCATTGGAGATTTCCAGCTGAACAGTTTGACAAAGTAATTTAAGTGGCAGAAAGCAAGATTTATAAAAAAAAAATTAAGCAGCATTCAGTGTCAATCTTTATACTGGTCATATCTGTATAAAAGATATCTATCCATCAATGGATGTAAGATATAACTATCTTTTGAAGAAATTTGTGGGTATGCCAAACACATTAGGTAGTATAGGGGAAGTTTTCCATTTTGATGAACTTGCAATGTGACCAACACTTAGAGAACAGATATAAAAGGTAGGTAAATAACTTCTGTACAGCCTGCATACTCAGGTACTCAGGTGTATTATGTAGGTCAGTTTTGTAACTCCATGGCATCTGTTTATAACCCCTTATTCACCAAAGGAAGAGATAAGAACTAGTTGTGGTTTGGCACTCACCATTCAACAATATCAATTTGGATTCAAACTAGCTTTCTTTTCAAGATTGGTAACATTTTGAATTCCCCCAGTATATACAAACCCAGTAATATCTGTGCAACCCAGATTCTGCAGGTAACAGTTTTCCATTACCTTTCATTTACTTTCTTTCTGTGGATATCCATGAGGAATTGTTTTGTAATAGCATTAGCCTTGCTTGTCAGACATTGTTTATGATAGAATTTGTATCCTGGTTGTTTTTTGGTTTTGTTTTTTTTTGTTGCTGTAACTACCTTCCCAAACTTTTTTCATGAAAAGCAGAAAAAAATGTATCTCAACATTAGTCTTTAATACTAAATACATCTTAGTCTGTTACCTGAAATAGAATTGGCATTTATAGGATCCTTAAATATTAAAATATCTTTTATTTACTTATCGGCTTTAGCAGGTTGACTTAGCTTTGAAAATATCCTTATTTCTCTGAAGGGATATTTCATTTTTCAGGAGCCAATCTTCTGGACAGTATAAACAAAAAATTGCTTTTAAAAAAAGCTGATGATTGGGGTGGAATTAATTTATTTTATTTTTTAACTTTGAAGTTGGGAGATAATTGGACATGATGGTAGATGCCCATAAAAAATTCTTTTTAAGATCTGGACCCACATATAAGAAATTTCTGGTAACAGCAGGATATGAAATGTTGAATGCCTTTGTGGATTTAAATTTTGCCTTTTTTTTCTCTTGGTTGGTGTCTCTTTTGCTCCATAAATATGTTGTTTTTAACTGCATAGTGACAAACCTTCAGTGGGTGGGAAATAAAATGTCCATTCAGCTCAGCATTCTCTTTAGCCCTATGGTTTGAACATGGGAAGGGTTTGTCCCTCCAGAGACCAGAGCAAGTATATAATCTCTCAGGAGAGATTTCAGCCATGACACTACTGTAGTAGCCCAACTTCTGATGCTTGCCAGCATTGTGGCTTGCACTCCTCATCTTCTTAAATTCTACTTAAGGTGTCTTAAGTATTTGTGGAAATCCCAGCCATAAACTGGTATTTGTATGCCTCTGGATCAGAGGGTGTATTTGTTCTTCTGATCAGTCTTACAGCAGTGATAGTTTAGCTGTGGGTCCAAGAGGGTTCTTTTTCAGGTGAACTTAAAATTTGGTGAATACTATTTGTGGGAAAGAATTTTTTCACTGGCTTTTAAGCCATATAGATGGTAGTGGTCTTAGTCAAGTGGAGTACTAGTAGTTTATACATTTCCAAGATATGTAAATATGTATTTTGGGGTAGAACAAACATTCTAAGAATCTATTATTCAAAGCTGAAAAGTAATTAGTAGCTATATCTGCTTATTAAACCTAAGATTTTTTTTTTTTTTTAACTTTTGGCTGTGGGTTATACTCAAACTTTTTTTTTTGAGATGACTATTTACACTGTATAGTAAAAGAAAATATTAAGTAATACATTTAAATAGCTGGTCTATTTACTATATTAATGCTAGTATGTACCTACTTGTTTTGTTTAAATTTTTTGTTTTAATTTACAAAATAGAAATTGTACCCTTTGCCATTAAAAAAACCCAACCCAGAAACACCCAATGAGTGGTATTTGGGTTTCTTTTGGCTGCTGGGTGCTAACAGTAGCGGCTTGTTCCTGCCCTTGGTCTTCTGAGTCAGTTCTCAAGAGTTAGCTGAAAAATGAACAAGGGAAAAACCATTTGGTTTCACTTGAATCATTTCGCTGATTTTGTGGCCTGTGATGTCGGTGGCCGCTCCTGTTAGCCGGTGAAGAGGTGGCCTGGCAGGCGGTGGGAGAGGAGGAACTGCTTCCTGAGGGAACCTGTTAACCAGGCCCTGGGGCCTCACCGGGATAGGCCTGCCCTGAGGGAAAACCTTAGAAATAAGCCGAGTTTGTGATACAACTTGAAGGGCCAGGTTCTGCGCACGCAGAGGACTGCAGGTGCCCCTGTGAGACCTCCTTGCAGAGAAAGTCCCCTGCCGCTTTCCCTCCTTGCCCCCCTCTCCGCGCTTCCCCGGGCATGCGGCCCCTGCCCAGTAGCAAAGGCTAATGTCTTGCTTTGGAAACGTTTACGATTTTTACTTTCCTGAATTAATTTTTAATTAATCTCCCATGTATTGAGTTGTCATGCTAGGTATTTCTTTTAAAACACCCGATTTTCCTAAAAGGCAGGTTTGTATTTAATTTAATGTTTTAGAGATATTTCTAATTTTTTTTTTCGTTCTACTTTGGCAAGACTAACCAAATGTTTTATCTTTTCCCCATTTTTTTGCATACACATGTGGTTGAAAACATTTTCCTTTCTGTTTGAAGACTAGAAAAGACCCCTTGAGAGTCAATGTTAGCTGTAACGTGTTCCTGGGAAGCCTGTGAAGTTGCTCTCCATGTGGCCCAAATGGTATTTATATGGCCTGAGTGATAGCTAGTTTGTAACTGATGAGGGGTGATGAAAACAAGGATGTAAGCTGAAACGTGTTCAAAATGGAAAAATCAGATTGAATTATTATTTTTAAAATGGCATTAAAGTGTGAAGACTGAAGTAGTACAGAATTGCCTTCCCTTATACTCAGAAATGAACTTTTTGGCCTTAGGAACAACAGGTAAGTGTAGAAACATTTTGTCTAAAAGTGTTTCATGCTTCTTTCTGGTATTTTTAGTACTTTGTTAATGTGAGGAAATAATTACAGAGATACTAAAAAGTGCTTTCTAATTAGTTGTTGACTTAATACTGCCAATATTAGAACTGCTAGGAAGAGGGCGCATGACTTAAAGCAAAATAGATGTGATCTCTTGAGGCCACTGGAATTTTAAATAACTAACAAACACACACAAGACTAGTAATGCTTATCTGGAAATTTCAGACATATCTGTAATTTGCAGCAATCCAGTTTACCAAGTCATTTTAATCTGGTCAATCCAGAATTACTTTGAGTAAAGAAAGAAGAAAAGAAATGTGCAGGGAAAGAAGTTGTAGGCATTTTATTTAATTCAATCCTAGTTTCAGCATGTGAGGTAAAGTAAGATGGGTGTTGATTGATACTACATGTTGCAGGATATGATTAAAATATATAAAGCAGTATTTTTTATTATTATACTATATTTATTCTCTTGGTGTGTTCTGTACGATAACTTTTTCCCTAATGAGGAGGAAGCAGGAATAGGAAATGAGTAGTAGCTCCAAAATGGCTTTCATTGTTTTTTGTTCATAATTTTGATGTTGATATTAGGATGGACATAGCAAGAATAAAAAGGAAGGAATAATCTTTGTTTCCAGAGCTCCCCTTCACTGAAAATCATTCAGCTGGGTAGTTAAAGGTTGAATGTCTTCTTGCAGTAGCTGCTTCCATTGCTCTTTGTAAGTAGAAGCAGCTTCTCTTCTCCCAAGAGACAGGAATGCACAGATGCCTTTGCTGAGGCTGCACTGATGAGGAGTGAGGAGATAAATATCGGAGGAGTCCTAACACAGTGCTGTCACTCCCAGGTCTTGTTCTGAGTTTGCTTTGCCAGGAGGAGGAGGAGCTGGAGGCAGAGCAAGAAAATAGTTCACTTATCTGCTCCGGCAGCCTGTTGTTAACCTCAGGAAGCAGAAAATAGGATTCCAAGAGCTGCAGCCTTTTCAGTGAGGTGACCTGGGATTTTCCATAAAGTGGAAGGAAGAGCCGTTGCTTTGTCTGAAACCAGGAAGCTGGTCTGCAGCCAAGTGATAGAGTACCTGAATTTTTGTTTCTACTCTTCATGCAAGCCAATAGTGCTTTTCATATTAATAGTAAAATGTCCTTGGCATTCTATAAGAACAAGTATCCAGATAAATTCTAACAACACCTCCGAGTCTGTTTGAATCTAATATGGCAAACTCTGTATTGGAAATAACTGGAAAGTACATAACAGTTGGAAATATGTTCCGATAAAATCCGCCTAGTAGAGAGAGAAGTGACGCATAGATTGACAATGAATAAAGGCTTTTAAGTCAAATTTAGATGTTATTTTTAGATGCAGTAATTCCTTCAATTTTCCACATCCTTTGGCTTGATGTTCATCTTGTATTGCAAGACTGCTTTTTGAATTGAAGGAGACAAAATGGGCATTCTTCAGTGAGGTCATTGGCATTGTAGATGCTGGATGTTATTTATTGGTGTAATAAATACAATGGAAGCCCACATGCACTGCATCAATGAGGCTTCCTGCCCTGAGGAGAGAAAAGGCCCCAAAACTGCACTGATGGGGAAATCACACTTCCATACTAGTATATTCGTTTACCTGCTCAGTCTGTTACTTCTTTCCCAGCCCTCACTCACATCCCTGTTTTCAGGTGTAGGATCTGCTGCTGCTGAGAGCTCGTTGCCCTCAGCTCTGCGCTGATGCTCACCCAGAGCGGGGTGTACCCAGCTGGGTACTCCTGTGGGAGAGGGGCTGAAGTGTCAGAGCTAGAAGGAGGCTTCAGAAGCTATCTGACATCTGGCACTCTGGTAAAACGCAGGCGAGTCTTCTGTATCAGTGCGTATTTTCTTTTATGAATATGCACGCTCATTTGCTTGCATTGCACCTGCATCCATTTTCCTGACAGTAAAGAAAGAAAGAACTAATCTGCCATAGAACAAAAGAGAAAAATCAGAAAGAATTGTGAGTATATTTTCCTGCCCACCCATATTTGAAGTTTTAGCATTTATTTATTTATTTGTTTTTTAATCTTTAAGAACTGCTGCAAAAGAAATTAACGTATGAACTTCAGTGCTTAACTCCTCTGGACCTGTTTTAAGAAAAATGGTCAGTGCTACTCCTCACTTAAAGCTGTTTACTTCCAGTGAGCAGAAACTGAAGATAAACACACCCAAGCTGGAAGCAGGGTGAGACTATCCCATTTTTAACAGTGAATATAGTTAACTAATAGAATGACTCGCAAGTCATTAGGTTTTGCTTGATTCATGGTCTTTTCGAATCACCATTTTATGTTTTTCTCAAAGGGATGGTTTAGCTCTGACTGAATTGCCTTAAGATGGGAACTTCTCTACTGTTATGTGACTTGTCCTGTGTGGGAGGTCAGGGGATGATATTTCTTTCTGGCTTTCAGTTCTTTCCTCTGAGAATATCAGTATTTCATGAATGTAGAGTTTACACTTAAGCAACCCTGTGAGACAGAGAAGTGTAGAAACATTATTTATTTTGCAAAGTGATAGACGGGGCAGGGGAAGACTAATTTACAACTATAGCATAAAAGCAGTATTTCTGTGGGTTTCACACAGAATTTCACATGACTATTAACTACAAAACCACACATAACTGTTACCACGTTTGTTTCAGTGGTTCATGGTATGCCATAAACTAGTCAGCTTCCCTTTTTGGTGTCTTCTTTAGCCTACTACAGAGAAGAAACTTTTTTTTTTTGCTTGAATAGTGCAGTTGAAACAATAAATACTGAGAACAAAACTGAGAAGAGGCTGCATCTCCAACTGTCGCTAATCCTCTAAATATATTTTGATGTATCCGTAGCTCTTTACAATACAGACTGTGCCATTAGTTCACTCTTTGCTTGATGCAAGACCTTAACCATCACGTATTTGTGGTAGCACAGCACTCAGGTGCAACTATTGTGCCCTATTTTATCAGGCATGGCACAAACGCAGGACAAGAAAGCAGCCCTTTCCCAAGGATATTTCTGTCAAAAATAATCAGTAATGAATCATATGGCTGTACTGTCAATGACATTTTCATTGTTTGGTTTTAGAAATATATCCTCCTCAGAGGAAAAAGACAGATTTCACGTGTTTTTGTTACTTCTTCAGACTGCAAAAATAGCATTACATCTCTTTGAATTCTACCTGTACTGTTAAAAGGAGGGGGTTTTGGTTGTGTGGTTTGGTTTGGTTTTGTTTTGTTGTTGTTGTTTGGTGTTTTGTTGGTTTTTTTTAAGGTAGCATGAGAATTAGAAACAATTATAAAATAAAATTTCTAATTTCAAAATACATATTTCTGTAGTGCATGGATTTTGGAAGACTCTGAAGGTGGATGACACAAAGAGCCATGATCATGGCAGAGTAAAATTGCCATGTATAATTCTTGACAATTAAGCCTACATGCCTAAAACTTGAACCAGCAAATCCCACTTGAGTCCTATTAATGGCACCGCATAGCTGGTTGAAAAAATTGGCAACAAGGGCAGCAGAGGGATCTACAGACTTAGTAAGACAATACTGTATTGCTTTTCATTGAGTTCACATTTAAATCTTTTCCTTTCAACTCTAATGGCAAAGTAATTGTTAGTTAAAACAAATCCTTAGTTCTTGGAGAAGGCTGTATCATAAGCTCTCCATTCACCAAAGCTGTATCTGATAAATATATTTTTTAAGACTTTTAAACTTGAACTCCCTTTCAACAAATCTTACATACTTGTGCAAATCAGGTGTTATTTTAATTAGATAATTGATAGAGCATCCGGATTTTATTCTTATTTTCATAAACATGGGTTTATGGTCAAGGTGAGTACTGCCAAATGTTCTGCATTCTTTTCTACAGATTTCAGTATTTTTGTGATCCTACCATTTGCTTTTGTTACTGAAATTATGGTATACTAAATATTATTGACTATGATACCCACTCACCATGTAATTGTGTTTTAGTTTCCCATCTAAAAATACAGTAGCTTTATTTTATGTGCTGAGTGCTGATGTAGAGATAATAAAAATCTCTCAATGTAAATTAGAGAAAACCGCATATTGTGTCTAGTAATTAGAATGGGGAAGAATTAATCCAGAAAATGAATTGGCAAGAAAAAGGAGAGCGATGTAATTTTGTCTGTAAAAGAATCACTTGGGCTAAATCTTAAAACCAGGCAAAAAAAAAAAAAAAAAAAAAATCTTGGTTCCTCTGGTATTCTAGAAACTTTTACGCAGCTAGCAGTGAGGATTACTATAAGTAGTGCTATAGCTGAAAGTGGGGTTTGGTTTTATTTTTTTAAAGTGGTGGCCTTCTCTTTGTTTGTTCAACAAAGTGACACATTTTTTTACAGGGCAGTAGTTAAAGCAGCATTAAAGTGCCATTGACATCATCCAGTTACTGCACTGACTTGATTATATAACCTCTTTTGTGCAATTTTCATGCTCTGCTCTGTTTGAATGTTTTTACTATGCTGATGGCTGTTTTTCATTTCCTGCTGGGATGACCTTGAATAAAAAAAGAGTAAGAATAAAGTAGACATAAGCAATGTAGTCTTGCTGGCATTTGCAGATCTTTTGTTCTGTGTTGAGAAACATAGTAGTTTGGCATTTATGGTATAGGTTATTTCTGCTGGGTAGTAATTAATCTTCGATGGTTAGAAAAAATTAATGTTTTTCTCTTATTTTGTTCTTTTGAATTTGCCAATGGCCAAGTGATCCAGTTATGACAATTCCTACCTTATTAAAACAACGGAAGAGAGCTAAACAAATGATAAAGGCAATGGTCATTCATTAACTTAGATTATTAATTTAACCTATTAAATGTAATAGATCTACAAATCTAATATTTATCTATTAAATTGCTCCCTCCTTTTTTTAAAGGAAAAGGAGATAAACTAGTTTGCACTTTTTTCCAGGTTCAGTATATATACTGCAGCTGAAGGAATTGTTATTTTTCTGTTTTGACGCTTCATGTTGCCAATCGTCATTTCATAACTAGCCTTATAGATGAATAAGAGTGCATTGTCTTTCACATACACATCTTTTTCAGACTTTTTATATCTCTCAATATAAGAAAGTCATAACAAAAAGAAATCCATCCTTTGAAAGTAGTTTGCATTATTCCTGCTGATTCTTACCAAACCAAAGCTAATGCCTCCTTTTAATTTATCAAATTAAAATAATAAAGATTATATTACCATACAGTTTAGAATCACATATAGAGGAAGAGTTTTAGCTTTAAATAGTTTTCACTGGACCTTTTAAAAGTGTCTAACTTTGAGGCAGGCAGTTGGGCATGGGGCTTGTTCTTTTATGATCCACACTTATCATTTCAGAACCTTTCAGTTTTTAAGGTACTTAAGACAGTACTGTCCTTTCAGATATTTCCAGTTTGCTGCTGTGGTGATTTTGCTTATCTGAGGAAATACCTCTGAATTTAAGTTCGTTTGTGTCCTAAATCAATGCCGAAGTACTGGTTAACCCTTGAAACAAGGCAATGAGATAATTACCTTCACTGCTAACAAAAAAATCAAGATTTGAGTTCATTGGTAAATGCTTCAGTATTTTTCTTTTTAATGAAGATTGATAATAGAAGTCATTAACATGTCAATATCATGTTTCAAACATCACGTGTATTATACGACTGTGTTGATTTCATCCACATTGCCTTTTTCTTGTCCAAAGCTAAAAGATATAAAAATATTTTCAATTTAAAGTATGAAGTCAGATGTTTTCAATATGATAGGCTAATACAAATACAAATGCAGATCTAAACTTGAGTTTAAATGCATTGTTCTAGTTTGCCAGTGGTAAATCTGATGCTTTGTCATTATTCTGTCTTGATGGATCCTGGTTTTGGAGGAACTTGGAAGTCCTACTTTTGGGGGAATTTTTTTTTGTTTTTCTTGTTTCACTTAGTCTGATTTTCATGTAGTGTTTCTTAGCATAAATGTATGAATGTGATTTATGATCTATTATATCTGAGAGTGGTACGCTGGAAATAGTCCTTCAGAGCAAAAAGTGTAACATGGTGTTAAGTTTGTTCTGTTGATTGCATCTAACATTATCAAGCAAAGCAACAGAATATTTTCATTCTTGGACAAGAAAAACTTACGACAAATGCTGGGAGATTACCCAGTTGGAAAATATAGGTGATGTGGAACAGCAGGTCTACCCAAAAAGTACTAAGTAAGACGTAGTCTCATGTCACAGAATTTTTGGGGGTTAGTACAAGCAATGAATGCTTGATTAGATGAGCTGCTTGTCCTCCTGAGCCTCAACGGTGAAAACACTAACAAATAAAGATATTATTTACAATTTATTCTTTAATCTGAGAGGGAAATAGGATTGATAGCCTATTTTTGTTTTGGTCTTTATCAAAATCAGGAGGGCTATAAACAGAAGATGAAGATACACATTGTGCTTAAAATTTTCCATTTGCATATAACTTTCTCCTCTCAAGCATTTTTTAATAACAGGACAAAAAGTGTCCAAAGCAATCTAAGTTCTGTCTCTTACTTTAGTTTAAGATTTTGCACATATCATTTTGTAAATCTTATTGTTACACCCTAGCAAACAAGCCTTCAGTTTTATTTTTGCTTTTATTTCCATCCTGCAGCCAGGAAGGTGGGAGATGGATAATGAAAATTCCGAATATTTTCAGCTGTCTTTGCTCTTACAAAATATTTTATTTAAAGTTAATGTTCTGAAAGCTTTTGCATTTGGATTTAAGTGCACTAGAATTAATTCATAGAAGACTGTGTATAATAAAAAACTTGCATAACCTTTAAAAATGGCAGGAATACTTGTAGTTATTGGTACTAGATTTGAAATCTGTGTAATTGCAGCATTTCTGTTAGATGTGAGTGTGACATATAGAGTTCTTTGCTAATGCCCTGAGAGTATGCTTTCATACATACATTATGTCACAAGATAAATGTTTTTAATTAAATCATCATATTATACAGTGTCTCTATATCCATGTTAGAATTGGCTAATTATATGTAGAGAGAGAGAGAGACACATGGCTATAAATGAAGCAGTAGCTTAAAGGGTTTTTTTTCCTTTTTTATTAAAGATCTTAGTATAATGTTTTTGTGTCATGATAATTTTTTCTGACACAAATTAAAATTGAAAAAAATGGAAAGCCATTTCCTACATACTCTCTCTATAGCAATGAAGGGATCTCAGGGAAGTCCTCCAAGCTGTAATAAGCAGCAGGGTACCCAGTCTGCAGGCAGAGATGAGAAGGACATGGTCGGGCTCCAGCAAGCAGAGGGGGAGCCCTGGTGTCCTCCTTCCTGCTGCTGCTCCAGCAGTTCTTATAAAGAATTTGCCCATTTGCCCCGCGTAGGACAACACCTTTTCTATTAGCTGCCGATTAGTGAGTGCTTATTACTTGACATCAAATAGGGGTAATGACTGGGGATGACTTGTTTTGGTGTTGAGTATCCACAACTTGATCTGCAGACTGCCACCTTTTGAGGTGCATGACAGGGGTACATGACGTTGTCTTGGCAGCCCTACTTTAAATCAGTTTGATTTAGAACAGCTCATGATTCTTCTTAGTTTGATGAAGCAACAGAATCTTTAAAAGTCAAACATATGCAAAATCAGAATTAAGATTATTAATCTTTTATAAAATTGATGAAATGTAAAGCCTTAACTCTCCTCCCCATATGTCATTTTGCAACAATTTAGAAAACAAAAGAATAAAGGAAAACTGCACTTAATGTATTTTTTATAAAAAAGTTACAGTTTTAATTTCAGTGCATGGTTAGTTCTGAACAAAAACAGTCCCTTCTCTAAAAGGGATTCCTGTATTTCAAACAGAGAGTGATATGAAACTTCTTTAATTGACTTTTCTTATAAGTTGCTTGATGTTTAAGGTCAATGTATTTGAAAGCTGTATTGTTTGCTGCATATCCTGTATGAATTTCATATTCCAAATATGTATTAATGCCTTTTAGTGTTTATTGCTTTATTTATTTTATAAACTACTATTTTGTAAACTTGCAAAGAATTTATATGCCCAAATGTTGCCTTGCCCCATCAGGATGCATTAACAGAGAACCCACAGTTTTCATTACGGTGCACTGTCAGTACTAACTTTTAATAGGGCGTTCTGGAGTGCCAGGAGCTGCCACAGGAGCATTGGATTGTATGGGACAGTAGCAGCTGTGTAATGTTTTTTAATATTTATATGTTTAGAAGTTTTCACTGGTTAGATAAAAGTATTAAAGTTAATTCTCAGTTCTAAATTGGAAATAGTTTACTGTTGTTACGAATGGGCAGTCTAAGGTGGGGAGGCAAATGGACGCAGTTAGTTCAAATAAAGAATTTATTAGGAACAGAATTTATTTCTGTCCAGACAAAAAGTGTCTGCAGCACAGTTCTCATTTGCTTTGTCACAGAAAAGAAAACATACAAATATTGTATTTGTTTACATCCCATACACCTAGATCTTACAGATTTTCATAAAACCTCGTTCACGTAACAGCGCATAGGAAGCCTGCTAAGCGACTGTGCATATGCACCCTGTTTGCTGCGTACTGCTTGGTGTGTTTCCTGACCCACGGCTGTTGGCGATGCTGTGGGACCCCGACGGTTCCCAGGCGCTGGAATGCGACTCTCAGGGGCATCCAATTGCTAAATTGTCAGCGTGCTCCCTGGCACGCTCTTGGCCCACACAGCGTCGTGCTCTGCCGAACATTTCCTGGTCCCACTCCGTGAATTAGCACAGAGCAGATGACGTGGGGCCAGGAAAATAATCCTGGGAGTATTCAGTTTACTAGGCGTCGTTGACATGTTCTTTTGTTTGTGTTGTTCAAGGGAGATGTAATGCTTCAAAGTGACAGGCTTAGCTTCTGTGAGAGTCTGTGTAGTTGAAGTGTATTTTCACAACTTAAATCGTTGAGCTGCAGAGGGTGCAAGAAGGAGGACAGTGGTAACCGTTAGTATTTAGGATGTTTTTGTGAATTGACAGAAAAACGACCTTTAGGGCTTTTTGTAGAAGGGAAAGGTCGTTTTCATTGTAATTACTCTTTTTTTATATATGTATATACACGTGGCTGTGTTTGAGAATGAGAGCCAAGAGATAACACTGTTAGCAAAGACTTTTTGGAGGTCAGGCAGAATTTCTCTGAAGGAAGATGCTTAGGTACAGGACCACAACTTAAGAGAATTCAATACAAGAAAGCAGCAGTAGCATACTCTTCCCTAAAATATTATTATGTTGTCTAGGCATCATTTTACGGAGTAAATATTTTCACTGTGAAACACATAATACAGGAGACAATCTGAATTAGGAGTTCGGTGTACTAGATTTTGATTTGAAAAACTGAATGTATGACATTTTGGTTTGGATTATTATGCAAAAGTTATTATAGTAACCTAAAATCCCGTGCCATCATCATAGGTGTATGCATAATTTTTATTGGTTGTTTCATTTATTATTTAGAGATTAGGGAGGGGACAAATGACAGTCAGCAACTGGCGTGGACTCCCTCAGTCTGCTGGTTTAACCTTTTGCTGCACTCTGGCCGGTCAGTGGAAGTCGGGCTTGCTAAGCCCCGAAGCACAGCACGCAGCCAGGATGCAGTCAGTTTGTAAGAGCAAAATGGGGAACAACGAAAAAGGTGAAAGAGAAATGAATGGGCATGGAACAGGCTTTTGTGAGTAAAAAGTCATGTGGCAGCATGGTTGGGCAGGAACTAGTCTGAAAAAAAGGGACAAGAAACCTCATCATGCTGATTAATCACACGTTATTTCAGCAGCACAAAGTGTCTTTGAAGGTCTGGATCATAATGGCCTGCTTGAGCTACCCTTACTCCTTTTTCAATCTAACACAGTCCTCATTCCTGCCCTTCACTCTCCAAGGGGATGTTTCCCTGCGCTCCCCTTGCTGTTACACTTTTCCTCTGAGCTCCTCTCCTGTCCTCTGAAATGCGGTCGGTTCCCATAAGCTGGACATGGGGTCTCCACCATGGGAGGATGACATTTCAAGCCTGAGAAATGGTACTCCTGTTTCGTATGGAATGTGTTGTTGTCTACAATGGTATGGCAGTGGTGACTGAGGCTTTTTAACTTTTTTTTTCATCATCTACTGAAACCTTAATTGCCTTTGAAAGATCTGGTGGCTGTCTGATTCTTCCCTGTCTCATTGCTGTTTGGTTATTTCCATTTCTCAGGGATTTATAACTTCAGGCTTGTTTCTAATCTCAAACATCTTCCAGAATCGTTACAGCCACTCCAAATTTGCTAACATATGCAAACTTGAAAAGCTTATTTTTTAGTTCTACCAACCTTGTCTTAAAATATTTAGTACCTTATGGCAGATTTCTGCCCAAATCTACCTGATACAACCTTTCAGTTCAATAACTAGTCTTTACTTATCCTCTTTTTCCCAACCAGTTGAACACTTGGTTTACGGAGATTTCCTTTAAACCATATTTCTGTGTTTTGTTAATGTGAATGGCCTGTATCAAAACCCTTAAACTAATGTATGCAATGTATACTCTATTTCCTTTATCCACTTGGCTTATTATCCTGTTATATAAGTAAATTAAGACAGTTTGACAGAATTTCTTCTTGAGAAATTTACAGTGGTTATGACTTAACTTTTCTGTGTACAAGAAATACCTCATGAAGTATAATTATATTAATTTAGAGAACAAAAGAGGTTGTGTGTTCTTTATTATGAGCAGTGTTTGTGATCAGCCTCACTATTTTGGGGGATTTTGTGCTGAAAAATTAATGAAAAAACTTCAAGTTAACACTTAGAAGTGTTACTTCCTTTGAAGAAAGAGCTCCCCTTTGAAGGAATGTACCAAAATTGTAATCCTACATTTTAGTAAGATTAACATTGTTTTTTCTCCAATTTTAATGTAATTGTGGTACCAACTTTAAACAAAACATATAATTAATCTTTATAAAAATGTATCATCATCATAGCTTTCTATGGTATCTACTTAGAGATACCAAATGCACTGGGCTCTAGAGAAAATTTGGGTGCTGTGCTTTATTACAGCTCTTTTTTAATACCTTTATGCAGAATGAAAACGAATGGGTAGGGTTTCAAACGATGTATTATTTAGTCTTAACAACTTCACGGGAGAAGGGCAATAGTGTCAGGAGCTGGGATAAAATATCACTATAAGCGGCGATAGTAAAATAATATAAATTATTTTGATTGATGTTGCTAATCCCTAGTTATCCTAGCAATTTACTGCAGAATGGATTTGATACATCAAAAGGGTCCTCATTTTGATGCTGACTCAGAGGACCAGCTCCTTCATTGCATTCGTGAAAGTTACGTACTTATTTATCAGCTTTGCTTCACTGTAGGGAATTGCTTTTCATATGGATGAATGTATGGGGGGGTTTTTTTAGCTAAAAAGACATTCTGCATTCTGTCTATGCCTAGTTTGGGTAACGATTTATTTTTAACTGTGGAACTTTAAAAAAGAAATATCAATTTGAGAAGTCCTGTGTTGTTTAGGAGCTAAATATTGCTAGTTGTAATGGTATTTTGAGGCTTTTGAAAAATTCTCAGTTTCCAATATTCCATTAATGAATATTGGATTTTTGCACTTTTGATTATTTTAATCAAAATTAAAACACTTCCTTGAAACACAATAAACTTTCAGACAATCTAGAAAAAGCTTCAGTAAAGTGGAATGTCATGTCCAATGATGCTTACAGAGGGATCTGCTGTATCTTCTGTCAGTGCAGGCTACGACATTCAATGGTCGTGTAGAAAATCTCGGCACCTGAGATTCAGTGATTCATAGGCAGCATCCCTCTCATCAGGGGCATGTGTGTTTCGTATGTGATAAGTGAGTATTTCTTGTGTGAGTGATGAACAAAAAGTAATGCTGTTTAGCAGTAACTGAAGAAGGTGCTTTGGTAAAGAACAAATTCAAGCTATGAAAATTTGTGCTTCTAAATCTGGAAATCCTCAGTTAAGCTAGGAGTTGAGTAATGGGGCCGTCCTGCATGTCTACAGGCAGTTTAACTATGCATCTAAATAAGGGATAGCAGTTTACATCCCTCATTTATTCCAGTCACTGATCAAATATTTTGGTGGAGTGTAATGCAAACAGAACCACATGTCTAATCCTTTCCTTACAATGAACAGTAGGCCACATCCTAAACCACTTATGTAGAAAAAGTCCTTCTGAGGCCATTATTCCAGAGCTGAATAAGCCCTGTTGGGCTGATTCATGAGGAATGATGCTTAAGTATGCTCTTTGCAAAAGACTTCAGGCAACTATACCCTCCATTACGTACAGTGGGGTTATATGGGATTAGTATGCAGCTGACTTTTTGTCTGCTTTTCTGTATTTCCTTTGACTAAGTACCAAATTCCCAAGAGACTTATTGATGCCATATTACCCGTTAAAACGCAGTGCATATTTATGTTTTAATTAGGACTGCTTTTGGCGCAAAGATTGAAGTTATGACGCGTTTATGTCCTACTTTTGAAAGCAATTGGTAGGTGTGTGTTCTAGGAAGGACAGTGCAATAGGTGTGATCACAGTCTTTCAGATTTTACTTACTTTCCGTTTGCTTCCCTTCTGTTCACTTGCCAGAGACCCTAAGGTCCTGGTGTCCTTGGTCTGCTGCTAGGGAGGAGGACAGACCTGCTGCCCTTCTTCCTTTCCCCTGGGCCTGATCTCTCCTTGCAGTCCCTCTCTCACCTGTGTGCCCTCCCAGGAAGCCCATTCAGTTTGCTAATCAGGCAGAAAATTATTTCCTGGGTTGGTTGTTTTTTTTTTTTGCATGGGTTTATTGCTGGTCCTGAGTTTCTGAGCCACTGGGGATACAACAGCCAGTGGAGGCAAGCAGCAAGACCGTGCGACTCGGGGCCGGGGGCGGACAGGAGGTGGGTGGAGGTGGAAGACCCTGCCGCCTTCCTCCAGCAGCAGAGAGTGTGGGACTGGCGCGGCCACGGCGTTTCCCCCGTCCCCACGCTGCTGCCGCCTCGCTCCCTGTCCCTGCTTGCTCTGCAGCGCCTCGCTTGAGAAAGCGGTTTCGTTCTTCTTGGAGAAGCTCTAATTAGGCTATAGATCTAACAGGAAACTGAAGGCGGTAAGACCATATGAAAAACTAAGAGAAAGTAAAATTAAATAAGAGCATAAATAGCTTCAGGCAGCCGGATTTACAGGTTGTAAAAGCAGGACAACATAAGGCACTTAAGCCTCCTTACCCAAAACAAAAGAATGGAGTGGCTTAAAAGTCTTGAAAGCTGTCTCTTTTTCCTGAGCTTTTTTCTGATCCCAATTTTTCTATATCTGTTTATTTACAAGCATTTTTATTTCCTGTATTATTTACAAGCAGCTTTTAAAATACGGAGTCAGTTCAGTTTAGTGAAATACAATTCATCATCCCATTACAAGTTGCTCTACTGTGGAAGAGAACATCCTTCATGCCCATAGGTTCAGCTTTGATGCAGCCTTCAGTATTGACCGCTGAGGCTGGGTTTGGTCAACCCTCTGCTTAAACTTGTCAAACAGTTTTTGGGTTCGTTTTGCCTTCTCCTTTGGTCAAAAGCTATGGTTTGTGGATGGAGGCTGGTCACGGTCGTCACAAATGACTTTCGCTTAGTTCGTTTTTTCACATGAAGAAATACATAGATGTTTTTTATAACATGATTCTTCCTTCTTTATTCTACAGAGACCTAAGATTTAATAGGATTAAAGAAATCCAGCCTGGAGAGTTTAGACGGCTTAAAAACCTGAACACACTGTAAGTTCTTTTTCAACCCTAAGGCCCTTTCCCCTTTTGATTTAATATGATTAATTTGATAATGTGTCAAATTTGCTCACTGATCACAGGTAAGTAGTCTCACAAATTTCAGCTGTAGTATTTACACAGGTGAGGGAAGTGGGGTTCAGGCCCAAAGGATTTGAAAGCAAAACCAGCCTGATTAAAATAAAAAAAGAAATTATTTACATCCTCGTGTTTTATTAACATACTTTAATTGGAGGTATGAGAAATACAGGGCTTTACTGTATACTTTTTCCAAATTGTGCAAAATTACTTTCGTGGAATATGACATGATAAGTTGTGGAGTTACAGCAAAGCTGTTCAAAGGCTCAGATGTACAAGTGTGTTGCAGTTACAAAAATATTTGACAAACTAATGTTTTGAACTTCCCTGTTCTAACGTGCTCACCAGGACTGGCAGAAGTTGGAAGGTTTTGTTCCCACTGAGCTGCCTTTTATGGAGGTCTTTGTTATCATATATGTTTGTGAAGAGAAGTTTGTGTTTTCTAAAGGACTTTTTACAAACTGTAGTGCAAATAGTATGTGTATTGTAGTTTTAAGTTCGTATCTTCTTTGTCATTACTTCAAACATCACTTTTGAGACAAATGCATGCATGTTTCTCTTCTCTAATATATTAGCAGACATGAGGAAGAAGTAAGATGGTTATTTTTACTTTTAAATGTACGTAATTTATATATATATTACAAATTTGACTGTTTTCTAGAACAGAAGTAGTGTGTGAACTGAAATACAGTAGTAATATCAGTGAGCTTTGGATCACTATTATCTATTTATCTTGCAAGCACATAACAACAAATGTATTGAGACATCTTGTAGTGTATATTCACACCAGAATAAATGATAGGATGTTCCCCCAGAAGTATATTGTCCAAATCTGTGCTACCAAGATGTTTTTACCAGCTATCCCTACTTCCAGTCACTTTTGATCATACCTCTGTTTGCAGTTGATCCCCAGTTTTGAATTACAATTTCTCAACCTCAAGTTTTAACTGTCCAAATCACTGATCTGAGATCCAGTAGTCCCGGATAAAGACAGGATTCGTTAAGTTTGGATTCCCTTCTCTTCATAAAACCACTGCGTGAGGGATGAGTGCAAATCTGTGAATAGGCAGTTGTGTTCCTGTATGTTGTAAAGGGCCCAGTACCCAGAATATTGCTAAGCATCATCTAGGAACATTCACTTTAATGCCCCTGCTAATGACAAATTTTTGTTAACAGTGATTTTATCAATTTCAAACTGATGTGTAGACTTGAGACCAAGATTTTTTTTCCCTTCATCTTCATCTCGGATACCTACAAAAAGCCACATTGTATCAATTTTTAGATTTTTTTTTTTCTTTTTTTATTTCTGTCTATTTTTTTCAGAGTTTTCTCCTGCAGGGCAGTGACTGAGCAGCTGTAAGCACGTCACTTATTCTTCTAACAGTTATGGTTAGGGGAAAGTGTTTTCTTTTGTTATTTTTTTTAAGTTTTCTTTTTAATGCTACATTACACCTGCTGTTACACTTTTTTTTTTTCCCCTAGTGTGCCTGTATGTTAAAATCAATGGCTGTTTATTTCTTTTTATAGGCTTCTAAACAATAATCAAATCAAAAGAATACCTAGTGGGGCATTTGAAGACCTTGAAAATCTGAAATATCTGTAAGTTAAATGAATGTCACTTTTTGCATCAATGTGTAACTGAACTTCTTTAATGGGAAAGTGTTTTAATCTGACTCGGTATATCAGGAGATAAACTGCTTTGAAAAACTGTGAAATTAATTTATGGGATGGGGCAACTGTGAACCTTTGTTTCTATAAATAGGTGCTTTGAGATTTGCTGATATAAGACTGTGGTATCTGTAGGCAGTAGATTTTAAAGGGCTTGCTAGTTGCTGTTTACTATATGCAACTTAAAAGATAATATAAAAAGGGATATGTTGAAAGGTTTAGGAAGCCACCTCTTTAAGGTTCACCGAAACCTTCATACAGGTACTTTTTAAGTTTGTGTTTTGAAAAGTGGTTTAAAAGCAGCTAGTCCAAGATTTGTGTCTGCAGAAGCTTGTAACTTATATAAGCTTTTTAACTGCTCCTAAATAATTCACTTATCGCCGTATAAATTCATAAGAGAAAAATTAAGTCAAAGACAAAATAGAAAAGTACCTGTATGATTTGCCGTAAGTTCTATGTCTTCAGGCACCCTGTATATTTTAAGACTAACTCCTCCCATTTTTAACAAATATATCAAGTGTATTCATTATCCGAATAAACAAAAGGCATCAAAAATGTTATTTTTATCTGTATAAAAGACTAAAGCTGAACAGTAAATTGTCATGGATTCTCAGGTCTAGTCTCTGGAGTCCACCTTATGTAGTGTCATGTAGAAAAGTTTCACTCCATTGTCTTGGAGTATTGATCATTGCTTGAATGCTGTACAGGAAAAAATGGTCACTTTGAGATTTCATTGTTTTGGAAACAATTCAGAAGCCTTATTTTCCATCTAGTTTTCAAGAATGCAGCCTGAATAGCTCTAAGGAGGTGGGAGAAGGGAGGAAAACAAAAATCACATAGTTTTGTGCAGACACATTACCTGGTTTTCCAAGCTGTGTTTGATTACACTTCCTGTTCTCATTTTTAAGTGTATTGTCTTTCAGTAATAAAATTCTTTTTTCTATATACAATAGCAGGAAAAAGAATATTGAAAAAACTATCCCAAATGAATTATTAAAGTCCATGATGTTTTTATTTGTTACAACATGTGTTTGTATGGTGGACCTGGTAGTGGAGTACGTCAGGTCTCCTGATTCAGGATGGCTAAGCTTCTTTCCATAGTCAGCCACTGTGCAAAAATACTAGTTGGTTCTTATTAGTTCTTTGTTTTCACATGCTTGCCTTTGCCTACCTGTAGTAAACCTGAGATAAAACTCAACTGTGCACTCTGTTCAGTTCAATAAAAGAGTGAAAAGAGATAACTATGATTTGTTTTCATATACATGTAGTAATGTTTATCCAATCTATGTTGTTAAGAGGAAGATCTTTTCCTTTTCTCTTGTTCCCTGGAAATTTGAATATAAAATTCAATGTGGTAGGTCATTCAACTGCAGAGAGCTCTTCTTTAAAGCCATCCCCCATTTTGCTAAAATAAACTTTAAGATCTTTTTGCCTATTTCAGTGGCTGCGATATAAATGTTTAGCTTTAAACTATACAGTCTTAACGTTATAAAAATGCTGGAACTGGTCAGATAATCAATGTGGAAGGCTTAAATGTACCAAATACATACAGTTCAGCTGTGAAGATTTCAGCTAAGTACATGCTAACTGTATTCTGTGGAACAAAGGGAACAAAACAGACCATTTTTTTCTCAATAGGATCAACTGAAGTAGAAATTAGGAGGGAGAGATTGTACAAAAGTTAGAAATATTGTTAAGAATTTCATATTATAAAACCAAATCATCTGGAATAATTGAGGTTTTATATGGCCTGATCCTATGGATATTTGCAAACCTAACTTGTATTGTTGTGTTTCATAAAATGAGATCATTGGTCCATGATGTTAGCTGTGTTCTTATGAGAACTCAAGTACTGGACTGCAGATGGTTCTGAAAATATATAATTCACTGAGTAATTTTAGAAAGCCTGTCATTTCTCAGTGGCTTTTATTTAGCGAAATATAAGTGTATATAAATATAAAATGTAGAACTATTAGTAAATATGAATATTTGACTATGTATAAAAATACCTGTAACTATATAGTTATATATAAAATATGTAAGTATAAAACATGATACAGTATATAATAAAAAAAAAAGCCAGAGTCTGAGTGATTAGATGTCAAGGCCCATTCCTGTATCTCTGCTGAAGATCAGTTTTTGTGCTTTCGGACAAAACTTTTTTCCAGCAAGTGTCAAAGAAGGCCTAGCATTTTCAAATGGTTCTTTGTACTATTTCTGAAATTGAGCTTGGATTTTTATGAGGTATATGTTTTCAGAATTCTCTATCTGAAGAACAAATTTTGACAAAGAGTAATGATACTTCCTTATTTTCTGTACATTAAAAATATTCATCATTGTAGAAGTTGGTCTTTACATTATAAAAAGAAAATTATGCACTTACAATTTTGAAGCTTATTTATAGGAATATTTGTTATCTTGTTATCTTGTTCTTTATGTAATTGAAATTTCAACAGTTCTATAAACAGTTTTGCGTGATCTTGCTGTGTTGTTTGTGGCAATAATTTGTCTTTGAATTCATATACTAAAAGTTGGAAAGAAATTATTATTACTGTTTTGCTATGAAACAAAGAGAATACTTTTTTTTTTTTTGCTGCCTTTCTGCCTTTCTGTCTGTCTGTCTTTATTTCGTATACCTTAGTGTTGGCAATATGGTTCTTTAGTAAGGATCAAAAAAGCATTAGTAACTTGGACCCCATCCATAAGATAGTTTATATCTCCACTTCAGTGATTCTGTGTAATGTTTTTGGGTCTTATGTTCCCCTTCTGCAAAGGGTACTGTAAACACTCCTGTCTAAAATAAACTTTAAAAGTTGTCTTCATATGAGCAAAATAATTGGTAACATGTTTGCAATTTGTTGTTCCTGATACAAGATGTATAGGTATATGTGTACATGATGTATATGGTACACTGAATATATTTAATTGACTTCCTGTGAGTTATTTAGTTTACTGACTAGAGGTGGTAGTGCAGAAAGATGAGAAAGAAAAGCTTCCCAACCTTATAATGTAGATGCAGGCAGATTTGTGGCAACTTGGTAGGGTAATCCTTCCTGATCCTGAAAGTCAACAGTTTATTCTCCAAGAGAGAAAATAATTGGGAATTGAAGGTAGACACATACTACTGTTTTAACATGTAGGATACTAGAAGATTTGGAATCAGCAGTGGAAAAAAATGAGGTTAAGTTAAAAAGAAAGAATTTAGGGAGGAGATATGGAAAAATATGAAATATAGATTAGTGATTAAAAAAACCTTTCCAGTTAAAGAGAAGGTACTTGGTCAGAGCATTACAAAGCAGTAAACTAGAAGCTAGTGTGAAGGAAATAAAAATGGAGAATGAAAATAACTTTGGCAACAACATTGAGACGTTCACCTAGTAAGAAATGGAGAGGTGAGGAATCAGACATGACAACATTGCGATACACATATGATAAATGGAAATTAAGATTGTATGAAATGTATCAGTTCTGGAAATACTAAAAGGGAACATGCAAGGTTTGTTTTGCCTTTGGTGAATGAAGTAATAGTGGTAGAAGATACATTATAGGTGTGCCAAAGTGCTGAGTTGCTGACCTCGCCCTTCTAGAAATGGGATTAGGTCACGTTTCCTTCTGTGCCTTCTGCCACTGTTGCTGTCGTGGTCATGTTACTTTGTCCTTTGACAAGCTCCAGTGATTCTGGATCTCATTTCTTTTCAATTCATGTTGCTAATTCCACTGTCTCCTTTATGTTTCTATATAAATCTCTCTTTGCTGTATTTATTTACTTGTCAGGTTTAACTCTACAATGCCTGATATTGCTATTACTTTTTACTTTTTTTTCCCTCTAGTTCCAAACAAATACATCTGGACCTTACTTGCCTTAAATCACATGACTTTTAATATGGTCCATTAAAAAAAACCAAACAAAAACCCCAAAATTATCCTCATAGGGGATCTAGCAAACTTTTTAATTAAAACTACTTTTTTCTAATTTTCTGATAACTGGTTACCTATTTGTTTTTTTCATTTCCCAAGTATGTGACCAGTACCTCTAGCCTCTATCAGCCTTGCTTGCATTTCTGGAAAAATGCTGGGTTTTTCAACTCTTCTGAAAACAGTTAGTAGTAATTGCCAGAAAATAATTTAATGTCTTAGTATAATATATCCCTTTTTCATCTTAATCCACTGTTTATTCACTCTTTGTAAAATCTAATGGTTTAGTTCTGTAAGAGAGCTTTTAGGTAAATTAAATGATAAATTACTTTTTCCCTAATTATACTCTAAATCTGTTTTACACTAATTAACTGGGATAAATTTTGAGAATGTTTTTGTTAAAGATTAGTGCAGTGTTTACAAAGTTTTACTTGTTAGGCACAGTAGCACTTTAGAAAGACAAATATTTTTTGTGAGTGCTACTTATTTGTATTTTGTATTCTGTCATCTCTCTCCATTCGGCAAATATTTATAAAATTTTCTTTCTGTTAATATCCTCAGGGAAACATCTACACAATTAAATGAAAGTCTGGTTAACACATCTGCCATAGGACATACGTGTTTGTAGCCTTGGGGTTGCTGGGGTTTCTCTGTGGAGGGGGGGCGTGATGCACTGAGGTCAGTTGAGTGTCCTGTAGGTGAGGGTTTTCTGATCCGAATGGAAAAAGTTGTGGTTTAAAGCTGAATCCCAAATAAAGTCCCACTATGGTGCTCCAAAAGGGGACATGAAGGGCTGCTCTCTTCCCTGCAGTATGGTGGTAAAAGTTTGCAAAACTACGAAGTCATTCTCGCACCTTTATTTTTCTCTGACACACCTTTATTTTTCACTCTGCCTTACTTTGTCTGCAGAAAGTAAATAAAAGTAACATGACTGATTCTGGTAAAACTTTTTTTTAAAAATTGGATTAATTCAGATTTCTGGAATAAAATTGTTCAAATGCCCACAAGAGATACTTATCTGAGGTTGGTTATTAAAACCATCTTAGCCCACTCTGGTTCACTGGCCTGATCAGAAGTTTTGTACTCAGAGGAATAGGAGGAATTTCCACACTGCCAAGTGGAGTGTATTAAGAAAGGCAAATAACGCTTTAGCTGTTCAGTCCTTGAAATTTTCTGAGGAGTGAAAAGAAATGGTGCATTTAAAATTCTCGCTGGAAAATAAGATAGGAATTTAATATCATACAAAGAGGAAAATTAAGGAGATACAAAATTGTAATGACTATGATCCTCAGATGAATCTGAGTCAAAAGAAATATTTGAATACTTGTGAAAAAATATTTTTTTCAAATAGAATAAAAACCAATTCCACATCCAAAATGTGTAATACATCTACTCTCTCTCTTTTCAAATTATTTTTAAAGTTTTTACAGTAATTTCATATGACAGTGTTTTTTTTTCCAGTTTAATTTGCTCATAATTTTGAGCATTTTAAAAACCTCAGAAATTTTTCCTTCCTTGTTATTCTGTTATTGGAGGAACTCTGCTTTTTGTTCAGGTGCATATCTATGTTAATTAAGCACACCTGAGTCTCTGTATATTAATGTGTTGGAATCGCAGCAAGCAATGCATTGGAAAATTAAATTTAGACTCAAGGGAAGGATACTACTCCATATTGTCCCTCAAAGTTGTCATGAGTTGAACATCAGATATGCACAACTTTTTTCCTTTTTAGGGCCTATTGTGAAATATTGCCTGTTGTCAAGTTGGTGTAAAAACTGCCACCAACTCCAGCAGAGCCAGTATTTATCTGTTGCATCAAAAGAAGTTTGCAATATTTCCAGTAAGTTACTGAGAACTGTAATAATAGAAAAGCCGAACCCACTACTAATAAAATGCCTGCTAATAAAGCCATTTGTGGTCCAAAGTCTCTTCATCCCTTTTTCGTAGAAATCCATGCCTGATTAACTGAGTTTCAAATAATTTGTCAAATAATTGTGAGGAAGTTCTTAACTGCAAACCTGTTCCTAACCTAACACAAAAAGAGGGTGACTGACACTGAACCCCAAAAGTATTTTCATTTGCTGCCTCCATGCAGAAACTGCAGTCATCGGCTAAACTGTGTGATTTTTTTTTCCAACACCCTCTGACTAAACCACCCTTGCTGTTAAAAGCATTATGAACATGAGCATGTACAGTGATCCATCCCCACTTATTTTAATTCTGTAGAAAAGATATAGACAACACATGTGAACATACTGGTAGCCTGCATACGTTTATTCTGTTTAGAGTATCATTGGGGACCTAATGTCCATCTTCTACACAGTGATAAAACAAACATACAATGCTGTTTTATGAATGCATTACCAATATTCTAACTTGTATTTTTTTGTAAATATTCAAAAGGTGACTCTGGTGGAGTTATAGAAATTCTCAGTTTGTTCTCCAAGTCCAATAAAAAGACTTATTCCATCATAATTTGAATATTTGTACCAGTATTCAGATGAGATATTTTAAAGAAAGCAAAAGGCCAATGGCATCCCTGGTGTGTTCTGGTAAAGGCACTTCTGATGCAATTCTGTCCCATTGAGTTGAATTTATTTTGACTTTGGCAAGCCCATCAAGAAACTGAGGGGCAAAGAAACAGTAAGTAGTAACAGTGAGCACTGGGAAGCCCAAGACCATCCAGGTGACAGCCTGGGGGCCTACAAGGCCCCAGACTTTTGTCTTTCCTGGCAAACATTTGGGATGAAATCTGAAGGACAAAGTATTTTTATGTGTATGTGTTTAGTTTTTGTTTTGTATTTTTTTCCTAATATGTAGTTGAAAAACTGTCTTCATGTGTCAACTTAATTCTTCTTTTCCACCTTCATGTAGCTCTTGTTTGTGTACTAATATTACTGATTGTTTCTTGTTTCAGCTATTTGTACAAGAATGAAATCCAGTCAATTGACAGGCAAGCATTTAAAGGACTTGCCTCTCTAGAACAACTGTAAGTGCCTTTTCTCTTCTGTGCTGTCATCTCCATGGTTCCCCTGCAGAGGAAAAGTGCACGCCTTGATCCGTACATCCTGCCTGCATGCTCTGCATGTCCGCACTCCCTGGGTTGTTAGGCAGAGAGCCTCATAATCATTTGCATGTGAAAAAACACAATTGATCTCTGTGTCAAATTCCTCATTTCTATGTTTGTCTTTTATTTGTGATTTGCATTCCCGGTGTCCCTATACATTGTTACATAGCTTTGACGAAGAAGAAGCATTATTGTGGAAAATGTTGAAAACTAATGTGTATTGCTTTAGAGAGAGATTCTGATTTCATTTCTGTAGGTGTTATAACATTGCAATTCCTTTGGCTGCAGCAGTTACTTTGTTTTATGCAGCATAACTAAAGCTGAATTAGCCTCCTGAAGTTTAACCCAGTTTTGTTAGATTTTAATACAAGAAGAGTTTTTAAAATTAAAACCTTACTATTATGGATATGTGTTAATAATTACCATATACAGTTGTTTAAAAAGTAAGAAAGTTCATTATTTGTAATGTAGATGCTTCAGTAATGTCTTCTAGAAAGATTGATTAAAATCATACTCCTTTTCCTGTATAATGACTGAAAAATAATTTCTATCAAAAAAGAATGAAAAATGCAGTCCTTAGCATGACAAAAAACAGATTGTATTGATACCATTAAGTTTATATTTTGTCATAATCGGAAAGCATTGCTATACATTCATTGTGGTAATGTTTAGAAAAACAGAAAGCTATAAATGCATAGCTATTTCACGGTTTGGCTGCCAAATAACAGTACTAGACCAATGAGTTTTGTAGCATATAAATTTTGGGGGCTGAATATCTTTCTTCTAGGAGCAACATAAATTTTGAAACTCCTGACAGTTATTGGTGTATTACAAATTTTCTATGATATGTACCAGTTTCCCTGTTGTTATAAACCTCTTGTGGATATTAGTGGACACAGTGTGTATCTGAAATGAAATGGCACTTCGGATGGGTACAAAATCATAAAAGCTCATTTTAGAGGGCAATAGATGCCTTTTGAAGGAAGAGCTTCTATATAAAACAAAAGTGATAAGTATAAAACATATTTATATATGTCATTTGTTTCCTTTCTCTTCCTCTTCCTCCTACTCTAGAAATGATTACTGCAGCATATTGACAGCAACTGGTAGGGCTTACTTGCATGCTAATAGCAATTCTTATTTTCTTTGTAGAATTTGAAATATTGAGGCGCATTTATTGAATAACTAATGCTTCCAAAATAATACTCTTCCCCATGCCACAAGCCTAATGCGCTGCAAGTGGCAACATTTGTCCTTTTTTCTTTTGCTCTACTTCCTGTTGATCTATGTTATGACTGAAAAACATGAGTCACTTTGGAATTATTAAAACCTTCTGAATGTGCTTTTCCGCTAGGTTGCAGTTAAGTGTCTCTGCCTGCAGTGATACCACAGTGTATCAGCTTAAGCTCAAATTGGAGACATCAACATTTTTTCTGTATGAAATTAAGTTTTAAACAGGGTTTGAGTCTCATCTCTAGCCGGGAAGTATGGAAACAGAGCCTGGCACAGTCGCTGCTCAGTGACTGCCCTTTGTGTCACGGCATCGGCTGACACAAGTAGTGCCTATGGCTGGTCTGGTGAGCTGCTGAGGGGGTTTCCTGCCCTGCTAGCTGCGTATCAGAAAGCTCACTTCTTTTAGAGCCCTTCTTCTGGGCAGATCTTAAAAAGAAGGCTTGTCAGGTGGGAAAACGGGAGTGCAGGAAGCCAGTGGCAGACCTGGAAATAAATTTAATGGAGGGTATTCATTGAGATTTGTAGTTTATGAGAGATTTGTCATTTATGCATCTTTAGCGTAAAAATAGGTTCTGACTCTACAGTCTGTTTTATCACATTGTCTTTGGAGAAACACTGTTCATAAGACAGAAGTTAGTCTTTGTGAACAAGTTCGCAAGTCCTCTAACTTCAGTTTGGGACTGTATCGACTACTCAGTCGATATTTCTGCACTTGAGTCTTCTATGGCCTCAAGTTAAATGCATTTTGCTACTGGATGTGTTGATTCAGCCAAATGCTCTTCTCAGTGCTCAGCAGAGTTCTCAGAAGTAGATGCTGTGGTCCACATCTCAGGGAAAGACTTGACGCATAGTAATTTCTTCTAGTTCAGTGAAGCAGAATGAAACTGATAGTTGCTTTTTTTAAAAAAACCTGAAGAGCAAAGCAAACACTTTTCTGCGTTTTTTTGTTTGTTGTTTTGTTTGTTGTTTTGTTGTTGTTGTTGTTGTTTAAGAGAAACTGTAAATATAGTTTGATTTAGGAGACCTGTTGCATATATAATGGAAAAAACCCAAACCCAGTATTTACTGCGGCTGGCAGGATCCTTCTTAAACCTCCATGGCAGAATTTTTAGCTGCTGATGTGGTAGAAATATCTTTTTCTTCGGAAATTTCTGCCAAGGGAATAAGATCTTTGAATCAGATCTTGAAACTCACTTGTGCTAGAGTAAATTCTGAAAAACCTTGGCAGTTTTAGATGCTTGAACGCACTGAGCCATACATATTTCGTCACCTAAATCTTCAGTCATGGCAAGGCATGAAGGGAGAAAGTCAGCTGATGAAAAGTAGCCGCTTAGTACCAGTTTAGACCCCGTTAAATCTGCAAGACATATGTTTGGGTCTGGCAAGCGTAACACAAAGCTGCAGGAAACTTGCATTTTTTCAGAGCAGCAGCCAGAAGGCAGCCAGAGCACCCAAAGGGCAACGAAAGCTGCCTCTATATGCTTGCACTTAGACAACCGCTATATGGCTCTATATGCCTGTGCTTAGACAACTGAATCCCACCTGAAATATCACAAATAACTGGCTTGGGAGGTCATGAGTTTGCTGTATCTGGATCCCAAGATCGAATTCTAAAGGCACTCTATTTCCAGATGTGTGTACGTTGCTTTTCTTCCAAATATCTGCTATATTTTTTGAGAGCTCAGCTTATGAGCTGTATGTATCAGAGACAAAAAGTGTTCACTGCAGTTAACTAGTGGGATCCCCAAATACTAATGGAATTATTTAAATCTGTTTACCTAATCTTAGTTGAATACTAATTATACATTTTCTTTTAACGTTCATATTAACATACTAATTTTGCTCTTTATAGGCTGTTATTAGAGGTATGCTGTAGTTTATATACACATGTACATATTTGGGGGGAAATTAATAGATAAAAATGTTATCTTGCATATAGTGATGCAGCTTGTTATATTCATTTTATTTCCCTCAATTCAATTTTCATTGTCTTTGAAATGTTGCTATGAAATTTTAAAAGTTTTATATTACAAAGAGTTCCTGGTTTTTGCATAACTGTATGTGAGCAGTTACGCACATTTAGCACAGTGGAGCCTGATTAAAGTCTCATTGCTGCTAAAAATTCCCATGGTAAAGAATAATGAAAGAGAATTAATTAATAAACAAACCAACCGACCTAAAAGGTATGAAAGGGGGCTTGAGAAGTACATTCTTACTATTCTAAAATAAGATCAGCTAGGGACAACAAACCTAGATGACTGGAAACAGATATTTATCTAGCCTTATTTTAAAAGTCTTTAAAGAGAGGATTCCATAATCTCCTTAATTATCTTGTTCCAATATTTTATATCGTTACTGTAACATCCTATTTAAATCTCTTTCCTTGTGGCTTAAGCCTGTTACTTCTTGTCATACCCCTGGGCAGGGAAAGTTCTTTGATAAATGCGGGAAAAATATGTTTGTTCATTCTCTTTCAAATAATCAAAAAGGCAAACATGCTATTTAAATATTCAGAACATAGATTATATTCAACTAATGGACTTTAAGTACTTCCCCAAAGATGTGAAGATACTATTAGAAATAAACAATTGGCATATACAATAGAAGTAATCCTCTACAAAAACCCTATACTACAGAAGATATAATCCTAAATATAGTGCTGTGAAAAATGCCACTGGGACTGAATTTTAGTGTAAATGTTCACCCTGCAAGATTAATAATAACAAAGACAAAGTCTGTACCATGCTTATTTGATCAAATCTTTATTTTCCTCTAGGTGTGTTTGGTTTAGACTTTTTTTTCCTTTAAGTATTTCCTTTCCTTCTGTTTCATCCTTGATAGCGAATTCAAAATTAGAAAAGGAAGACACGGGGTTATTTAAAAATCACTCTTGCATGCTTTTTGTTTAAATTTCCATTATGAAAGTCTTCTTAATATCAAATTCATTACATCATACTACTATTTTTAAGAGCATTTTATACTCTGAACATAAAAGATATCTATAAAGACATGTCAGTGTGAGATTGTTTCCTGAATTTGATTACCTTTAAAGTGAATTTCCTGTCCCAAGAAATTTTCATATTAATTAAAATATTAAAAATCCTTTAAAAAAGCATTAATGTCGTCATAGAAGAAAAGAATGTAAGTGATAAACCTAAGTGATAAAATGTGATTAAAGTGTAGGTCGTAAAGCCAAAGATTTTTTTATTCTTTTTATTGTAGACTTACAATGCAATCTGGTTTCTGCATCTATTTTTTTAGAATTACACTTGCTGCTAATTACTTTGCCCACATATTTAGTACCTTGTTCTGTTCATAAATTGCCTGAGAAGTTGCTCAGGGCTTTTTTGAGGTCATAATTTAAAGATTTGCAAAACCCAACTAACTTGTCATATGAAGCAGTTAAGAGTATTTTCCAGTTGGACTTCATGATTTGATTTTTTGAGCTACTTTAGGCAGCATGATTTCTGGTGAGGTAAAGTTAACTGTTGTACTATGCTTCAGTGCCTGAATTATTGTAGTTGTATCTGTGATGATTTGAGGTTGTAAACAAGGCAAGGTTTATAACAGAAGTATTGTTTTAATTAGACTGATTAATTTGCTTGGAAAAACAAGTTGAGTTTTCAGGCACAGAAAGTATTCTTTACATCTGCACTTACAGTAGTCTTGAATACTAAACAGCAGTTATGAGCTGTTGCTTTGAGTTTAATGATGTATACATACATCATTTAAACCATCTGAGAGAGGTGTCCTTTCTTCTTCTCTCTGCTAATCTCACCTCTGATCCATGGACCTGAAGAAGGGGTTGCGTGCCTCAGTGTGCCTGCTTTTACCAACGTTATTTGTTACTCTAGTAAGAAGTATGACTTGTACCTACAAATCTTGCCTTGTCGATGCCAAAGACATACAAGAGATTAATTTATCAGGAAGATAAGGAGATACGTTTGCAAGGTGCTCATGAATCATAAAAATGCAAGTAGAATTAACAAAGCTAAAGAGGAAAAAATCCCTGTTGGCTGCACAAGAAGTAGCGTATGTACTTTTTTTCCAAAGTCCAAGCTGCTGCAGAAGAAGGAACAAACCCTATAGTTGTGCCCAGTTTTTCCCTTCGTCCTCTTTCACCACAGCGATCCCCACCTTGCCGTGCCCCCTCCCAAATGCTGCTGATGCTGGGCAGTTGGGCGAGCAGAGCCCTGGCCCCGGCGAGCTGTGCCTGCCCACCTCGTGGCCGGGCCTTGCCCGCGGGGCCGATACCAGCCCCGTCCTGCCGGTCCTTCCTCGGGGCTGAACCGGACTGAGGTCTCCCTTCCCTCCGCCGGTGACTCGAATGAACCTTGCAGGAAGTATCTGCCTTTGAGATGTCTGGGTTTTTAATTTAGATGAAATTGGCCTGTTTTTTCAAAAGGGAGATGAAGACTGGCAGGCATAGCGTGATTACGGACTTCTTGTTTCCTTATGCAAACAGGATCCTGCTCTATGCTCGCTACAGTGTGTGGCCACGCGTTGCACTGGCAGTAAGCAGACTTGACGCTCCGATGTGCCTGATCCCATCCGTGCTGATTTATTGGCTTTTTCTGTGGTCCCCATTCATTGCTCCCTGGCATCACTTGCTGGCTCGCGCTCGGGCCGTGCTGCTGCTGGCGGGGGATCTGGGAGGCTGCCAGGCACGTGCCTGGCTTCCCCGCCGCACGCGCCTTCCAGGGCTCGCCGCAACGGCTCTCTGCCGTAATCGCCGCTTGTTCCCGCTTTCCTCTCTCCGCGGCGACCGTCCGGCTCAGATCCGGGAGTAGAGCACATGCGGTGTTGCAGCGCAAGGGAGTTCCCACATCCTTTTACTTTTCCTGCTGAAGGACTGATTTTTCAGGAGATTTAGGGGTCTGAGATTTTGTTTTTGTTTTTAAATGGTGGGCTTTTTCGCTCTTCAGCCCACACTGATTTCTATATATGCACATTCTCCAGATGTTCCTGAGTTTGTCAGAGGTCAAATAAGAAACTTTAGGAGGTTTGGATACATTTGGATATGATCAGGATCCAAAGTCTATAAATCATTTGCACAGTTCCTTGTGCAAGTCTTATCAATTACTTCTTGTTTTCTCATCTGCAAGGTTATGGAGTACCTCCACAACATAGTCAAGACTGAAATGATCCTGCCTTTGCTGTCCATTTTCACAGCAGTTACAGATTAATAATCTGGTTAATTGTCTTGTTACATTAGACTTTTTCAGTGTAGTATTTGTTGCTGTGTAATATTAATAGCTTACATAAGCATCAACAGAGCATCAAACAGAGCACAGCTGTGGTGGTTAATTGTACACCAATTGCTGGGAAGCCCTTCGTCTAAAAGCAATTCAGTCAAACTTGGTTTTATATTATGAATTTGTTTGGCTTTTGAGCTTTTGAGAGTGTTCATAGCTTAAAATGTCAGTATTCATGGACTAGAGCAGGTTACTTCTCAGCATCTTTTGAAATTTTCACTCAGTGTGATAGCAACATTTTCCTGTTAAAAATCATAATTTTTTCCATAAATATTTATTCAAGTATGCATACTAATGAATATTAGACTTGGCAAAAGATTGTTCAAAGTAGTATCTCCAAAATCTCTAAAGTAATGGTTTGCAAATAATTTTTTTTTGCACACACTCGGACACATACACACACACACACTGTAGTGGTCTGCAAACCCTACTTGCTTGTCACGTCTTGTATTTCTCAGATTCAAGTGCAGGATTCAGATGATAACAAAAGAAAGTTAATCCACTACATCACTATCACCATTTAGATGTGTAAACAGTGTGTAAACAATAACAAATGCTTAATAATATTTCAGCTTCATTAAGAAAACTGTTTCAGTATTTTTCTTTTTGTTTAACATGTTTTCAGGTATCTGCACTTTAATCAAATAGAAACGTTGGAACCTGAATCCTTTACCCATCTTCCAAAACTTGAAAGGCTGTAAGTTTGTTTTTCTTGGGGTAAGATTCAGAAGTCAGCTTGCTTCTTTGTTTGAATTAAATCAAATGTTTGAAACTGGAAAATAATATTTTTATCATTCCCATAGATTATTTTTAATTTAAATTTTTTATTGTAACTACTACATTGTCTTTGCCAAGAACACTTTGGTCAGGCTGACCTTAGAGACATGCAGAAGTGAGCATTGCCTGTGGTATAGTTTTCTATTATAAAACCATTTCCCAAAGGGCTGTGATCAATGTTTGGCCTAAAATAAATGTTATGAATGACGAAATAGAATATTTATATTATGACTTCTTTTTTTTTTTTGAGTTTCTCATTTGAATGCTTATGAACTCCCTTCCTTTTGGATACTTTATCTTTTTATGGCTTCTTTTTCCCCATATGGACACACCAAATACACCTTGGAGGCCACTTAAAAAATAGCAGCCAATGAATTGCTGAAAAAGGTTCATTTTCTTTTTAATTTTGTAAAATTACTTCCTCTTAAAGGACTTTCAGAAGAATGTAAATGAAATGAGTACATCTCAAAGTCTGAATTATTACATGCATATTTCTGTGCTTTTTAACAGATTTTTGCATAACAACAGAATAGCTCATTTGATTCCTGGAACATTTAGTCACTTAGAATCTATGAAGAGACTGTAAGTAAATTGAATTATTATTGAACAAAAGAAAGTTTAAATAACCTAATTATACGGTATCTCATCTTGCAATATTTATCATTCTTGCAAATGCCTTTCATTGTGTAATTATTTTACATATTAAATACTTTTTCCTAAGCTGTGCTCCGGTTGGTTACGTACATAGATTGAGACCATTGCTTCATATCCTACTGTCTTTAGTGACTGACTAAACCCTTTTGTTTGTTTACTGTCTTGGAATTGTTTGTAATCATATGGTCTTGTTTTGTAGACTAAATAATATACACGGATCCTTCTTTGGTTTTTTGTTTTGTTTGGGAGTTTCCCCCCCGCCCCTTGTCTATGTTTTACTGGGTGATCCTTCAACGTCTTTCAATATTTGATTATTTTGGTATTTTCTTTTAATTGTTTTGCTTGTCCTTATCTTATGATAAAAACGTGGTTATAAAAAGGTGCTTGATGGTTTAAGAATATAAGTATTACTTTCAAAAGCAACTCCAGAAGCTAGTTCTTGAAATGCCATTAACTTGGAAAATTAGAGGCTTCTTAGTCCCTCAGTAGCATTTGAAAACTGGAACTCAAGAAAAGTACCATAGTAAGGTGACTTTCAGAGGATTTTCTCTCCCTCACTTTGGATCTCCACTGATCTAGGATAAACATTCTTTAAATGATCCACGACTGCCGTTTTGAGAAAGGCACTAGTGCATTCATACCCCTCCTTGCCGGGGGGACTGCTGAGGGTGTGCTGTGCCACGAGTCACAGCGCTAGCTCTACTGGGAAAAGAGATCTCAAGGGACGTAACAGGAAGGTTGTCCTGCTGGCTTAGGACAGTTGTGAAACCATACCTTTAACTGTGGGCAAAAGGCAGAATGAAGTAAATTTTCATGACGTATGCACCTTCCAGTAGTAGGTGCTTCACTCATACCTCCCTTAAATTCTTGTGCAGTTCAAGCGAACAGAAAGGGATGCTTCATCACATAATTCCTAGGTCCAGGGGAACTTTGATAGTGGCTATGAGTGGAACAGGACACCGGGCTAGATGAACCTGGTGTCCTCTGACCTGGGACAGCTTATCCCTGAAGGTCACATTGTGACTTTCGTGTTCTGGATTTAAATTCTACCTGTAACATCTGATATACTGGAAGACATTTGTACAGTAACTTTTAAAATAGTTTTGCTTGTTCTTGCCTATTTTTTGCACGAGAACAGGGAAGAAATAATATCTGGGCATTTGTACAAGAGGTTAAAAAAATACAAAAAGACAAAATGATCAAAAAGTTTACTACCCCCAAAGATACACCAAACTTAGGTTGCTTTGCCATGCAATTTTATTTCCAATCTCTATATAGATATATTTAATGGTACAGATTTCTGTACTTAATGTTTTTATTGTCCTACAGGGCCCTCCACCAGAAAGTGCAGTGCTCCACGTAGTAACAGGGCCCTTCACTACTGGAAAGAAAGTCAACAGAATTTATGGGTTCTCGTTATCTGCAATAGGCAGGTGTTTTACAAAGTTACTGACCCACTGAACTCAATGAGAGCTTAATGCTTGAATAAAACTGTGGGTCTTTGTCTCAGTTGCCCGATCGGCAAAATGGGAAGTTGTAAAAATGTCAGGTTAGCTGTGAAGTTACTACAGTGACAAGTATTAAAAAGAAAAATATGTGGGGAGAATAGTATAAGTTCCTTATTTAAGCAAAGTTTGTATAACATCTAAATAAAACCTGATTTATTCACTGAATGCTTGGGTTAAAAAAGAAATGTTATTTAGACCTTTACTGTGTTGAACACAATCCTGCCTGTGCAGTAAAAATAATAGCATTTTTGTAATAAAGGGTACCAGAATGCACACAAGCATGTGACCGTCATGTGTATTCCATATTGCCCCTTGACTGTCTTCACAGATAAAGGTGCTGTTGGTATTGCAGAACCATTTTAATCCTAGCAAAATAGTTGAAGCTTGCTAATAGGTGTTTGTGGGTGCTTCTTGTTTTGTGCAGGCGTTTGGATTCAAACGCTCTTCACTGTGACTGTGAAATCCTGTGGCTGGCGGAGCTGCTGAAGACATATGCAGAGTCGGGTAATGCTCAAGCAGCAGCTACCTGTGAGTACCCACGAAGAATCCAGGGAAGATCAGTGGCCACGATAACACCAGAAGAACTTAACTGTGGTGGGTTTGCCACTGCCTGATGGCTTCTTGAATGTGTTAAATGTACCTAAACTGTTGTGGTTTTTTTATTTTGTTTTGTTTTGTTAGAATTTGTTATGTTCCCTTTGATAATACCAACCACCTCTGGTCAACATTGGTTATTTCCAGAAATTTTCCTGTGTTCCTTCTCACTTGTCTGCTTCTGACAGAACTGATTGCTTTTACGCCTTAGCCTATCTTTAATGAAACAAATATAGCCATGTTTGAAATTTCTCCTTGAGGAACTAAATGTGATTATCTGGAAAGAGTTTATTTTTCCTTTTTATATTTCAGTTTTGATCACAAAAAGATTGTCAGCTAGGGTCTTTGGTGTTATGTTAATATTGTTTTGTGTCCTTTATTCCCTTCTGTACAAGGGAAGGGGAAGAAAGAAGCTGTACAGAACTGCTCCTGATTTCACAGATCTTATTGTTAAAACTCTTGTTGACATTATTGGAATCAGGGTTGGCCACTGAATTTCTTTTTTACTCAGCTATACTTACAAGGGGTGCCCTGCACAGGTACTGAAATCCTCTGCCACTGAAGGATTAATGGATAAGCACTTCCATTATAATCCTTTTGTTCGTCTGTATTCCTTCAGCCTAGGTGTGCAAAGGCTTGGCCCCGTGGGCACCCTGGGACATGGCCCCACACCTCTTGTGTTCTGAAATCAAAATGCAGATTTCTCATCAAGCTATGGGCATTTGCCTGCCCAGCGACATGATGAGGCCAAGATATAAAAGTAAATTGTCCTTTTGGTTATGTGTTGGATATAATTCTTATCATGAGAATTATGACCATAAGCTTCTACAAGGTTCATGAAAAAGATAGTAAAAAGGGGATTTGGTGCAAGAATAATTCACATGGCATCCTACCAGCTCTCTGCACATCTAAGGAGCAGGAATATGCAAACTGCAGGAAGCAAGCTCGACAAATTATTCTGTAGGAGGCAGGTTAGGCACTGATATTTATCTAGAGGAAGTTATTTTAAATGGCACTTGTGCTTGCTGCTTTAAAGTTTTTCTTCATAAGCAAATTCAGCCTCTGTTCAAATAAATAAAACAGCTACTTTAGAACCTGATACAAATTTGCACAATCCATTTCCAGTCTGCTAAAAGTCCTAAGGAACAATGGAAGAGGTCAGAATGCCTGCAGTCACTTTTGCACAGGGAAAAGTATGTTTGATCCTGATTAAGCGTATAAATATTTTAAGCTAAAACATTTGTGAAAAATTATTTTTCTACAAGGTGTATGGAAAATTTTTTATTTACCATTCTTTAGTAGTTTTAAAACAAGTAAGAGCTCCTTACAGGTTTTATTGTTGATACAGAGAGGCCAAGAATTACATCAGAGCCTCAGGATGTGGACGTTACCTCAGGGAATACAGTGTACTTCACTTGCAGAGCTGAAGGCAATCCTAAACCAGAAATTATCTGGCTTCGAAACAAGTAAGTTTAAAAGAGGAAGAGAGAAACTTGATGTAACTATGTTTGGGTATGTGTACATTTCTGGGTGCGTGTCCACACGCATTACATGCTAATATATGGAATAGTTACAGCAGAAACATATTATGATTAAAAGAAGTATATGAAGTAATAATGGCACAGATTTGTTTTATTAGTAATTCTGAACACTTAAGAGCTGATAACTTTAGAAAATATTAATTTATGACTATAATACTATTGGTAAGGTCTTCAATTGTAGTTACACCTGCAAAGTTGCTCACACCTGTAAAATTAAATCATTTATATGTAAGTACCAGGCAATTCAATATGGACATGTTGCACGTGCAGTTTGTAGGTTAGCTAGTGTTGGCATACATTTTGAGGCAGAGCAAAAGCTACTTTTTTAAAGAACCCCAGCTGGATAAGAGTTAGGTTTCAGAGGAGGTCTTCCCTGAGCCCCAGCTCCTCGGAGGCAGCTTTCCTCTGAGGTGTAGTTCCATTCCAGGAGAGGAGAGATACATCTATTTCCAGGCTCCCCAGGCTGGTACATGACAGGCAGGCAGGCAAGTGCTTGTATCTTAGGACTGTAGGGTAATTCAGGTTGGAGGGGATCTCAAGAGATCTCCAGTGCAGCCTTCTGCTTAAAGCGGGTTCATACTAGCTTGCTTTATCCAGTTGGGTCTTAAAAGCCTCCAATGATGGAAGTAGCAGAAGCTCTCCAGGCAACCTGCTCCACTGCTTTTCCTCACTGCTTAGGGGATGGAGGGAAGGACCTATAAAGGATGTGTGTCTTTCAGCAGCCCAAGGGCCAGCCTGCTGCAGAGTGGCTGCTCAAGCTCTGCCCAGAACCTGGCTCCCTCCAGCAGCACTAGGCACAGCACGGCTGAACCAGCCACGTGGCAGCCCATCGCCCCCTTTAAACTGATGGGAATTTATGATGGATACGTGAATTGTGAGTTTACCACTAGCTTCATCAGACTTTGTTTTAATAATGCTCTTACACAAATGGAGAACCTGATCTGGAAGGTAAATTCCCTCGCTTGATATTAGCAAATGAAGCAGTTTACTTTGTTGGTTGCTGATAGAATGGAACAACGTAGAGCCCTGGTTCTATAGCTTTCTGCTGATGTCAGTGAGAACCCCACGTGCAGCAAGGGTACAGTGTTTATAGAGTATGTCAAGAACAGAGCCTTGAACTTGGATGGTGTAATTATTTCATTAAAATTTTCTTTGGCTCGTGTACTTTTTATAATAAACAAAGAAAACATGTATTCAGAATACACATATGAAAGAGTTTTAAGAAGAAATTTGAGCTTGGGGTGTGGGATTATTGACTCTGGCTTGTTTCCTGGCTGCATGAATGAGAGCAAAGCTCTTTGCAAGGTAGTTGAATATGGCAAGATTTCAGTCAAAAGCCATTGACCTGTTGAGCAGTATGTTGAATAGATCAGCAGTCAGGCTGGGTTTTGTTCATAGGGGGTGAGATCTCGTCCCTCCTCTGTGCTTGCTTCATCATGTAGCGAGGGATGGAGTGAGAAACAGTTCCTTTAATAAAAGCCCATAACCGTTCTTGGTTAATGTCACAGAAATGCATCCATGACATAGCCTGAAGACATGATCTTAACTTGTATTTCAAGCCAGTACAAATTATTATCAGGTTCATTAGTGCTCCTTGAGCAATCCAGACAGAGGCTGGCACAAAGCTGATTTTATAGCAACTAACCCCTCTTCTAGTAGAAAGTCTCTTGAGTGTTGAACTTACATGATGTACTTCCAGTGGAAACATTTTAAATTGATTTACCAGTTAGAACAGCCTTAAAGGAAAATGAGACAGGCCAGGTATGTGTATTTTGTTCACTTTTTTCCCTGTAAGCTTTTACTCATAAAAGTATTTTGGCTTTTCATTTTGAGGATCTAATACTTGCATAAGCAAAATTGGTTCATTTTTTATTTTCCTTCTTCTTCTTCTCTTTAGGAGAAAACTAGAAGTTCTATTATTTTACTTAACACAGTAGAACTTTTTTTTTCCCCCAAGTTATTTTGGGTAATATATTTTGGGTTTTATTATTTGGCAGTTTTCTGTGCTTGTGATTTAAACGTTTAACTCCAGAAGATTCTTTTCTTCACAGTAATGAGCTCAGTATGAAAGAAGATTCCCGTCTAAACTTGCTGGATGATGGCACATTAATGATTCAGAATACTCAAGAAACAGACCAAGGCATTTACCAGTGCATGGCAAAAAATGTGGCTGGAGAAGTGAAAACTCAGGAAGTTACTCTTAGATACTTTGAGTCACCAGGTAAAGAACATCAAGTCTGAATTTTCCATTCAGATAGAGAATTGTTTTGATAATAAGATTGCTAAAAGTAAGATGCTTTGGCTCTTTTATGTTCTTGACGTGTAGATTTCTTGTGCTTGGGCATCTTAAGAACTAGATCATTAAGTTATAATATCCCTAGAACAAAAATGCAAATCAGCCAGTTAATTAAAATGTTTATTGTAGTATGCAATTCTGATGATAGTCTGGTAGGCTGTTTGTAGAAGAGTTAGGAAGAGAGGCTGTTACGTTGCAACGTTGCTCAGTGCAGTAGCGTGCTCTCTGGATACCTGAAAACCACGAGCTTCAAACAGGCCGCTCCTGAAGGCTTTGGCACACATGGTGCAGCCATCCTTGCTCAGGAACTTTTTCACCTGAATCTCTGTCTAGCCAGGGCTTTGTGTTTGCAAGCACTAAATTCCTGTCCAGGACTGTAATGTTTTCAAATTCCAAACTTTGCTGTGAGGAAATTTTGTTTTGACACTCGGCATCAGGTAAACTTGAAATGTCACTGCGAAGCACACATGTAGTTGGGAAAAGTTACTAAAATATAGTTTAATCAGTTTTCTCTTTTTGTGCACTTATGACAATTTTTAGCTGGTTTGTTTTCTGTGTCTCAGTGTCTATGCCTCTGAAGAGACCTTTATAAAGATCAGGACATGAGAAGGAAATGTTTGAAAATTGTTTTAATGGGAGTTAAGAAAAAACATCAGTGCAATTATATGAGCTTTCATTTTTTATCTATTGATATTTATAAATGTCTGCAGCTAGATTAGGCTTAAAGCGAGACACAGTTTGCACCAAGATTAGAAGTATGTTGGAACAGAGCTATTAAAAACCAGCTAGATTCCCCAAACTGTTGTAGTATTCAGCTAAATTAGTGTTATGTGAGCTAAAAGTCATATTTAGGCATCTCTCATTTCTCGCAGCCCGGCCAAGTTTTGTGATTCACCCACAAAATACCGAAGTGCTAGTTGGAGAGAGTGTTACCTTGGAGTGCAGCGCAACCGGGCACCCTCAGCCACGAATTACCTGGACCAAAGGTGACAGAACCCCTTTACCAAGTGACCCTCGCATCACGATAACTCCCTCAGGAGGACTTTACATACAAAATGTGAAGCAGGAGGACAGTGGCGAGTATACCTGTTTTGCAACTAACAGCATAGATAATATCCACGCAACTGCATACATCATAGTCCAAGGTGAGTAACGTTAAACTAGGAGTGACAAGCTGTAAAACATATTAGGAAGGGTATATTTAAATTGTGTGGTTTTGTATTTTTTTCTGAATTGTCAGAGTGGAACTAAAACCTTATTTTTTTTGTTCTAATTACACTGTTCTAGTGTAGTCTGTAGGAAACTTGCTATACATTTCATTCGGAGTACGATAATATATACTAATTCTCCAAAAGTTAAGTTTCACTGATTATTCTCAGAAGTTAATCATTGGCATCTTGAAATGTTTATTTGTTATTATGTTTTGTTTGCCTGTAGGAATAAACAAGCAGTGTCAAATTTGTGGGGGATTAATTAGATATTTTCTGTAATAGGCAGCAATCCTAGAGATTAGAATTTGTGCCTGGAGTACTAGTAATGGAGTTTTGAGTACAGATCTGTGCTGTCTTCCTTTTGTAGACACTTCAGTGAACGTGGGAATATTTTTGGCTGAGTTTCATGGAAACTATCACTCTGCCAGCTGAGGTGTTAGCAAAGCTTTTCTGCAAAACAAAGTAAAAGTATATACGAAATATAATTTCAAGCACAATATATCAAAAGCCTCCTATATATATGGAGAATATTTTTTGCAAATGTTTTCATGCTGGAACTTTTATTTGCAAAACATTTTGAGTAACCTTTAAATTTGAGTTTGTTTCTTTTCTCACGTTAAGATCTCTAGTTGGCAAACAGTTTAGATTGCAAATGCTTTGTTAATGAGTTCAATTTTTAAAGCTATACAAAACAACTTGTCCATGTGGTTTGTTCATTTATTATTCACCAACGGATGACTGTTTTGAGAGCTGAACAAATTACTTCTCCCACTGATAATGCCATGATGTTGCTGCAGAAATTGGCCCACGCTTCACTCACTGCTTTCCTTTTGCATAAAGAATAAAACAAGGAGCTTAGGATGGTTTTGACCGCATTGCATTTTCTTCACAATTTAACTGAGGAGTTTTTCAGAGAAAGAGAAGGAGGTATTTTTAATCCAGGGGACACTCTGTGTTTGATTCTACAAGTCTTACCATACCTCTTAGTTCAGATCTACGGCAGCAGATCCCAGAGGCCTTCACTGACACCAGGGCCAGGTTGTGAGGGAGATGTTCCTGTTGCACAAGTGGCTGCCCTAACTCTCTGCCCTATAGCTGTCACAATATAAAAGAGTCCCATTAGCATCTCTTTTCCCACCAATGAGAGTTATTCAAGTCACACAGGAAACGGTATGTAATTTCAGGCAGTCATGCATTTTTCAGTTGTTTTTCTTTAACCAGTTTATTTTCTCTTCTGTAGCTCTACCTCAGTTTACTGTCACTCCTCAAGACAAAATGGTGATTGAGGGACAAACTGTTGACTTCCCTTGTGAAGCGCAGGGCTATCCCCAGCCTGTTATTGCCTGGACTAAAGGAGGTAAGCATGTTCCATTTTTACTTTTGAGCTACTAGAATAGTTTAGCTGTCATTTTGGAATCGCTCCTGCATTGAAAGGAATTCCATGTATTTGTTTAGATGCTTCAGTCTCTGAAGGAAACAAGGCTCATCTCTTTCTGCTTTAGCTAGAAAAGGCAAGGTGTCCCACAGAAGCTAGCTGCCCAAACGTTTTTCATTATTCAGTAAAAAGAGTCACTGAAATCTATGTCTCCATTATAGATTCCTAATAATAAATGTTTAAGAAATATGAGACAAATCACATGTGGCAATACCTATCGCTGCCGGTTTACTGCAGAAGAAATGGAGATGACCACCATTAGCTGGAGATCTGCAATTAGGTGGGATGTGCTCTCTTCAGAAACCAAAACAGTCCAACCTGTAATTGGCAGCAGTATAACTGCATTTCTGTCACTTAATGTGCATTGACAGGAATACTGGGGTGCACACTGCTGACTGTTTTTATCAGGTCATGGCTGTAAAGGCATTAAGCCAAATCCAGCAGGAGGAGATACTGTAGTGGATGTTTTACCAGTAAGTAAATATTCCAGTTGAATCAAATGAAATAGCTCTAGCAAGCAAAACAACTCTTAGGAAATCCTAAATAAAGCAGATTTTTAACAAACTCTTGATCATTTTGATGCTGATAATGTCCGTGTTTCTCTCTCTACCAAGATTGCTCCAATCAAATGAAATGTCCAGAAAGGAGGAATAGGGTACAGACAGACACTGGTGTGCCTTTTATTTCATCTTTACTATATTACCTTTTTTTCAGGGCTGTATGTATTTTTCTATGGATTCTCTAGATGGCCTAGGTAGATAAGATGAATTGTGTCTTACACACATGGCAATAATACAAAATGAACAGTAATACCTGTTGGTGTTCTTCTTATGATGCCTTCTCATTTGGATGCTTTATCATGGTCCTTAAATGAAAATATTTATTGCTACCACAAACAGAGAAGAGATCAGGATTATGATTGTGTGCATATGTATGTTTTGTTTGCTTTGCATGTTTATCTCAATGTTTTATCTAATTCAAAATCTTCTGGATTTCCCTTTTTCTGACACAAAGGGACTTTGTTCTGCACTGCTATAAATAGGAAATGCTGTTGCTCTGTGTTTCAGGAGGCCAGTTGTCTGTTGACAGAAGACACTTAGTTTTATCCTCTGGAACCCTAAGGATTTCCAGGGTTGCTTTGCATGACCAGGGACAGTATGAATGCCAAGCTGTCAACATTATCGGATCTCAACGAATTGTTGTATACCTGACCGTACAGCCTAGAGGTATGATCTCCATGTACAGCTGCTGGGGAAAAAAAAAGAAAAGAAGATTTAAGCTTACACTAAAATACACAGTATTGTGTTTGGGGTTTTTTTTCTTAAAATGTAAGATTGAGAACTAATTATTTTTGATGGCACAAAATGTTATTATGAAGTAGTTTAACTTTGTTTAGAATTAAAAAAGCTTTTGAAACAGCTTGAATAGTGCTTGGGTTTTTCTTCAGGACTTTTGCTGTGTTTTACAATGATTCTAAGTTGCTGATTTTGAATTATAAGGTGTTCTATTAGTTTTTATAAATTGAGCATGTGGGACAGTGTGCCCTGATAGACTTTGTTCAAAGTCACTTGGAGACTACATAAGCTTACAACTAAACATGGCCTTTTTTGATAAAAGCTTGTTAGAATGAGGTGATATCTTTTGTTGTTTAAAAAACTTGCTGTCCAGGGGATTGCTAACATTTCACATTTCTGTTCATTATTACTGAGTATATCTATTTTTAGATTCCAGGTGTTTTTTAATAAAAAACATGTATGGATACTTATTAGTATTTGTAGAAAGTGTCATTCCTTTGGAACAGTTTGTCTTCTGTGAAAGACATTTATCATCTGATTTACTCTTTTTTGTAAAGAATGAAGGTTTGTTTTGAGGATGACAGTATTCCCATGCTTGGGAAAATATTTTGTTTTGTGAAAAGACTAGGTTCTTATAAGACACTGTGCTGTTAACTAAATAGTGTTATTAACATAATGTTTTGATGTCCAGAAACAGAACACTTTATTTTACAACAGCAGAATGACCTTCACAATGAAAAGTCATTCCTTATACTTAAAATAAGCTGACACAAGAAAAAAAACCCACTCCATTTTTCTTATGCATTTCTTCAAGTAAATTCTAAGTAAGCTACTTCTAGGATTAATTAGAATCGTATTAATATTTATAATTTAGTTAAGTACTTTGGTGTTTAACTAAATTCAGGGAGATTAAACATTTAATTCAAAGCATTTCTTGTTAGTGACCTCATTTTAAACAGTATTTTAGTGAAAGGGGCTCAAATGTTTTCCTGAGCTTAGAAGTTTGTCAGAAAAAAATTCCATTAATTTTTCATAGTTAAGAGTAGTACTGGAAGATTGATTTGTCAAAATAGAGATTTTTTTCACCTGTATAAAATTGTTGACTTAAATTCCATAAAAAACCCCTCAGTTTTAAAAAGTTTTATAGCCTTCCATCAACTGAACATCACTGAACTTGAGTAGTTTAATAAAATGATTTTTGTAAAACTCGGGTTGCAGATTCCAATCACCAAAAGATAGTAAATACAAGACTGAAGGCTGCACATCCAGCCTGAAATTGGAGCTCTCCATACATTCATTGCAATGCTGTTTTCAGTTGTGCAAGAAGAGAAAACTTTTTCTTCTGTGCTTCTAACAAAAAGGACTGTTCATCTGAGGAATGTCTAGTCAGTGGTCACTGTGGCTAAATCTGTATTAATGAATACTTAATGGTCCAGGTCTGTTTGCTGGCATGACATGGCTCACATCCACAGAGCCAGACTCTCTGAGCTCCCGGTGCTGGTCGCCTGCCTCTGGATGCCTTATTTGAAATGGTCGATGCTCCTTGACAGCCATTTGCATACAAACAATTTAACACCAGGGCCAGATTTGGTTGGTAGTATAAATGTATGCTGTGTGACCAAATACTTCTCTGTAAAAGCACAGCCTCCTCCCACTCCCCCCAAAATACTGGTATGTTACAGCAGAAATACAATTCTTAGTGTCTTCGTGATCTTGTATGTGCTTCTCATGGTGATATCTGACTGCTGGATCTCAACCTGGATTTGAAGGAAATTAGGATTAAAAAATGCATTCGTTTTTTTCACAGTGGGTTTAGGTAGCTGTGTACCCTGTGTCCTTAAAATTGAAGGTAATTTTTTGATGTTTTAAGGCCTAGGGCTCATTGGTGTCAGGAGGGTAGGAGCTCTGTGAAGGCTTAGGACCTCAGCAAGTTGGGCTGGGGGAATCACAGTTGAATGAGTTGTGGAAGGTTTTGCTTTTATCATCTAAGAGATCTCTGTTGTTGCTATTTAAAAAATTAAAACTTAAAAAAATTGTCAAGTTGATGGGATATTCACTCTGGTGACTTTGTTCAGATTTAGCTATTCACAGAAATTTTTTTCAGAGCTTTTAATTTATGGAACTTAAGTCTTTTGGGCAACTACTAGCCCGTTTTCTTAGAAGTTAAGAGTACTTAAAAATCAGCCTGAAGCAGACATCAGGAATAAGGAATTTTATCTCTAAGACAAACTTAAAGCAACTAAAAACTTGCAGACAGAATAGGGTCATAGATTAAGAAATGTTGGCTAACTGAAAAAATAAACAGTGCTGACCTCTTTTTAGATTGTCTTTTGCACAAGTTGTATTTCATACCTTGTCAATGTATCATTTGTTTTTTTAGTGACTCCTGTATTTGCCAGCGTTCCCAGTGACATGACAGTGGAGGTTGGCGCAAATGTGCAGATCCCATGCAGCGCTCAAGGAGAGCCGGAGCCAGTAATTACATGGAATAAGGTACTAGATATTTGTTTGGTTGTTGCAAAAAGGCAGTAGCCTTTCCATCTCTTCATAACTAGCTATTTAAAGAGCACATGGTCAAATTACTCCTCACTCTGGTGTCTGAACACATTACCCAAAGTTTAATCAGCAAATCTTCTTTAATACAGAGCATGTATACAGATACCAGACGTGAATTTTATATATATAAAATATATATGTGTGGTTATGCAAATCATTATGCAGACCAGCTAAAATTCGTAACGTAGGCCTTAAAAGTCCTATGTATGTTAGTGACAGTTCTGTGTGAATATCCTATTAATGTTCACACTTTCAGTGATATTATAGATATAAAGCAATAAAAAATACTCTATTGCTGAGCTCTTTGACACTGTTAGGTTGACAGTTCAACCAGGACATGTTTCGGTAACTCTTCGGTAACCTCTCGGTGGCTTTGATTTCCATTGGTGCAATAATTATTATATCAAACTGTTACTTAGAGTTATTAGCAGAGGTACTGGTGAATTAATGGGTTGCTAATATTGATCTTCAATTTTCATGAATATCATCTTCTCTTCAATTAGTGAGAATTAGAAAATGTACTTTAATGTACCTTAAATAGCTTCTAAATGCATAGCACATGAAGAATTGATACATATAAAGCTCTTGAGATCCTTTTTAGTTGGTTAATTTTGAGTAAAATCAAATATATATGTTCTCAAAAGGTGCTATCTTATTTTTGGGTCTTAAATTTTATGTGGTGAGGACCTATAACTATTAAAATACTTTGATTTATAATAATGAGTACTTTTAAAAGTATGTAAATACACTGTACAATTTAGAAATACATGCAAATCCTACTGTCAACATAACTGTGTGAGTTTTTTATATAAGTTAATCTAAATCTAGTTGACTATTATCTTGGCATACAAAATATAAATGTAAAATAAAATGTAAAAATAAAAAAGAAAAGACAAAAATTCAGGTTTGAAAACAAAGAGTGTTTAGAATAACTAAACATTGTGCTTTGCTGCAGGATGGAGTACAGGTAACTGAAAGTGGAAAATTTCATGTTAGTCCAGAGGGATTTCTTACCATTCGTGATGTTGGAACAGCTGATGAAGGTCGATATGAATGTGTTGCCCGGAATACCATAGGATACTCCTCTGTTAGTATGGTGCTTAGTGTTAACGGTAAGGTGTATGAATCAGAGGTATGAGTTAGATTATTAGTTTTATTCTAATTGCTTAATTTGTAAGTTAATCAAATGTTAAATTCTTTCTTTTATTCATATTTTTCTTTTTCGCCCATAATCATCTTTTTTTTTTTTTCCTTCATTTAATTCAGGCAACTATCTGCACAGATGTGAGTAAGATGGGAATATATAAGCTAAAATGTCTCTAGGACTTAAGCTTCAAAATAAACAGTGCTTTGGGCTCTGGTTAGTCACACTGCTTTCCTCTTGAGATATTATTTGGACCTATTAGAACTTGCTAGTTGAATACACAGTCTAATCTTTATGGATAAATTGACAAAAAGTCCTGTAGCATCTTTAAAGGGGCACTTACAGCAGTTGGTTGAAGATTAGACTGCAACCATTGTGAAAGAATTCAGGAAAGCCTTAATGATCTTAAGAAGCTAAAAGAGAAAACAGAAAGAAAAGGAGAATATTTGAGCTTATTCTAATTATTTGAAAGTAATAATGGCAAATAATAGTTATCGATTATTAATACATAATAATTGGTAAGAAAGCAGCCAAAGAGGCTGTGGAAATAACTGTTACACAGATTGACCCTAATGCTTTTCTGACTTATTGAGTAAACCTGCTCATTTTTCAGACTAATTTTGATGGAAAATATTAAGGAAACTGTGTGGGTTTTTTGTCTTTCAGTAGAAAATATGACACAATATTTTTGTATCATTGAAAAATGAGTATTGAGCAGTGATTTCTTTAACATATTGGATATTGTTTCCCAGTGTTATGTCTGATGCTCAGTATTTTGTTTACTAAATTCATGAATATATATCAGTGATTTTTCTAATGTATTGATTTCCGTGATATCAGTCACATAGTATCAATAAAACTATGATGTTCCCTGGCTTAAGTTGCTTTTAGTAGACTATTAGTCTATCCCCTCCTTTATCAAAAATAGTATTTCTTCAATCCGTAATTATGATTTCTGAGAGAAAAATTGCAGGACTGGGAATCACTCAATGATAAGGTTTCATCCACATATATGAAATCTGCAAGTGAAAGTCCATAAAAAACAGTTAATCTTGGTTACTCTGGAGATGCATAGAAAAATAAGTTTTTTGTGTTTTTTTTAAATAAATTAAAAAAAAATCAATAAGAGCTCTGAAAAATGAAACCATGAATTGAACTATAACCCCAGTGGAAATCAGTTTAATTCACTTAGTGCAGGTGTCAACTGCTCATTCTCATCTGCTGAAATTAGCAAACTACAAAACTTGGTGCTAGCTGATCTGCAGTATTTAATTGTAATGTGGTTATTTTTCTTATAATCAATAAACCTAAAATTAGTGAAACTACCCTTGATTAATCTGCATTCAGTCTGAAACTGTAAATGATGTTTCTCCTTAAAACTAGTGGGATATCAGATACTGTTTCTCTATGGTTCCTATATAAATGAAGCTGTCAGAGAAGCAAGGAAGACAAGTGGACAGATTAAAAGTACTGGATACTTGCTATCTGGATAGTATTAATAATGCCATAGCCAGAAATGCCTAAACACTTGCATGTCAGCATTTCTTTCAAACAAAGTTAATGTTTTATGCATGTTCCTGATGCATAAAAATCTTTTCTTAACGTTGAGACAGAATAAAGGCAAATGTGTAGAAGCCTGGGGGGGGGCAGGTTTTGCTGTCCATGTTTGATAATATTTTAAAGAAGCTTTTCTTTTGTCATTTTCTTCTGTCCTTTTCTGTTGTTTTGTAAAAGTCTCTGGCTTAAGTGTAAGGCAGGATGTGTGTGGATTACGTTTTCGTTGCTTAAAAAAATTGCCATTCCCCCCCCCCCTTCCCTCGCCCCAAAAAAGGTATTGTGCAAAAGGCTTGCATGGAGCTTTAATATTTATCAGTCTAAAAAGAGATCTACTGGCAGCAAATAGTCTAAACAAAAATAAAGTACAGCCTAGTTAACATCTGACCAAGATTTATGATTCAGCCCACATGTACCATTAATCAGAAAGATAGCTCTGCAAGACACATATCTAAAGTGAACACCGAGATGACATCCGTCATAGACAGCACTAGGGAAGGTAACCAGCAACTGGATTTTTACAGTCTGCAATGTTGCAGTGTTAGGATGGTTCACAGCACACAAGCACTCTCTGAAACAACTAAAATGGGGATAGCAAACCTGTAGATGATAGTTCTTCTTAAAATAATTAGCTTATTTGATGATGTTTCTGTATGGTTACTATGAAAATGAAGCTGTCAAGCAAGGAGGACAGCTGGTAATTAGGACAGGTCAGGGACCATCGCTGTTGGGCACTGAGGAAAGGATCAGCTCATTTTGGATGCTGGGAGTATGTTGTCAGCAGCCCAAGGCAGCGGGCCTCAGGGCAGAGAAAGGGGCTTCAGCTACAGCTGTAGAGTGCCAGGGATTGCTTTATTTGACGGTCTAGATGGTTACGTTTGATTACCCAGGTCTAGACTCTGCAACCCACATAGACACAGCCTAAACTGGCAGTTATGAAGGAATAATGAAATATTGCCTAGAAAAGAAAAGAAAAAGTCATGAAAAGCTTGCAAACAACAGTTTTTATGTCAGCTGATTTTGTACATCTGCTGATTTTATTCCAGTGTATTTGGTTTGGACTTTTTCCCTACTTTACCCTTCTTCCTGTGTGACTTTTCCAATCTAAACACACTCTGGAAATTGTTAGCTGTTGCCCCTGGATCTAGTAGTTCTTGGTTTAGACTGAAAGGAAGGTTATTAGCCTTAGATATGTTGTACAAACATCCAGCTGCAACTGAGTACCATATAAAAAGGCAGATGAATGGGCCTATGCATTAGTGAGTTTCCAGTATTATACAGAGTCGTTAAATAACTTTCAAGCATGTGATTTTTAATGTAGTATTAAAAAGCTAGATAATTTTAAAGTAGAAAACAAAGTAGTGATCAAAATAAATAAAACATTTATAGCCCTTTAAAATTAACGTGTGTTGCTTACTAGACTAAGCTCAGAAGAGGAGCAATGTTAATTTATTGTAGCTATTTGGGAATATATAGAATTCTGTGGGTTTTTTGGTTGGGTTTTTCTTTGTGTGTGTTTATTCATTTTTGTGTGAATTCTCTTTGAATTTATGTGTTCTAAAAGTCAAACTAAGTCCGGCAGTATTTTTCACTTGTAACACATTCCTGTAAACCCTTTAAATTCTTACACTGAATTCAGTACTAATTGCAGTCAAAGGGAATACTTGCATTGATTTCAGTGGGTATAGGCCAGGCTCTTGATATCAACACCTAAAAGCTGATAATACACCACACCAGGAAAAAAACGCTTAATAATAATTCATTTTTTCTTTGGTAATTTTTACTTGAAATTGTAGGACTAATTAATGGACAGTTAAACACTGTATGCATTTATCTTCACTTTATTTTGTTTTAGAGTTATAAGCAAGCTGACTTTTAAACTTACAATAACTTCTACTTTAAATGTATTTTCCTCTACTGTAATATGCTTTGATAGAACTTCAAAATGGTTAAGAATTTTATATTTGGACAAACTAATGCTTAAAGAACAGGGGTTTACTTTGTAGAACTGAAATGATGTCGTGTCTAGACTTTGTTTTATAGAAGTATCTTTTTGTATGTGGCCATTTTTGCAATAACATGTGAATTCCTCTTTCTGTAGTCCCTAATGTCAGCCGAAATGGAGATCCTTTTGTACAAACATCAATTGTGGAAGCAATTGCAACTGTTGACAGAGCAATAAATTCAACACGTACACATCTGTTTGACAGGTATCCCCCTTTTTTTATACTGAGAAGTCAAAATTAATTTTGCATACACTGGGAATGATGGAAGATTTATTAAGCAAGAAGTCATTTTATTATTTAAATGACATTGTTAACATCTGGTTAGTTCTGGGAGTACTAACAGTTTAACATGTAAGGATCCCTGTTGCTTAAAGACTCATGTTGAGATCTCTATTCACTACAGCAGTTTTTCTGCTGAGATAATGTGTATTAAAAGGCTATTAAATGTTTAATTGCTACTAAATGTTTTATGTTTTATTATTTTTTTTGTTTGCCTTCCATTTTGAGATGAGTAACCAAGGTATGTACTAATCATGTTGCTGAACATTTACATGATTTATGTAGTTTTGTTATTTTGTAACTCCTGTATACACTTAACTATTTTTTTCAAATTATCTATCAGTCGTCCTCGTTCTCCAAATGATTTGCTAGCCTTATTTCGATACCCAAGGGATCCATACACTGTTGAGCAAGCAAGAGCTGGGGAAATATTTGAAAGGACATTACAGCTTATTCAAGATCATGTACAAGATGGTCTAATGGTTGACCTGAATGGAACAAGTCAGTACTCACTCTTTCCTTATTTTTCTGTGTTGAAGTGTATTTGCCTTCTTAAGTCATTATACTTCAAGAGACATTTATTTTCTGAGTCTGGGTCCCAATTGCAGAACCGTTACATTGAAATCAGTGGAATATCTAACTTTGCAAAACTTTACCAAATATATGTGTTTGCCCAATTCAGTCCTTGGTTTGCACTTTGCTACATTATGGTGTAACTCAGTTTGCTTGAGCTCTCCAAGTAGAGTGTTTTTATTTTTCCTCACATTGACATATTAAGGAAAAATTCATGTTCAGATTCTTCTACTGATCAAATTTGGTATAACAGAAGTGCATAATGCATCCCATTTGTTAGCTCCCTGTGTGTTAATTCATTAGGACCATTGTTTCATAGCAGAACAGACTTTTCTGTTATGTATTAAAAATAATCAGTATTTTGTTCATGTTTCTTTAAATAAAACCGTTTAGTGTTGGCATGCCTTGGCAAGGAAAAAAGATGATATAACAAGAAAGATTTGTATACTTTACAAACCAGGGTTTCTGTATGTACCACAAAAATATTCAAAGAATTATTTGCCACGCATTCTTTAAGTGCATGTCAAACTAAGCTAATTGTTTCCTTTAACACTGATCTGATGTAATGAGAAATACAGTTTTTGCTGCTTTTTACAAATAGCAGAAAAATGCAAGGTTTAATATTTCTGCCTTTTAGTTATTGAAGTCCAAGTTCTAATTCATGAAGTCCAGCTGGAGCATATACAACTAGTGCGTGTAGATCTGTGTGTGGATAGGCTTGAGACATAGGACTGAAGCATTTGGAAATAATGATAGAATTTTAGGAGAGCTTTTGAGACTTCAGACATAGCCAAAAGCTACACTGAAGATCTAGAGGAAATATTTTTACTTATTATATTCTTTTTGATGTTTATAATTGAGTATTTATTGTAACTTCCGAAAACCTTAACTCTGACTGTGAACTAGGCAAGTATTTATAAGGCCAAAGACTGCAAGCTTTGTAGATTACTGTAACATTTGCTAGTAAAAGAATCCTGTTACTCGTTATCAGAGCTGTGTAAATAATTTGCGATGAATAGTTTACCACAAAAACTTACTCAAATTTTTTTGAAGGCTTGTGTTTTATAAGAGCAACGCGATTTAATTCAGTTCTCTGATTAGATGCATATGCAAGCATATCAAATATAATACTAGGAATTTATGAAATCTGATGTGTGAGAATTGCTTGACTACTTTTTACTAGGATTTGTAATAGTGAAATTCAATCATCTAAAGTTTACCAAAAATTGGCATTAAAGCATACAAATACAAATTAATGAACACAAAATCAGGCAACTTTCTGTGATACTGGAAATCCTGTTCACAACCAGAGCTTGCTTCTCAGCCCTACAAAATCCATAGAAAGCTGGCTTTTAGGGAAACTTGGATAGTAAAAGAAATCTGTTTTCATTTAAATAGCCTAATGCTCAGATTTTAATACTCAGATTTGTCCTTATTTGGTTTTATTTCAAAATGCAGAGCCCAATGGAAGGTGCTATTTAGCACTTTTGCATTGGGAACAGTTGAGAAACTTGACAATTTCCCATTCAGAGACATTTTTTATGTAAAATCTTGGAATATCCCAAGGAAAGACTATGGAGCCAAATTCTCTCTGCAGTGCCAGACTGTATAACAAGGGGAATGGCCACAAATTGCTGCTTGGGAGGTTCAGATTGGATGTTAGGAAACACTTTCTCACAAGGAGGCCAGTGCAGTGCTGGAACAATTTATCCAGAAAGGCAGAAGATTCTCAGTCTCTGGAGGTTTTCAAGCTGACTAGACAGGGATACAGCTGAGCTGATCCAGTGTTGGAGACAGCCTTGCTTCAAGCAGGAGCTTGGTCTGGGTAAAAGGTCCCTTCTAATCAATATTTCTATGACTATGAAACATCTTCTTTGCAGTTTGGAAAAAAGTATAGCTAATAGTATGTGAATTGAGCTAGTTAGCTTCTAAGCACTGGGAATGCTCAGCGCCCAGCCTTTTAGAAAGCAGAGCCAGAGTTAGTGCCTACAATGCGAGGGGTAATTAAGGGTCTGAGAATGGCATTTATGGCAACCTCCACTCTGCTCAGAAGGCCATGGAATCTAATCCATAGATGACACATTGCCTCCCACTTGAACTTTTAAACAGAGAAGCTGAACCTTTTAAGTTGGTAATGAAGGTCATTCCACCCAAAACATTCATAGTTGAGTTTTGCTCACAACTTGATTTCAGAAGTGTGGGTGGCAACCAGGATAACAACAGCAGACAAATGTTTATGTAAAGACTGCATGAATAATGATCGTAAGGAAAGAACTCCATGATGAATGAAGATCATTTGAAAAGGATTGTTATTATAAAGAAGATATGTTTTCTGGGTGTAGTTTTAGAATTAAACTGCCCTAGTAGCCAGCATACTATAATATGTTATCAGTAATATTCTCAAAGAGTTTACTTGGCTGCATTAGCCAGTGGCACTTACTGGTTTTGCTCTGTGGTTTGTTTTTCTTTTTCCTAGTCTGGAGTATTCTGTAAAATAATTTAAGTATGTCTACAAAAACAGGTTAGTTTTGCCTAATGGAAGCACTAGGTCTCTAGTATCTTTGCTTTGACTTGTAAACCACTCAAAGTACATGTAGCCTGAGGCTGAGAAAACATAGACCCCCTGACTGAACACAGGTCCTGTCCCAGCTGAGCAGCTACGAGCAATCCAGTCCCTTTCAAGGCGAAGACAAAGAGGGGCTTTAGGTAGTTTGTTTGAAATTGCCCTGCATTGTAGAAATTGGCAGAGAGCCAATGTGTCTAGCACACATTGATGTGTTGAATGTAGATGAAGGTCAGTGTCTTTGCAGGCACGCTGGGACCGAGCTCCGGACTAAAAGGAACATTTCCCGACTGTGTGCAATTAGCCTGCACCAACCTCTTGCAAAACTGCGTTCCCTCAATCTTGAGTGATTACCATCATGGTCGGAACCCCTTGAGCCTGTGGGAACACAGTACCACTGTACACTCACTCATTTCCTTTTTTCCTTCTGCCTTTATTCTGCTTGTTCAGTTTTGCTCCTGAGTGCAAGCTTTCCAGATGAAGAACCATGGTGGTGTATGATGGTTTCTAGTTGGCTAAAAGTATGTCTACACTGCCAAATATTGCCATCCACTCTCTATATCCATTAATCACTCAAGGTGTGCCTGCGCTTTGGATCAGCAGGGCCCATTTGAAGTGAATCTCCCAGCTGTCCCCACTTGCTGTGCTTTGGTGTGAGTTGTGGTATGGTCTTGAACCGTGTGGAGTCTTTTCAAATTAAGTGAAAAATGTGGTCCAGGGCCACATTCAGTCCAGGAGAACAAAGTAAAGCTTTTCTGAAGGAAGCCTGCTCCTGTTGCATAATGGATACAGTAGGGATGTCTTTCTCAGCATCCAAAATTTCATTCTACACACATATTTCTCTTGGTCTACACAAGTTGATAATGTAGATATAGCCCAAATTAATGACTTTTTTTCCCTGAAATTAGGCCCAAATGTTTCTAAGAAAAAAATCACTTTTAGAATGACTCCTAATAGGCAGCATGGACAAAGCACAGCCTGACTGTTCTGCTATTTGCAGTCATCCAACACTGTACTAGGAGTCCTTACAGTCTTCAATCCTTCCACATGCCATCATACCACAGCAGAGATCATGCAACACATAGCCTTAGTTTGAAGTTATAGAAACATAAGTCTAATGAATTATGGTATATATTTTGTATATATTATTTTTCTATGAACTGAGAAAAAATGCAGGAAAGTAGTAAGTATGTTGTAGTCCCAGAAGTGAATGGTGTGGATTGCAGAGGAAACCTGTGCCAAGTGATATGCACACAGCAGTTTTCTTTAGAAACTAGTCCCGGGTAATGTGAATGTGAGTTACTCCATACCACTTGTCCTAGAGATCACTCCTCTGTTTAGCTGTATTGCCTGTGGTTATGTTCTTTTGTGGTTCTTGTTGAATTTTTTTTATTAAAATTCTGGAACTTCCGCAGTAATAAAGCAAAACAAAATAGTAATGTTCAGTGAATTATCAAGTCTCAAAAGATAAAGTCTTGAAGTCCAAGTAAATGTTACTGACAGTTTTTAAAATGCTTTTACTAACATGGGGAAAATTTCCCATTTGTCTCAATATGAGGCTTTTATTTCTGAAAATACCTCTGCTTTCTTAAGTGACCAAATAAGTAATGAGCTCTTTTTGTGAACATTTTGTAAAAGTTGTACATGAGTTGGCATTTTATGAAGTTCCCTCCTGACCTAATAGTGGTTGTTGCTCTAATATACATATGTGATTACTATTGTTCTTTTTAAAGAATGGGGGTATTTAATCTGATGGGAAATGCAATATAATAAAATAACATATCAAATAAATTCATGGATCTGTGGGCACCATGAGTCTATGAAGTCTTTGATTTTCCCTCTGTCTCTCTTCTGGTTTCAGGTTATCACTATAATGACCTTGTATCCCCACAGTACCTGAATCTGATAGCTAATCTCTCAGGCTGTACAGCCCATCGACGAGTGAACAACTGCTCAGATATGTGCTTCCACCAGAAGTACAGGACACACGATGGAACGTGCAACAACCTTCAGCATCCCATGTGGGGTGCTTCTCTGACAGCCTTTGAACGTCTGTTGAAGTCAGTCTACGAAAATGGATTTAATTTGCCTCGGGGAATTGAACCCAAGAGGCTCTCTAACGGCTATGCACTCCCAATGCCTCGCTTGGTTTCGACCACTTTGATCGGAACGGAAACAATAACTCCCGATGACCAGTATACTCACATGCTCATGCAGTGGGGGCAGTTTCTCGACCACGACCTTGACCTCACTGTGGCTGCCCTAAGTGAGGCCAGGTTTTCAGATGGTCAGCATTGCAGTTCAGTTTGTACAAATGATCCTCCATGCTTTTCGATCATGATACCACCAAATGATCCCAGAGTTCGAAACGGTGCACGCTGCATGTTTTTCGTACGCTCCAGTCCGGTTTGTGGAAGCGGCATGACATCCCTCCTGATGAATTCTGTGTACCCACGAGAACAGATCAACCAGCTGACTTCATACATCGATGCGTCCAATGTGTATGGCAGTTCGGACCATGAAGCACTAGAAATCAGAGACTTGGCAAGTCAGAGGGGTCTTCTGAGGCAGGGCATCGTACAGAGATCTGGCAAGCCCCTCCTTCCATTTGCTACTGGCCCACCAACAGAATGTATGAGAGATGAAAATGAGAGCCCAATTCCCTGCTTTTTAGCTGGTGATCAGCGTTCTAATGAGCAGCTGGGTCTTACCAGCATCCACACGTTGTGGTTTAGAGAACACAACAGAATTGCCACAGAGCTACTGAAACTCAATCCACACTGGGATGGTGACACAATATATCACGAAACACGCAAAATTGTTGGTGCAGAAATGCAACACATAACATTTAGCCACTGGCTACCTAAGATCTTTGGAGAGGTAGGCATGAAGATGCTTGGCGAATATAAGGGTTATGATCCCAGTGTTAATTCTGGCATAACTAATGAGTTTGCAACTGCCGCTTTTAGGTTTGGTCACACACTCATTAATCCTTTTCTGTATCGACTGGATGAAAACTTTGAACCTATTCCACAAGGCCATCTACCGCTTCATAAGGCATTCTTCTCTCCATTTCGGATTGTAAATGAAGGAGGCATTGATCCACTTCTAAGGGGATTGTTTGGTGTTGCTGGTAAGATGCGTGTCCCATCACAATTACTCAATACAGAATTAACAGAAAGACTCTTCTCCATGGCACGTACTGTGGCTTTAGATCTGGCAGCTATGAATATTCAGAGAGGCAGAGATCATGGAATTCCTCCCTACCATGATTTTAGAGTTTACTGTAATCTTTCTTCAGCTCAGACTTTTGAAGATCTGAAAAATGAAATTAAGAATCCTGAAATCAGGGAGAAACTTAGCAGGTGAGCCTGAGGTGAAGAAAAACAATCAATTATCTAAATGTGCATGCAAAATTAGTAGCTAAATGTCTTATCTAGAAGAAAATAATTGTTAAGAAAGGGGTAAAGCGATTTTTTAAGAAACTTCCGTCCATACCAGGAAATAGGTGTAGAAAATTCCCACATGCAGGTAATTTCTCCACTTCTACATGTCTGTGAACAATAAGAAGTTAATATATACTGTATGTGTTCATGAAATTATCAATTTGAAATGTCTGATTTTAGAAATGCTTTTAAATATGAATGTTATTTCGATGTAAGGTCATATTTAATGCCAGTCTTATGCAAGTATTTACATGTTCACTTCCACCCATTCCCTACACTAAACCAAACAGGAATATCGTTCACTGTATTTTCATGTGGACATCCTTCACTACCAGTAAACTGCTCTTCTTTAGAGCTTCAGAGTTTGAAAATAAGTCTTCAGCTACCTGCCACCCCTAGCTTGTCCACACAAAATCAGAGACAGAATGTCTCAGCTACGGTAAAAGAAAAAGTGTACAGAGAGGCAGGAAAGAGGAGCTATTGAAAAAGAAACTGTTCCAAGAAATCAGAAGAAAGCTACTAGGAGAAAGGATATTGTGGAGTAGACTTGCAGACCCCTGTGATGTTACTCACATATACAAGCTACATTGCAGGATTTCTTGCATATACACACACAGGTTGTTCACAAAAGATGTAGCACTATCACTGTCATTTTTACTGTTAGTTGTTCATATCTCTTGCCCTTAGTTTTACCACGTACTGGTTATTTTGTAACTGTAAAATATTTGGTATTAAATATTTTTGTTTTTCTATTTATAGGTTGTACGGTTCCCCACTGAACATAGACCTATTTCCTGCTCTAATGGTAGAAGACTTAGTTCCAGGGAGCCGACTGGGGCCAACTTTGCTGTGTCTGTTAAGCACACAGTTTAGGCGTATTCGGGATGGAGACAGGTAAATCGAAATACCATGGAAACCAAAATTAGTTTTGACTTGAGGATGCTTAATAACAGTTGCAACGTCTTGTTTCCAAATCAAACTGCATTTTATTTTCATTTATGATTTTAATATATAATCGAAAAGATGAAGAATACAGGTTTAAAACATTGTTAGAAGCTATGATTAATTTATTTTTTAAATCTGTACTTTTCATGGTGAGTATGTCATACTGACCTCCAAAAAGCACCACAGCAAATATATGCTGAGTTTCCTTTTACCGGTTATTCAAGTCACTTACCTTTCTGAAAACTGGGTGTTACTCATGTCTTTTCATTGTTATTTAATTATTTTATTGGCAATGGAATTGTGGTGGTTGAGACACTTTCACCATCTCCGTTACTTAAGCACAGGTTGGAAAAGTATCACTCGGTGTATATAACCCCTATACATATTTCAATACAAGAAGTCTGTGCACCAAGAGAGTCTTAAAAGCAGACAGGTTATCACAAAGAACACAATTTGATAATTGTTCTTAAATTACTTTACATGCACATTATGAGCAATTTCTCATTTTCAGTTTCTACAGTACTTGAAGTAAGAAAATAGTCATTGCTGTTGTTACAGCAGCCAGATCTCTTTTGCATACTTACAGCACACTCGTTCAGAATCTGAAGATTAACATTTCCCTCATTTTAACATAATTTATGAGCTGGAATCCTGGTTTTTGTATGGCATGAGGGTAGAAAGACTTATGCTGATTAGTCCCATCCTAGTGCAAGGGAAATGGGAAGAATTCGGAAATTAGATTTGATTCACTTTATCTAATGTTATTTGCTTTATGTAAGTTATAAAATTGCTACCAAGATAATATAAAGGCTTTTTTATTTCTGTAGTCACTAACACAACCCTTTTTGTATGCTTTTTTTAAAAACAACTTTCTTTCATGAAATCTGTTTAAAAATTAAGCTGTGAAACATAAAACTCTCATGCCTGCAGGCAGAAGGAGTAAAAGAGAAATATATGCAGTATGAGCTCCAGATTGCTGGTGACAAGTACCTATTTGTGTCACAACAGGATAATGATACTGCTTTTTTGTGTGTGTCTGTTTGCATTTTTCCAGCAAAAGCTTTTTTTTTTTCTTCCCCTTTTTTTTCTGAAACAACATTCAGAAACTATAGGAAAACATTGAATATTTAGGAAATGGGATTCTGCTGTCCAAAGAATACAAATGTTTTGAAGCAACATGCCAGCAAATAGTAAAATATTATTAGACATAATGAAAGCAACTCTCACTTGTTTGAAAAGCCTTTACGATGGGCAGAGGATCAAAGTTACCAGCACCATGCAAAACAAATGTGCCTGTGCAGGGAAAAGGAGTGATGTTTGAAGGGAGCCTAACTTCATGTCAAAATGGAAATTTCAGAATCTGTTTTTCTGATCCCTGTACTTGGAAATTCATTGGCCGCTGTCCAATGCCTTATGAAAATGATACAATAAGTAGGTAAAATGAAATTTGTTGACCATTCTTCTAAGTTTAGTATAAAATTGTTATTGATTTTTCATAAAGTTTAAAGAGCCTTCTACTTATTTTGCTTGAAATGGGGGAAAAACTTATCAATATAGAATTATAACTTTACAGTTCTGTGAGATGTAAACAATATCACAGTGAGCAATTCTTATGTGTTAGAATAGTGTAAAATGTTTTCAAATCCAGGACAGTAACTTAAAACGTTTTCTTTTCCAAGGACTGGCTTGCTTTTCGTAGTAATGTATTATTTTTATTTTTTATTGATAACAGGCTTTTAGCCCTTTATGTATGAAAAAAAAATATATTTGAAACCACAGTGTTTCCTCCTTGAATATAATTAATTAACTGAGCATATATTAATAAGTCCCTGAATTAGTATAGTCATTAAAATAGTTTTACAGAAAAAAATTCCTTAGTAAATTAAACATTCTCACTTATCTTGATAATAACCTAGGTATAGATTAACCATTCTTCTAATCTCAGCAATTCTATCAAAATTTTTTCATACCCATAGGAAAGTTGCCTGGAGAAATATATCTATGGTAATTTAAGCTTCTGCCTTAAAAGAACCCTAAACTTGGTAGTCTAGTGCCATTTTAGATGTCCAAAGATACCCAAGACATCGAAATGGGACTAGAAGAGAAATCAAAGGATTTGTTGAAGACTTTGGTCCTTTCAGAGTGTCAGCATGACACCAAGTAGGGCTGAAGTGACACCAAGCGCTTACATTTTGGCCTCTGGATCACTCCCTCAGATACGATGTAAAGTTGAGAACAGGATTTATGGAATAATTAATTTCATTCTGAATACATTACTGTAATATCTCTGGAAAACTGTGTGGTTTGTTTTTTCACTAGCAAATTTGTCTTTTCTGTGAGATTACAGGTTATGGTATGAGAACCCGGGTGTGTTCACGCCTGCTCAGCTCACTCAGATCAAGCAGACATCTCTTGCCAGAGTTTTGTGTGACAATGGCGACAACATAACCAGGGTACAACATGATGTGTTTAAGGTGGCTGAATTCCCACATGGATATAGTAGCTGCGAAGATATTCCTAAACTGGACCTCAGGATGTGGCAAGATTGCTGTGAAGGTCTGTATACAGGTGGATTTGGGTGTATTAATGTGCGCTTTATTTAGTGTCTGTTCATCTTATTTTAAGAAGATATTTGACTGTTGTTCAGTTTTTGTTAAGATGTTACAAACTTAAATCTGGAGCGCAACCCTTGTTAAGTGAGCAATCATTCTGTATTTTATATTGAATGGACACATTCAAAACATAGCATAGATTTGAGCATTGCATGGTGTAGATAACTGTTTTCCTGTTTTCTTCCTTTTGTGGATAAATATTCTTGTTCATTGCCATCTTCTTCAAAAGTTAGGGCAGTGGGGTGATTTGTTTTTCTTCAGAAAGAAACTATTTTTCTCCAGAAACAGGGTTTAGTTAGCTGCATGAAGCACAGGACACTGAGAATCCCATGTTGCTTGGTAGCCTGTATGTTGGCTTCCATCTCACGTACAGATTTTTTGCATGGCCCCTCTTTAGCCATCATCCCATCAGACTTCACTGCATCTGTAACATGGTTAGAAGATCCTTCCCCAAGAGAATCTTTTGGATCACACAGATTTGCAGAATGATTTGCAGTAGCATCAACAACAAAATACTTAAGAGGACAATGACCTCTCTTTATTGAGATCTCCTTGACAGTGTTATTATCATTTTCTTTTGACAAAACTCAAATGACATGCCCTGGCTGAAAAAGTATTTTTGGGAATTTTGGAAATTTCTGTGTGGCACTCTGATTATCTAGAAATTGCTGACAAACAAATTACTAACTGGAAAAAACTTCCTCTTTTTAGAGAGAGTAATGGTACCATCAGTTGACAATTACTAGAATCTTATAATTTGCCTAGTAAGAACCTAGCTTTCAATACCAGTATCTTGTAGGTTTGCTGATGAAAGGTATCCAGATCGGAGTTCTTCATCTTTTCTACTGCTGATTCTCTTGAGTTTACTCCTGCTGATTAGGCTATTCAATATTCTGTCAGAAGATATGCATGAATAAAGAACCAGTGGATTGTATTTCTGAGAGGTCATACTCTTCCACTAGTGTCCATTCAACTCTTTTGGTAAGATGTAATTGTCTCTGATGAGAGAGAGTCCTTTGGTGATACAGCTCAGAATTTAAGGCAGTAGGTAAAGGGTAAACTGATGAAGGATGTCCCTTCAACCTGGTACAGTTACAGTAAATACTTGGGAAGGATTCTAACTAGTGACTTTACTACGAGAACAACCTCAGGTATCATTAAAAATGAAAAAGGTAGATGGAGATTTACTATTCAAAGATACTGCACAATTTAGCTTTTAAACTGACTATTGTATTGTCTTGTCCAGTGAATAACTCTTTAAATAATAAATCACTGTCTAAGAAAATTCTTCCTTGGAATACTTGGTTCAAAATGTCAGTTATCTGTGTGAGACTAGGAGAAATAAATACTTTAGATTTCAATGAAATGTTGTAAAAGTCCCTCCTGATATCATCTCATTCAGGTCTTACTCTAATTTTTACCAGGGTTTTTTTTTAGGTTGTTCAGATTTTTTTTAAACAATATTTACCAGCTTTGCCATTCCCAAATAGATGATAATAGCTTATAAAACTCTAGATATGGTTGACACATTGTAATTTTAATGCAAAGTCTCCCAGAATCTCTTCAAAATAACCCTGACATATGCCAGAAGCATTGAGACAAAATCAAGTATCACTCTTCAAATGCTTTATCATAAGCAAATAAATCATATTCTACCAGTTCAGGATAAGTTCACTTTGCCATGGTTCATGAAGCTTGACAGACAGTTTCACAAATACATTAATTATATCAATTTGGAAAAATTGTAAAGCTGTTCTGAGAAATTATGTGTTGATTCTCTAAATGTTATGTTATCACTGAGCCTTCTAGAGCAGATGTTATCTTTGGAAAGTCTTTATTCAGTCATTCAACAGCCTAGCTTGTATTTTCATTCAAGAATGTTACTACCAGAGTACTACTGGATGCAGTAGTTAGACAACGGCCAAGCAAAAGAAAGGGTAAATAACTAATGTTCTTTAAAAAATTGCCTATCTGTATCCCCTTCTGAACTCTTGATGTCTGTGCAAAGGTTAATGAAAAAAAACAAAGTATGCATGGCTTGAACTGCTTTCTTACGTGGATGAATGGGTGTGATGTTTTCTGTGGGAATCCACATGTAAGCAATTAATTTAAAAAATTTCTTTCATTCTGTGGCACTAGGGACTCACCATTAGTCTGAAGTGGGGGGCATACACAACGTACATCCAGGACCAGCATTTACTTTAAGTTAGATACATTCTGGGGGTTTTATTTCTTTTTAATTTATTATTATTAAAAAAAAATAAACTATTCACCACATTTAAAATACTTCTGATTATTTTATAATTAAAATTATCCTAAGTTAAAATTTAGAATACAGAATAGTGTTCATTGCACTTTATGTATGTTTAATAAGTGACCCATATGTTCAGCTGTTTCAGCTTGGTTAAAAAACACATCTGTTTTTGTTATCCTTCCTGTTTTGTTCAAGTCAAAATACTTTTCCATATGAAGAATAGAAAAACTTCTTAGTTACAAAAAGCTACTTCTTAGATTTCTTGAGTAAAGCTAGTATTTATTTCTTATAAAGCAGAGCATTATTGCTTTTTATAATAACAATACCAGATTACCTTTAGATTCCAGTTAACGAATCATACAACAGAATTACTAGTTGATGGTGGGAAAAAGAAGGTATTCCACTGAGGTACACAAGTTTTTCTTCTGGTTTCCTTCACTTTCTACCTTTCTTTGTCTTGTCAGAGATGGTGAGGATTTACTGCAGATTTACTGCGGCTCTTTACTTGAGCAAAGAGCATCCAAGCTTCAGATTTTCCAAACAAGAAACTTTTGGTGCTTTTTCCAGGCTCTCTAGTACAAAAAAAGACTTCTTTTTTTTTTTAAGTACTCAGTGTACGCTTCCATGATTACTCTTACTGACATTGTATCTCAGTTCTGAACCAAAACACTGAAACAATAAACCTCTCTTCCCTTGAATATAAACATACTGTTACTGTTATGCCAAATAATTTTGTGAGATTAATTATGTAAAAAAAAGACTAGAAATTAAGTGCAAGGACATACTGGCTTAAATAGAAACATGATTTTAGTCCAAATATGTACATTTGAAATGTTTTCCATTGTGAGTCTTTAAAAGTTTCACACTTCTTTTTTTGTAAATCAAAATGAAAAATTTCTTTAGCCTTTTGTTTTGTGTCAAACAATGACCCAGGAGGCAGTGATTCAGACAAGATGCAAGTCATCCTCATAAGTGTAAACTGATTTAGGAAGATGATTTTTCTTAACTGGTTCTCAGTAAGCAACCGAAGTATCTCCTGTATCAGATACTGTTCTTTTTTTGTTTAATTTAGGAAAACAGCCTCATACAAGTTATGATTAAACATGTTTAAATCCCACTGATTTTCATTAGAAGAGTTAAGACACATTCTTAATCTGAGTGCATTTATACATGGTCCTCCAGTAGTATAGACCTATATTTGTAAACTCCTGCATTTTAAGACCAGACCAAAAATTATGCCATCTGTTGTTTCTGTACTGACCACATTAATGTCTTTGATTTAAGCATTGCTTCTAGAAAGCCATCAGCTATTTGTTTTAACAATTGTGTTTTATTCAAAGTTAAAAATCATCTGGCTTTTACTTCTAGTATTATATCTTATTATGCACTTCTCATTATGCCCTTTTATCTTCAATGAAAATACTAAGCAACACTGGGCTAAGCACTAAATGTTGTGGAAGACTAACATTTTTAAATGTTAACAGCAGTCTCAGTGTGATACTGCAAGATCTTTTGTGACAGTGGAAATTGTTTACCAAGAACTCTTCAAAACACCAAAATGATGCAATTTATGCCTGAACGTGTTTTCTCTTTACACAGATTTTGTGGTTTGCTTCTGTCATGTCAAATTTATTTTTGCTTTCTACAATCAAATGTATCTTTTTACATTTAAATTTATATTTAAGGATGGTATCTATTATCTTAGTAACAATTCAGACTATGCCAGGCTACTAAAATAAAGTTCTGTAGTCTGTAATTTTAAGGATTACATTCTTTTTTCTTTGAACAGAAGTACATATAGTCCAACATTTCTATTTGATTACAAATTTTATTCAGAGAATCAGTATTTTTATTTATATTTCATCCAACCCAAGAATATTTTAACTTTTTCAGGTATCCATGATCAGTAAAATAAAGTTCTAATTCATCAAGTCAAAATAAGGAGACTTAATCTATGGCATTGCTTTGTCTTTGCTACCAGGGGTCTCATGCCAGTAGTTGCCATCCATAGTGAAAAGCGACAGGGAAACAATAGGCTGTCAGTCGTTGTGTTTAAACCCAAACTCCTGAATGAGTCCCCAGATGGAAGATCCCCGCCTGTCAAAGTCCCGCTGCAGGCAGTAGAGAAAGAGATGCCTCTAGAGGACAATTCAGGCTGCAGTTTTGTGTCAATGTCCATTGACTGTAAAGGAAACGTGGGTAAGAAAGGGTCCTAATGGAGGTCTCTGGGTGATTTCTGCAAAACTAGGCAGTTGGAGGATTTCCTTCTTCCCTGTGGACTGTCACTGCCTTTCTAAGACAGATACCTTCACAGTCTAATGGGCAAGTCAGTTCTTAGTGTCCTCACTTTTCAAATTTCCAAATTTCCATGGATTTTCAGTCTGTCTGAAATTATTTTTTCTTACTGGTCTTTGATATTTATATTCCAAAAGAGGCATGGTTTTGATCTGCAAAATTTTCTAACTAGTCCTGTTTAATTTTTCTGCTGGGGAGGTTGGATTTGCTTTCGTTTGGTGTCAAGAACCTAATGGCTCTCCTTTATCTCCCTGCAGGCTGTCCAAAACCTATTCAGACCACGAAGACGTGATATGTCTTTAATGTTGTTTATATGTTTTTAAATGTCTTTAGGCTACCATTAGCCATATATTAACAATTTATATAGTCATGTTCTGTAAAATATCTGGATATTTCCTTTCCAACGATGCCTGAGCATTCTAGTTTTGGTAGCATCAGTCTGTGGGCTTTGAGGTCAACTACAGAGAACATCTTTGTTATTAGAATTCCCCAGTATATCAGCTGGGAGATGACAGTCTGGGTTGTCACTTATCTTCTACCTTCTATACCATTATTTTTGTCTAGATGTTTAAATAATGTTTATGCAAAGTGCACCTGTTTCAATCTGAGCAGATCAGTATTGGATTTTAGACCAACATATTACATTTTTTGCTGCTATTTAATTTATCTTATTCAACAGAAGAAATGAAGAGGTGCAGTGTAATGTCAAGGGATGTGGCTTATTTAGCAACAGCAAAACCAGCTATTTTGAGTTAGGGCTTCATTTGAGGTGAAATGTCTTTTTCCCATGTTGTGTAATTTTTAAGTAGCTGCTTTGTGAAAACATCTGCTCAAAAAAATCTTTTGACATTTCAGACATTTTCAATGTTTCTCCTCCCTTTTACTGCTCCTACTGGCATGACTACGAGTTCTGAGATACATACAAATGCTTACAGTAACAGCAACTTAATTCAGTACAATAAATATCAGAGAATCGAAGTACTATGAAATAGAAGCAATAGTTACATTATATGTGCTTTTTGTAACATTCCCTTAGTCTCTCAAGTTGTTTTGGTTTAATCTACTGTTAGGTTAATACTCCTTGACCCAGATTTTGAGAGGTGATTCACTGGGAATTAAGAGTGCTCAATACTTTGAAATGTCAGGGGGGTTTCTATCCAATTTACATTATAGATGCATTTTTAAAACCTTGTGGGGAACAGGGTATTTTCTGAAGATGTGTATATGGCTTCCATATACAAATGGTTTATCTTCACACTTGCAGTGTAACAATACCTAGGTTCTGGAAGAAAATATTGTCAATAGAGAAAAAGAATTCTTAGGTTGCTTTTAAACATTCAGCTTTTGTGCAGAAAATGAATTGGACTGGGTATAGCTAATTTGGGGAAATTTGGGGTGGGCTGAAAAAAGCAGAATTTAAGGCTCATTTTTCTCACTTACTACTACTGCTAAGGTATTCTTCATGGTTTGGGCTTTCTGAAAACTAGAGCATTCTGTCCTGCACCTCTCAGCAGTGACAGTCCTCTGCCTCGTACCTGAAACAGAAACAAAGAACAAGAGTTGTTCATTTGGCAAGTTGGGATATTTGAGTCTTTAAAAACTGTAGAAATGTCAGGTCTGTGTACATGAAGCTGCCACTGAACATATGGTTCTCATATTTACTAGTCTAAGGTGATCAAACTGTCCCAAGATCTCAGACCTTTGTTTCTAAAAACCAACCTAGGAATAAAAAAACAATGGGCCATTGTGTTATTGTACCAAAAAAAAAAAAAAAATCTATATTATGCGAGATGACCTTAGCAGTTATTAAACAAAGGAGGATAGCAGAAACCTTTCACAAATTGCTTCCAAGAGAAACTAAAATGTCTATGATCCTCAGGAAAACTTTAAGCAACAGATTGCTTTAAGAAAAAAATTGCTCTGACCAAAACTAGTTCTTTCTCCAGTGGCCCTTCAGAGTGTGACTCCCTTTCTCACTATATTAAATACAGAAGTGTCTAAGGATGATCAAAAATGCCTTCATGCCAAGCATCTTAGACACAGCAGTCTATTCCCGTCTGAAAGAGCTTAGTTTCTGAGTGCACAGCAAGAAGATTGTGTGAAAAACAGCAGAACACACAAGAAGAATGAACAATATGCTGGCAGTAAATATCATCTAGTTCTTTGGTGATGCTGTTATTATAGGAGGAAGGTAGTAAATTTCCTCAAGAATGGGACAAGCTGCAAGGAGAGAAAAGGGAAGGAGAATTGTGGATAAACTGTGTTCAAGAATGATCTGTAGGTATTGGTTTTGTACTGAAAATCAATCAGTACTTTTTGTTGTTGTTGTTGTTAGTTTTTTTTTTTTTTCCCTGTCTTAATTGATATAAAGTGATAGACAAACGAAGTTTCTCCTAACAGGGCAATTGTAACAGTCTAATTTAAATAAAAGTCCAATACAATTAAAAGTAGTCCAAGATACTTATTTTTGTATAATCACAGAGCAACTTTACATTTGTTTCTCAAATTGCTCAGTTCAACAGTGTTTTGAGGCTCTTTCATTGACTTGCAACTTGTGCAACAATTCATGTTAATACTTTAGGTATTCTATATAGCTACTGCTAAATTCCAGAAAAATACTTTATAAAATGTTAATGACTTTCTGAATAAATTTGTTTTGGTGCAAGTTAAGAGAAACATTAGGGAAAATGACTTCTTCCCCTGTTCAGTTGCTTTCTTGGCTCATTCTGCTAATACCAGGCTCAGCTGCGGTATGTCCATGGCATTCTGTATTTCAGTTTTCCCTTCTGTTTTCTTAGCAGACTCTTTGCTTCTAACAGTTGAACATGCTGTTGGTTCCTGCTGCAGCTTGGCCGATTGTAACTTTTTATTTTAATGCTTCTGTGAACAGAAATGAGAAAACTTCTGTTTTCTCATTGTCTACCCTCCAAAGTGCTGTTGCAGTTTTGTTTTGTTTTCCTTTTTGAAATGGGACGCCTTCCAAATACTCACTTGGTATGTTGGAAGGCTAAATAAAGTGAACTGAAGAAGAGACATACTTCATCCTGTGAAGCCATCCTCTTAGGATCTCAGGAGAAGACTTCTGTCATGATTATTCTCAGGCTTGAGATTTTCACTCTGTGGTGGAAAGTATCTTAGGGTCTAAGTGACTGGTGATACCTTCAAATCCCTCAAATTTGGAAGTAGGGCTTGTCAGCCAGTAAAGTGTGTCTGCAAATGTTCTTCAGGATTTAATTAAAGATTCTCTTTCAGATGCCAAAAATAACAAATAATAATGTCTGGAATAGATGAGGTAGCAACAGGCTGTTTTTTCTGTCATTGTTTTCATCCATATGTAACTACCCCACTCCAAAAGCAGAAAATAATTAAAAGTAAAGAGAGTGGAGATTTCAGAAGTGAAAAGATTAGTTGAAGTAGCACTGATATATTTATGAAAATAATCTTTATTCCTTTGTTTCATACCAAAAAAGCTGGTCTGTGAATAACCAAATTCTCTGCATCTAGCTGGCTTAAATGTTGTATCACTGAGACATGTTCAGCTGCCATCAAACTGATTCCAGAGGGATCAGACTGAATATATGAATTGCGTTTGCCAATTTAGAAGACACTGTAAAACCATATTAAAAACTGCTGAATTATGTAGTTTATAATGCGTAATTTCTTTTCTAATTTCAGACTGTAGAACTAGAGGACAGTTTAATGCATTTTCATATCACTTTCGGGGAAGACGTTCTCTTGATTACAGCTTTCAGGAGGACAAGCCCTTGAAGAAAATGAAAATGTCCAAAACAGTAAGGTGAGATTCTTTTTTTCAAAGAAGTATGAAAAAAATTTGTTTTCAAAATGGAATGAAACTGAATGATTTCTTTGTAAGTGCATACCACTTTTTTCCATTGTCTGCTTTCTTAAGTTTATGATTGATGTATCTCATTCTGACACTTCTGCATAGCTGCTAACAGTAAACCACTATTTTTTCAAGCTCAGATTTGTGTAAGACCCTTTATGAGTGACATAGTATAGTGCTTTTGTTCTTCCTGTGCTTCTCATGAAAAAACTCAGTGATAAAGCATAATTTGGGGGATTTGGAATCCTGCATTCCTACTGTGCCTGCAGTAACCAAACTAAATTATTTCCTTTCCTCCTTGGAACTGCTAGGGCCTCCTGCAGAAATAAGATGAAACCAAATGTTCATAACGCTAGCATAAAAATTTGTGATAATGGTAGGGATTGCTTCTAGTACCAAAATACTCAGAGCAGGAATGGAGAACAGTAGTGCTATAGACAATGTTGTTTATAACTCCCTAATCCTCAAAAGACTCTAGCAAGGAAGTAAATCACAATGTCAGTCACAAATGATCAACTGCACAGGGTCCCTGCAATTTCCAGGGAGTCAAAACTTATCTATGAATTAGTGAAATTAAATTAGTTCTGCTCAGACCAAATATTTCTTGTAAAGATCCTTCATGAGGAGTGAATTTGAGACTCTTGAATTATAGCTCTTTCCATATAGCATGTGTTCTTTTAGCAAAGAAAATTATCTACTTGACCGAGATGACCAGGTAGTCTACCCACTCTGACAAGGAAAGCAGCTACACAGATAATTAGACAGGTAAATTTATTTCAGCAGCTTCAAATACTCATGTGAGTGTTACAGCACTGAAGAAACACCACCATTGTATTTCACTTAATTGATAGGAAGCTGTCCTAAAGTAACAGAGCCTTGAAGAGTTTAGGATTTTAGACAAGAGAAGACAGCAGCTAAGTATAAGCTTATTTATAGACAATAGAAAAAGAAAGGTTCTTTTGAAGTTATCCTTGAAGAAGGATGTTTGCAAATGAAGTGTTATAAGTTTTTAAATCTACAGAACAGCAATTCACTTTTTAAAGATGCTAGTCCCATAATTCTAAAACTGTAGAAGGGTTTAAATAAAAATGAAAGCAAGAAAAAAGAAACACTTGTATCTGAGAAGCAGCTTGTTTTTGTTAACTCGCTGTTTGACTGTGTTTCAGAAATGAAGCTCAAAAATCTACAACAGTCCAATTACTAATTAGGACTACAAAATAGTAAAGTTACAATACTTTATTTATAGCTTAAATAAAGCTAAGGCAATCTCAGTCCTTTAACATTCTCACCAGCTCTCATGCTCATTGTTGTATTTAAATTGCATTTTGGTGAGAAGATTTTTTTCTCCTTTTTTTCTTCTCATTTTCAATAACTTGAACAGGTGGGGAAGATTAAACTTTTTGTTATACAATAGCAGCTGGTTTACTTGAATTTTGGCATGTTATGTTGTTTAGAGTTCTTTTTCTTTAATTTAGATGAAAAACTATGGGAAACTAAGTAGCTTGAACACCTGCCAATAAATGCTGTTTTAATTTATGCAAGAAGATTATAAATCATGAGCCCTATTATATGAGAGAGGATTTCTTTGCCAGTTCATTCTTTGGGTATCTCTTAGCTCTGGAGAAGGCATGCTAACAAAACAGGAATGCTTGTGTGGATTCAAGGATCTTAATGTAATAAGTGACTTTAGTAATTAGTGTTATCCTTGTTTTTGAATACATGTTTTCTTAAGTGGTGCCAAATAATATATTATTAGTTATGGACAGTTCCTTTGATAACTGTTGCCCCTCAACAGTTTGAATAGATTAACACAATTCAGTCTTGTACATCTCTTATCAGATAACAGCTGGAAAGTGCTATAGACAAAAGACTGTAGATCTTGTGTATGATAATCAGTATTGATTTCAAATTGTTAGTTAAAATAGGACACAGGAATATGTTCATATCTAAAAGTACTTCTCATTTATTTATAAAACCCAAATTTTCCTTCTTAAAGTCATATTTCTTTAAAGACACACTTTGCTAATGGGGGTATAGAGAGAGAAGCTATGAATCTGAATGCGAAATGTGAATTTCATGTTTGGAAGTAACACTTTTTTAAGACTCACTTTTGTCTGCTTTCATATTGGAGGCTCAAGAGAGATCTCAGTGAATTTAAGGTGATACTCTACAGTGTCACTGATGACAACTTTGTTTGTCCCCCTGCATGAAATATATACATTATTTTTCTAAGTAGAAGAAATTCCCTGTTGCTAGTGATATTAACAATAATCCACAGCTCACCTGACCTGACTCTGTCTTCAGCCCCAGTGGGTCTTGTGTGCTGTTGTGGTTCATACAGTTGCTACATTTGTTGGTTGCTCTTCTTTTACATTTTTTGCTAAGTGTTCTAAAATATCTAGCCAAATAAAAATGAGTTAGATTAATATCCTGACTTGGCATTCATTTGTTGCAGTTCTGTGAAACAGAGTAAATATTTTCGTAATGCCACATCAGCATCTAATGAAAATACAAACATGCCCGCAGTGAATGACTTCAAAGAATTCGTTTTGGAAATGCAAAAAACTATTTCAGGCCTCAGAAACCAGGTAAGGGGCTATAATGGATAGTTTCTAATTGTAGATTTAATTCATAATGTTTTCCTAACATCACTCTTACGTTTTTAATATTTAGACATCCACTGCAACCAAAAAACACCACATACTATCTCAAACAAAACACAACACAGAACATGGTGTGTTATTATTCTTTATTTCTATGTTCTTTTGAAATCTTACTGAAATATTCTACAATTAGACCCTCTTGACTTTTGAACCTGAAGCCTTGTGTAACCATTGTATACTAAACATAGAATTAGTCTTTCTCTAAAAATTTGTCTGTATAGTTAATAAAATCTTTTTTTCCTACCTGAAATATATGGAATCTATGTAAAACTGTGATTAAAATGTAGACTTCATAAGAAGTAATATGCCAGACTACAGCTATGAACATAGTTAAGGTCTAGATCACTTAAGGAAGACTTTTACATTGTGGCATAAAGAAACTCTTTATTCAGAATAACTCAGCCACAGTGGAATTCCGTTTTGAAAATGTATACCATACAGGACAGAAAAATCCAAAGTAGGCCAAAATGTTTGCAGCTTTTCCATGTAATTTCTAGATACAAATCATATATTTATTTGCATAGTAACTTAATTTGATCTTTGATGGTATTATGTCATCATTGTTGTACTCATCTTCAGTGCTCCCATTTTGACAGCGGAAATGCGATGTAAAGGCTTATTACATTTCAGTCAGTTCTTCTGTCTTTGTTGGATGTAAAGAAGACTGAGGGATTATTAAAAACTGTGCCTTCCTAATTACTGTTTCCAAGAAGCACACAATCAGCAACATAAAATAATCATGTAACTCCTTTTTTCATCATTAGGGAAAAAATAGAGATAGTAAAAAATCCAAGCACACATTTTTAATTAAGGTTTGGGGTTTTTTATTTCACCCACTTTACATTCAGACATTTTTTAAAGTTTAGATTTGTCTTTCCATATATGTCACATGTAGTTTGCTTCTCTTTGTATGCTCTAGTTTTATATTCCAATGGAAAGATGTATCTTCTGTTAGTTTTCTTTTGAAAGGCTGGTTCCATACATATTACCTGTTTCCAATCTTTTAGCGTTATGAAAACTAAGAAGTGAGAAGAAAAACTCAGACAAGTATTAATCATGGATTATGTAGCATAAGAGAAAAGACAGAATACCTTGCACAAATAAAAACCTTTCTTTGATTCAGTTATTAACTTTTTTTTAATGTTTTCAGATTAAAAAACTTGAATCGCGCCTCAGTAAAACTGATTGCACTGATGAAAAGGGTAAATCGTATTCCAGCAATGAAACCTGGAAAAGGGACCCTTGTACTGTGTGTGAATGCAAAGTAAGTATGCAGAAGTCCATTCTGAGATAGAAATTATATTAGGTTCTGCTGCTAAAACAGCAGTTCCAGTTTTGTGCCTGCTAATATCTGGGTCATAGTTGCTAATTGTTTTTTTATGGATCTTCAGTTATTTGGTGCAAAAAATATTGTTCAGGTATCACTGCCCTTGACACTGGTTTTCAATCCAGCCTTTATATACTTTTATTGTATCTCCATTTTCACTGATGTATAGTTGCACTGGCAAAATTAACTGCAAAGTGAGAGTCTTCTTGAAAAACTCTACTAAAATGCATAAAAAAATCAATAAAAGCTTATCTAACTTAGAGCTAGATTTTAATTTTCTTTTATCATGGTGAAATTTTTTTAAAAGGTAGTAAAAGAAATATGTCAGTACTTGGTATCCCAGAGTTTCATGCCTCAGCATTAGATAAAATGGTATACTGCTCCATTAAAGATTGTATAATACAAAGAGCCTTCTCAATATAAGTTTATGCTGAAATAAACTACGTGGAATTAATCATAGTAGCCAAGATCTTAGAGACGATGAATGAGAATGTGTTCTTCAATAATATGAAAAAGGTATTTCTTGTTTGGAACATGTAGCTAAGTATGTTCTGGTTTTGTTACTTTTTTTGCTGACACAGGTTGGTCAGATTACCTGTTTTGTAGAATCATGCCCGCCGGCTGACTGCGAAGCACCTGTGAAGGTTAAAGGAGATTGTTGTCCAGTCTGCCTAAAACAAAATATCAATAAAAAGAAGCCATAAGTCTGCTTTTTAAGAATTTAGGGTGCATACTCCTCAAATCATATTGATGCCTGCTGATGGCAAAACCAGGTAACTACAGTCTTAACAGCAAGAAATGAAGATTTACAATATTCTAATGGTGCTGTAACAGTATAACATAATGTATCATTTTATTTTCTGCCCATGATGGTAATCACAATGCAAAAATGAATGAAAGGGAAATTAGCAAACAGGTCAAAGTTAATTGTGTGTTAAACTTCTCAGGTTAGACAAACTCAAACTGGTGCTACTTTAAGAGAACACTGTCAGGTAGTTTTAGGTACCCAAAATGACTGGGCCTAAGACTTACTCTAAAATGAACACTTTGTTTCCTATCTTTAATTAGCAATATTAAAAGTTTACTATCCCTTTTCAGTACCAGTCTGACTTGATATTTAGCTCTTTGTTATTATTTAGTAAATGCAGGGAAAAGGAAAACACAAGGTCACTGTGCCCAAAGCAATGCCATAGAGGGCCAGTTTCTGCAAACACCTGTGCATGGAAATTCTGTTGAATCACACTATCATTTCTGCGCCTGGCCAGCAAGGAAATAAAGAAAACTACATGGCACCTTTCAACATTCTTTCATTAATTCAAGGAGCAAAATTAATCAAAATTTTCAAACCGAAAAAACTAGAATTAGTAAGGCAATAAAAATAAATGTAATTGGAAGATACAAAAAGCAACTGAATGTATATTACAGATGTAATTGACAGTGTTCCTCATTCTAGGAAAACATACGTGACAGAGTAGCATTTGATCTTAAAATGAACATAATCCTTTTTGTCAAAACATATGTAATTGCTTGGCAACCTTTTTTTTTTTTTGTTCGTTTCATTTATTTTAAATCATTGTAACATGACCATCCAGTCCAGTTTTAAAGCATGCTTCTCTTGAGCTCGGATCAGCTCACGTATTTGTATGGCCCTGTCTTGAAAATGTGAAAAGATGTCACATGCCATTTTGTGTACAAAGATTCCTACTGATTCATTGTGCATATTGTCAATCGACATATGTTCCGGATTATATTGTGGCACTGTTTGTTGAAAAAAAGAACAATCAAATTCAAGCATCATGATTAATTGTGGATTGACTACTTTTTCTGACAAGGTATTTGATATTTTAGGTTTTTTCCAGTTTCATCTAATGCATATATATTTTTACCTCACTATTTTTATCATTCATGTTAAAAATGGTCTGCCAATGGACTTTATTTCCCATTTAATAAATGTTCAACATTATAGAGTATATGTCTACACTAGCATTTCAAAGTTGTGTACTTTTTAGAATATAAACTGCACATTTTTGACCAGGAATTATATATTATATTCAGTGAAGGACAACTATCATACCTCATTTTACAGCTTTTTTGTGTTTATTCAGAATTGATTCTCTCCCTGAATACTTAATATGTTAGAATTTATGGCTCTGTCTGTCCTTAAGTCCTAAGTCAGGACTAACTAGAACCAGAGCTATTCTTTAGTTATATAGTTTACTGCCTTCTGAGTTTATTATTCAAATTTAGGGAACAGAGATTTGGGTATCAAAGAAATCTGCACAAAATATTCTCATCATAAACATTTCAGATTATGCAAACAGACTGAATACTTAATTATTGCATGGTAGATCAAATACCTATCTAATAACTAACCTAGCACAGCAATAAGAGTTCCACTATAATATTTTGGCACATAATTTCTCTGATTACTAACATTAATAATTTCTAATTTGATAAACTGATACTGTGACACACACTCAAACTTTGGTGTATCTTTAAACCTTACTACAGAAACTTGTTTCATACTATGGTAGGAGCAATATGTACATGTGAGTGCTGTGTTAAAGGTGTGTGGTAAAGGTACACATGGAACTACAATTTATATTTTTAAGAATATTTTAATTGATTTTATATACAACGTTTTGATTTATGTAATTTTCTATGTTAATACTTTTAGAAATTGTGTGTGGCGAGCATGTTTGAGTATCATATGGTTCCTAGAGATTGTCATTCCTGTATTTCTTTGATACCCTGGTATTTTGTTGACTTTTGTTGAGAGTCCAAACCACATGTCTCGTCCTGTAATTCCAACTCAGATGGAACTCCCATTGACCTATAGCAGGAATTCCTCAAAGAGGAAGGATTGCAGAGCTAAACCAAATATAATTTAACTGTCGAAACAGTTAAATAAGGCAGTAATACATCCAGCTGGTTACTACTTGCATTCTTTATTCCAATTTTATATTAAATAAACTTTCTCAAGATTTCCACGTATAGGAGAAGAGAGTTTCCATTTATACATTATAAAATAGTACCTTATATCTGATTGTTCCTTTTTTCCAGCCTCCAGAGTAAAGTGGGAGGTTTTCTTCGTTGTTCACTGTTTATTCATATGGTATATAAAAAAATGGGCTTAGGAGTCTGGATATGCTTAAACGAGTGTAATATTGAGTTATTTTCTGCCATCCATCTGATTATAAACCATTCAGGAAAAACAGGTCTTTATCCACAGTTTAAAATGTAATCAGTCATGGGTTGTACTAATTCAGTTTTATTGCAGTGTCTGCAGAATCAGCATTGATTTTAACATTTCTGAAACAGTGGCCAATGGCTAGATGACCATTTCCTCAGTATCCACTGTGAGAATATTGCTGTAATATGTTGCAAATTTTACATATTTATTTTCTTTTTTAATGTTACCTAAAACAAAGTCTTTGTTGTTTTTATTTTAATCAGTAAATTTACCAAAGAACTGTTTGCACTGTATAATGAATGCTTTTCAGTTAAAATAAAATGGGCCACATTTCCAAGTAAATTCCAAGTGATTTCTTCTCGATACAGGTATTGTTTAGATTATTTGCTGATGATTCCAGTAGGCTTTTATCAAAAATCCATATTACTTGTGCAGGATTTTCATGATCAAGATATCTGAGAACTAAGCAATGAGCTAATGAATCATGTAGATTCAGTAGGTTCTTTAATATTATGACACATAGAATTAAAATACATATTCACTGTTCTCTTCTAGGTGATGGGAAAAAAATACATGCAGACTCAGAGAGGATATTTAAAAATACACTTATTTCTTAGCACAAATGTGTATTTGAAAACTCTTAGTGCTGAACATTTTTTTTCCACATTTTTTATGGGAATGTCAAAATATTTACATACAGCCTGTTCTTACACATTTTCTTCACATCTTCAAATATATCCAGTCATGACTTGCCTTCCAATGCACTTGATTCTACATTCATTCTTTATCCACATTGTTTCACAAATGGATATCCAGGTTCATGCAATCTCAGCTCAAAATGAGTCTTCTGTGCAAAAGAGATCTTCTTATTTACCTCATCTTGTTTCTCCATCATGGGATATGAATTACTGCTGAACACATGATGAGTTACTCTCATCCTTTGGTGAGGTGTTAGGATATCTAGGGCACTGGGTCAGCTCCTTTGTTAGATCCACCTGAGAGTCATCTGTTTCTTCACAACTTCATACAGTAAAGCATTTTTGTAATACAGTGTCATTGCAATGAATATATTTCTAAGTTGCCTTACAGTGAAATGGGAGAAGTTAAAGATGGACTCCAAGGCACAGAGTTAAGAATCGTTTTCAGGTTGCAGTTAACTGTGCCTCACTGTAGTTTGACTTTGAGTATTGCATAAGGCAAATCTAGAAAAGCAGAACTGCAATAGCTTCATTTATGTGTGTTCCAGCAGGCTGCTGAAATATCCTCTTGCTCTTCCAAAATGTTGATGAGTAGTATTCGGTCAGTATCCTCTAAAAATTTTAGGGCAATCAGACTATTTTTTTTCTCCAAATTCAGATAAAATTAGTTAGACAAAGTACTGGTATACATTTTTTTAGTAACTTAGATGAGTAATGCATGCTTTTTTTGTTGTTGTTACCATTAGACTGAAACAGGCAGAGATTTGAAAAGAAGGTTTAGTTTCAGTAAATAACTTTCTGTTAGTCCAAACAAGACAACAGCCAGGATTCAACACAGTTAATTGCCAAGAAGTTTGCCAACAGTTATTAAAAAAAAAAAAAAAACAAACCACGAAGTTTAGACATTTAGAATAAAACTGTTGGACTCATATATTTTGAGAAAGATTCAGTTATATTTTAAATAAACTGAGTAAATTGACTTTTATTCCTTTTGGTTGATTACAGCTAAGAATCATTTGGCCGCAGTATGATTAAAGTTGTTTTTATAGGGAATGACCTCCCATACTCAGTAACTTTGTTTTGCTGCCATAGTATTATGTCATTATATGATGTAAAATATTTTTGCTTATATTTTCTTTTTAATCCCCTACTAGTTTCATGCTTTTTTCCTATAGTATTTACCAAATCAGAATTTTTTGCAGTGAGATTTTTAGACATGTTGGGACTGTTCCATGGCTTTAATTTGGAAACCTGAATAAGGTATCAAAAGCTGGTATATTTGACTAATTTTCTCAAAACTTCTGCATTATTCTGTTGTTGTATTGTTAAAATAGATTAAATGTTTTGCATATACAGGATAACAGAACAATAAAATTACCAGTAGAAAAAAAGACTGTTTACAGTCCTCTCATGGTATCTCCCATCTACAATGTGGGGTTCCGTGAAGTATATTTCAGAATTCATTTCACTAATTTTTATTACATACAAGAAAAAATGAGATCAGATGTGTGACAAAAAGCTTGTTAGATAGAACACGTCAACAAAAAATACCAATATGAGCATATGCACATATCTCATTCATGCTGAAAGTTTGTCAGGCTCCCAGTGGAATGAAACAACATTATCCTTATTAAAATTAATGGGAACCAATGAATAACTAAATATGTAATAAATTACTAGATACTAATACTGTCGTAACCAGCTTTGCATTATGATGTACCTAGTCAGGAGATTGTAGTGAGTCATGAAAAGGCAGTGTTGTCTGCTAATAGCGTATTTTAAAGCAGACATGCTAGCAATAGCAGACTGTTACTTTGCAATTATCCTGGCTGCTTAGTTTCATGCAATAGTTCATTTTCTTTCCTTTTTTTCACACTTAGCCTGCTGTGACATGGCAAGGAAACCTCTGCACCTCCAACACACTTTTCCTTTTCTGCCCAACATCTTTGCTGTCCATCCAGCAGTGTTATGAATGGTCCTTTCACTGCACTTTAGCATTCCAGCCTGGTAACAGACGGAGCAGAATACAGATCAAATATATCTAAGTTAGAAGAAGATCTGGCTAGCTGTGTTTAGCTGTAAAGCTATGAATTTAATATCTCTGTTTAGATTCAGAAATGGAACAGAACAGCAATTCCTGTGATAAAGGAATAAACCTAATCGTTGCATTCAGTAAAGATGTTTGTGTCTATTTGATGCCTCCTTCAGTGATACAACTTTACATTCCCACAAGTCAGATGCTTTAAAAATGTTGCTGTGTTGACGAAATAAATCCCATTACCTACTTAGAATGATCAGGGGGCTGGAGCACCTCTCCTGCAAAGACAGGCTGAGAGAGTTGGGGTTGTTCAGCCTGGAGAAGAGAAGGCTCCGGGGAGACCTTATAGCAGCCTTCCAGTACCTAAAGGGAGCTTATAAGAAAGATGCGAACAGACTTTTTAATAGGGCCTGTAGTGATAGGACAAGGGGTAATGGCTTTAAACTGAAAGAGGATGGATTTAGATTAGATGTGAGGGAGTTCTTCCCTGTGAGGGTGGTGAGACACTGGAACAGGTTGCCCAGAGAGGTTGTGAATGCCCCATCCCTGGCAGTGTCCAAGGCCAGGTTGGATGGGGCTTGGAGCAACCTGGTCTAGTGGAAGGGGTCCCTGCCCATGGCAGGGGGTTTGGAACGAGATGATCTTTAAGGTCCCCCTTACCATTCCATGATTCTACCAATCATTCTATGATTCTATAACTATATCTTTATGAGATATTTTCTGTTGTTAACCTGGCTCGCAGCCATTTGAAGGATCAGTGCACTGAAGTGCTTCATGTCTCTTTTCATAGAGATTAGAATGAAAAAAGTACCCAGAGGGAAAAACATAATCAGGAATTGTCCTGAGAAAGGAGAAGAAACTATTGCTTTGTTTTAGTGGGGAGAAAAAAAGAAAGATTTCATCAAGTACTGTGACTTTCTTTTCAGGCAGAATGCAACAGTTCATCAGAATATAGGAACTCATTAAATATACCAAAGCAACATATATACAAGACTGCAATAGAGAGCCCCCAGGGAATGGGAATCAATTTTGCCATTTATTGGACCAGCTACTGAGTGATAGTAAAGCAGGCTTTCAGTCCCTTACCTCCACTCTGAGGCTTTGCCTCTCTTTCAGTGAAGACCACCTTTTGTTTTTTTTCATCCTCCATGCTTTCACAGCTAAGGGGCTTAAATATGAAGTCAAGACTACAAGCCAAAAAATTTATTGGAGCAAATCATCAGCCTGACCCCTTAGAGTGGCAGGTCCTAGCTGGTGAGCAAGGACTTACTTAGAGGCCTGAATGGGACGCTTCGGAGGAGGGTTCAGAGTCAGCCAGTTAGAAACGTTAGCCAAAGGGGCATACTGGGGTCCCTGTCCTTTTCCTGCGCTTGAGTGCCAGATTTGGCACTGTCTGTTACACATTTCCGTAATACAGGTTTCACACTTCTGAGGAACTCTGCGAGGAGACACCAGTTTGAGGGCTCGCTCTTTCCTAAGTCACTCTTCCTGCAGAAAGCCATCTTCTTGCTACACGTGAGAGGCAAGTGTGGCAGCTTTCATACAGAGACCAATCCCAGTTGCTGAACGAATACTCAAGCTGTTTTAATCAGGGGTTTTCTCTCCTTCTGGGTGAAATTGAGTTATTTTGCAACCTATGCTTTTATTTAAAACTTCAAATGCTGTCACAGGAAAGGAAGACTTTTTTTTTTTTTTCTAATTAGGCTTTGTAGAAGGGGCCTTCTTGAATGCAGTGCAGCAGACTGAAGACATTGTAGGAGTGGAATAAATGTTTTCTTTCAGCTGAACTGGCTTGGCATGATTGCATACAGCCTTACTTGTTGCCAGGCTATTCTCTTATATTGAGAGTATTTAAAGATTGCCATGGGATTATTTGGATTTTCCTTTATATCAACAATCGATTCAGGCAATAACAAACAATAGCTGCCTTGAGGTCAGAAAATGACAGCTTGTTTCTGGTGCAGGCGAATGTTAATGTGGATTTTAAAACCTTCATCTTACATTCTTTCTTTTTTCTGCAGTGGAATGCTATTGTTACCCCAAATCCTACCTCACAAGCAGCTAGTATTTTTTTCCATTTGAACTGCAGATGTATTCAGAAAACATGTCACTTTTTACTTTTTTTAAGATCAAGGGTTTCACACATTGGAAATGACAAAAAGGGGCATAGCGCCTACCTATTGCTTCTAGATTAATAGACTTTTAAAGCCCAGAGAAGTCACTGCAGTCTTGTCTAGCATCTGCACAGCATGTTAAACTCAATTCATCCAGTGTTTTTTACATTAAGACATTGTCTTGTGTTTCAATACTGTCTTAAAAAGACATGCAGTCTTGATGGAAAATCTTAAAATGTTACTTCTGCATCACCATAATGTAAATTGTAATAGTGGCTTACTTACTCTCACAAAGAATTTCAGACTACAATAGTTTATGTGTGTATGTGCAGGTATTCAGCTACTGTACTGCTCATCCCGACCCTTAGTTTCACTTTTATTTGCAAAATAGGTCATGCTTCTTACTTCTTTTTTTAAAAACTACCCAGTTTTATGGGTGCACATTCACAGTTTAAGATAACTCTTATTCACTGTATCACACCAAGAATTCAAATTCAGTCAGATCCTGAAGCTGCTTTTAGCTACTTTATAGCCCCTAATTTTGTTAGTAGGAATCACATTCTTTATTCTCCCATGCGTGATTTTGCATTTAGCTGTGTTACACTAATCAGATAAACTCAGTCAAGAAAGCAATCCAGATTTATCTGTAATTATTTTAATTTTCATTTTAGAAAGTAATTTACTTAAGGTTTCAAATTATTTAATCTGATATATATGTTCTGATGCAGCTACAGGTGAATCCCTCTCTTTTACATTCCTTGTAGCAAAAATCAGCCAAGTATGACTGATCACACTTGAGAGAGCAAGAAAGTAAAGGAAAAATAAAGAAAGGCTGAGCTACTGCTTGCTTTCTGTGGTGAGAAGTTATTCACAAAAGGGAACAGTCTGGTGACAGTCGCTGGTTTTTTTTCCCCATCTGCTGCTGTTTGCTTCACTCTTGATGCACTATTTAAAAGTATGAAAGCTTTGAGAGAGAGGCTTTGATAAGAAAGTCAGGATTTACACTGTAGTAACACACTGTGTAGGTTGTGTGTTCCTAGTGCTAATCTCGTCTCTCCTTTCCCTTTCAGGCCACAAGCTTGTCTGTATTGCAGCCTGTAGTTCTGTCTTTAATTTAAATTAAATTAAAACAAGAATACCCACACTTATGAAAGAGCAGAAAAATATGGATGGGGAAAATGTTTATGTTAGAACTTTAAAGAGTTTGGGCTACATTAAGCTATAGCTGTGGTCAGGAATTTTGCATATTTTAGTGTTGGATTTGCACCACTGGAAAATAAAATGCCTTATTGGCCTACTGAACAGCTTGGTTTGCAGATGTGAGAACTTCCTAGTGCCAGTGAACTCCACCACGGCTCTGGAAAATTATTCAGACACAGGTGAAGACCTGAGCTCATTCAAGCCTTGGTATCTCTGTTGAGACTAACACTGCAAGTACCGGTCTTGGTGGGTTTTGTGAAAATTACTTGTTTGCAAGGGGATAGAAAGGAGTATCTCTCTGTTCTGTGCAGAATTACTGATAATGGGTTTGCTTCTCCTTTAGAAACACTGCAAACCATCTTACCTGTCTTCTAGAAGCATTCAGATTAGCAGTAGTATATAACTATGGCCATCTTAAAACCTATAATATTTATTATTTGAAATATTAGTATATTTATACACAGAAGTGTTTCTTGCATGGTATTTTTTTATTATTATTTACTACTTTAAATGGTAAAAATAAAAGGGTATTACAAAATAGAAAAAGAAAATGCAAATACCACGACAATCACACCTTTATTTTGTAAATCAAAAATTGAGTGGTTGACTGCTTATTACTAGAAAACAAACTAGATTGTTCATCCCAGACTTTATAGAAAATGATGTAGTGTTACTGTCACAGATTCTTGCAAAGCAAACAAGACAGTAGTACTAAGTCTGGTCTGAAGAAAGCTGACAGCAATGACTGTGCCAGCTCATTTCAGCCGTTTTAAAATCATGGGTTTTAATTTTCCTTTGGGATTATGGAAAATTCAAGCATTATGATTCAGGATTTTAATAAGGTATGTTCTCGCAAAAGTGCTGTAGAAACTGCTTCCTTAACTGGACCATTAATTTTCTGTTTTGCCTTCCTATCTTCCTCCAGCCAGGTGGCTTTTTTTTCATTCTGAAATTCCATAAAAATCTGTTAACAGGAGATAAAAGACGGGGCTGGAATCTTGTCTCTGCTAAGCCAATGTGGTAATGTCATCAACACTGCATGGTCGGTCCTGGGAAGGACCCTCGTTGGGCCAGGATTGCACCCCAAATAATCTAATAATATTCCTGTAGCTCTGGATTTTGTGTGTTAAGAGGGAGAAGGAATTTGGTGTCTAAGATAAAAGATTGGGAGATCAGTTTCAATAATGTCAGTCTACTACAGGTCAATACAACAGCACTGAACAATATATTTTTATTAGGAAGAAATCCTATCCTCTGTAACTTCCCAGGCCCACGTCCTGACTCTTGCTTGTTTACACATGTGCCCAGTACAACAGAACTGAATAAACAGAACAGTTGCAGTTCCTCAAAAGAGAAGTATCTGAAGGAACATGTATAACCAATTTACTTACAAATCTTTCTTAATTAGATTGCTAGAGATAGTATGTGACTACAGTTTAAGGACAGGATTTCACTAAAGGAATTCCTTTTACAGGAGACCATCAGGTTTGTCATTTTGTAATAAAAGCCTTGGTGACATTACCCTAGAAAATAATTCTTAATTTTTTTCTAGGTCATTTTATTACACAAGGTCCATCCCTGTGAGTGCCTAGCTACAAATGAAATTGAAATCCGTGTAAAAACTAACTTACATGTTTTTGGCTAGATTTCAGGAAATCATTCACTCTTTAGAGAATATCCATAACTCTCCCAGCAGATATAGCGAATTCTCCTAGGCACCTTGCCAGACTGTCGGGATAATGGCTGCTGTCTCAGCTCTCAGCGCATTTTGGTCTTCAGTGAAGATTCCCAAAGCTTGTTACATCAGTCTTGGCACAGCACACCAAGGAAGCATGCACAGGATCATGACTTACATGAAAACATTTCTCTCTCAGGCCCTGAATAAAATCTTTGGCAATCAGGCAGAAAAACCATACTTCCCTTTTGTCTTGTAAACTTGAGAGCCAATTAGTTAAAATGTCTCTATGGAATACATGAATTTGCAGCTGTAGGCAGGAAGGAAACTTCCACTGAATATGGTATTCCTTTATTACACGTATTTTCTTTTAATTATGAAATATTTTATATTATTATGAGTTAGTCTTCTGTGACTGCAATGATTACATGTACTTATTTCTATGATGCATATGGTATTTCTTACGCCTATCTAGTTACATCTATAGTCCGCATGCCTCTCTCTTACATGACACTGGTGACCCTGTACCTAAAAAAAGGATCCAAAGTCCTTTCCAAAGTATTCTGTCGAAGGGAGTGGATCTGGGAGAAAAACAACATTTATGGTACCACAGGGACTGGTTTCATAAGGGAGGTTAAAAGAGCTTTTGCCAAATGACCATTGTGAAGTGACCAAATAAGACAACAATTCAGTTATTTTGAAGGCAATATTTGGAAAAATGGAAGGAAGGGGTTGTTTGAGGTGGTTTAAATAGAATGCAGTTTTGGAGGAGAAAAAGGGTTACTGAGCATTGAGCAACTCTATTCAGTTCCTCAAAGTGGGGAATAATCCCTGAAGTAAACTGAAGAGATTCATCTGTTCAGTTCATGGTAGAATTTCCACAACATTAAGTTCAGGGTGCACAAAAATAAATAAATAATAAATTGCTTATTTGCAAGAATTGCAGCATATCTAACCACATCATACCTGCTTTTATTTTTATGCTGATTTATTTATCAGTATCTAGAAAGTTCCATTCTTTGTGAAAGGAATACCATGGTGTAAGAACTATCTGCAGTATTTGAAATGTGGGGGTTTTTTAGGTGATAAGTTGCTATTACTGTGTTACTAAATTGTATACTCCTTTGCTAATGATATTAACATGACAGTATTATCCTGATTAGGAGTCTTTTTCCCGGTATCTGATATTAACGTAAGCATTTTTTACATATTGATCCATATTTTAGTTGCTTTTCAGTAACTGGCTTTTCTGTTCTCTATTACAATTCTGTTTCCCTGATCTGAAGTCAGCACAGACCTGTGTACTGAGAAGTGGAAATGTGCTGTTTGGAAGTACTCTGCAGTCTGTATACAATATCCTGTATTTTATGCGTTTTATATAAATGATGTAACTAAAATATTTTTTTTAAGTAATTGTCAGAGGTAGAATTAATTCTCCAAACTAGAATAAGAAAGAGAGAAAATGGTTTTTAACACTTCCAGTCAAGATGTGAGTTAGCCCAAGCAGTTAAATGGAATTCAGGAGGAGGTTTTGCTGTTAAACACATGAAAATGGGTTGTGTTTTGAATGAGTAATTTAAAAGGGTTTGGCTGCAACATGTTTGTAGAGATTGTTTATCAGAAGTTCTCAAAAGAAACCATCTGGACTGCTGGATGGTTAGAAAGGATATGTGGCTAACGGAGCTGCTGGCCCTGCTGTCTCCAGAGTTGCTGGATTCTACATTGACACTATTTGACATCTTGATCCTAAAAAATATTCTGGACCAAGCCAGAAAGAGGGAAAAACCTCTCTTAACCATTGTCTGGCTAAATCTTGAACAGTTAATTGAAGGCAGGATGGCCTTGAAGATAAGGAACAGGGTGGTTTTATTCTTGGATTAGCTTTCAGCATGCTTGGGCAATTAATTTAATCTCTCGACATTTAAGTCTTCCATCTGTAAAAAAGACATAATAATGCAGGCCTCTGTAAAGTCTTTTAAAATCTTCTGAAGCTCACTAGTGGTCTGTCATGTTTCAGAGAAAGCTTACTGTTGTTCCTTCTTCTGTGTTATTTCCCTTTCTGTTTATTTTTCATTTTTACTATCTTTGCCTTTATTCTGAATAGGAATTTGGTTGACCAAAAGAAGAAAAAGCTACCATTTACAACACCTTCATGAACTTTTAACCAGAAGGGGTTGAGTCTTGATGATCTGATTATCATAGAAGTTTTCCAGGTCTGAGAGTGGCTGATAATGGCATTGTGGTGCCTGTCATTTCCTACCAGCTGCTCTGCAGAGGAGATTAAGGGTTGGAAGTGACATTCTCTGTCCTTTCTTCCTTCCTTTTGTGTGCATGGAATTAGGCATGTGAAGAGTTAGTAACAGCGAGACTATACTTACGCATATCTAATTCCTGTCAGATAGCCTATACCCTTAAAAATAAATCCTGAAATCACTTGAACCTCAGATTACCTAGCCGAAATGAAACTGAAGGAAAAATGTCAGTAAATATAGTTTGAAAACAATCATAGAACATCCCAGAATTTCACTGAACCCCAGTGAACTTAAATCATCATTGTCAGACGAGACATACACAAGCATGTTGGCACTGCTAGCAGATAGAATTAAGTTTTCATCAGTTTAACTTTCTGAGATGTTGGAGGAGTCTTCAAGCCCATCTTTCATCAGAATTTATATTTTTTCAGACAATCTCAGGCCTGAATTCATCTGGAAAACATTGACTTTGCAGCCTGTTGTCATCTTTTCCTTCCTTAAATTTTCCCAGGCAGACATGGGATCAGATGAGACATGCTTCCACTTTTTCAACACACTAGAGCTTCCGCAGCCACGCAATGTCCAATCTTCTTCCGCAGTAGGCCGCTTATTTCTTCCAAGTTCTGCATCACAGGCATCTTGATAAAGTTGTAGAGATGTTCCCTTTCATAAACACATCTGATGAAGGATGAGAGACAGGCTAACTAATTCATTCCACTGCTGAATTCAAATTCTTCTGACTGAAGATACCTCTGTCTTTATAGGCATGAATTACATTTTCATTCCCTTCTTCCAAAAGGGGTTAAGAGCTTTAATTCCATTTAAGAAGTTCAACTAGAGATTTCCCTATGGAAAGTTGAGCAGAGGTAAAACTAAGCAAAGCAATTCCTAGATATGCTCTTACTCTCTGTCAGTCTTAAAATTCCTTCTCTCATTTGCCTGGGTGTTTTTACAAAAAGATTCATATGATAATGACCAGTGATCTTGTCACACTGTGGCAAATTTTCTGAATGACTGTTAACTGCTTGATGGTGTAACATCAAAAGTAAATTTATATTAATATATATCCCTAGTAGGAAAAACAACCTTCTAGTCATCTAGATGCTGTTGACAGAAAATACTGTGTACAATAGTAGACACTGAATCGATACAGAATTTTTCAAATGAGTGGAAATCTGTCTGAAGATGGCTACTTTATGAGAAATACCACTAAAATTATGGTCAGAGAAAGACATGAGCTAAAACCCTCTTGGCATGAAAGGTGAAATACCATGCAGGTTTTCCTTTATTTACAACTCTGGACCTTCACAGCTTGCTTTTTCCACATTTCCGTAAAATAATCCAAGTTTTCTGTTTTTCAAGGATGTTTCCAGGGCCCACAAGAAAGAGTTGCCTTAGTGTTGGGTAGACCAGTTCTGTGGGAAGGACAATTCTTCATGATTAACAGCTGTTGTGTCTGGGTGTTTACTATTTATTTTTAAAATTGCCAGCATAGATGTTTTATTACAGTTCAATAAAAACATTAATATTATTTTTACTGTGATAGAAAAAATAGCACATCAAAAATCTTACAATGACATCATTTTGGGCATCTCAGAAATTTGTTGTTAGATAAGGATTAAGCACTGACCTCTTGTTCTTTTAGAATTTGCTTCAGATTTGGATTTTGATCACAAAGGTCATGTTTCTAGTAGCCTCATGCAAGAACTGAAGGGTCTTTCCATTAACACCACAGATTGTCAGGCTGTACTTGGAGGCCAAGAAAGAAGAGTCTACAGTTGCAGGAGACCAGGTTAGGATGGGGGGGTTTGTGCTGGGTTTTGTGGTTTTTTTTCTGCTTAGGTGATGTCTAATAGTATTCAAGACTCTAGGAGTGATATTCTAGCCTTGCTCAGTGGGCATTTTACATTTATGTACCCTATGGTGGAATAAGCATGCTGTTGTTATAATAGAAAGCATGAGGTAGAAGCAGTCCAACCTTTAAATCTTTTTGAAAACTCCTTGTCACTATGCTGGTCTATTTTTCTAATGATGAAACACATCGCATGACTGGGTTTCCACAGTTCCCATTTCCATGTTGTAGAACAGCATTTTATAAGACATCCGCAAATGAAAACCAGCATTAGTGTCCTAATTTTTATTACCTGTGCAGTAGTCCCCACTGGCCTTCCCAAAGTGCAGCATGGGCAATTCTTTTTACAATACTGATGTTGTTTTGCAAAAATATAAGCCCTTCATAGAAATAATGGTTTACTTTATTATTAACACAGGATAATAATTTCTGTAGGTAAGTATTGAAACTATCAGTGGGACCTTGCCAAAGAGATGCATGGCCCTAACTCTGTGAGAAGCAGGATGTCTTTAAAAATTAACAGACCTTTGCATATAGATAGCTGATCTAAATCTGCTGTTTAAGAGGAAGAGGGTTATCAGATAAAGGAATGTATTCTTTCAAGCAAATAATTTGGATATTTGATTTGTTGACCCATTTCTCCAGCCTGACGAGGTCCCTCTGAATGACAGCATAACCCTCTGGTGTATCAGCCACTCCTCCCATTTTTGTGTCATCTGCAAACTTGCTGAGGGTGCGCTCTGCCTCATCATCCAGATCATTAATGACATTAAACAGGATCCATCTATGGTCCATCTATGTTCATTTATGCCCAAAGTGATTGGTCACAGGGTACTGTGACTTTTTGGCCTGTGGGTAAATAAGAGGTCCAAATTGCAAGTGTGAGGGTTCTAGGAATCTACAGAAATCAGCACATTAGCTGGTTAATAATTTGATAACATTCAAAAGTAACTCTCTTAAAATTGAAGAACTTCCTTAAATAAATATTTATTATTAAGGTACTCGGGTCCTGCAAAAACGTCTGAAATCAAAGTGTTGGATATTAAGCTTAATATACTGCATAATGAGAGTTAAGAAACTGAAAATGGGATGTATGAAAAAGAATATGGTGAACAGTGAGCAACATACACTAACCGGAAGGGTCACCTTGAGAATAAGGTTAAGTATTAAATATCACCCCTGACTGGACTTTATATTCCATTTGCCATGGAGTCCAAAGCACCATTCCGTGTTTCAAGGAACAGCACTGAGCATACACTTTAGCCATCCTTCTAAAACAATCACTTCTGTGAATTTGCATTTTCCTTCATATATAACTGAGAAAAGGCATGCTACTGCTAATTTTCAGCTACTTGCTAACACTTAATTTAAAACTCTACTGAGACTTTATTTTTTAGTGCTTTTATAGTAATTTGGTGACTTGTAAAGTGGCAGAGGAGTACTTGAGCGGCTGAGAGAGAACTAGGTGTTGTCTACTATTAAATGTTCATGGAATGAACACAGAGAAAATTCACAGCAAAATCCTGTAGTGACTTGAGAACAACTTTATCCCAAGGCCAGGCTGCTCTAAATGCAAGAACAGCTGATTGTAAGGCAGGGCAGTGATGCTGACATGCAGTTGACTCCAAGGGATCAGGATAATGAAGCTCTGTATGACAGTAAATAAAACAATAGCAGGCTCCGTACCTGCAAACTTGAGTGTTTTGTTAGAAAGAACCCAAACACTTTCAGCTCATTCCAGCTAGCACTTTCAAAAAATTTGGCACAATGAGGCCAATCAGTTTTGAAGGGTGGTAATTTTTAGACATCTAAAAGCCAATGGACTAGATGATGCCTGGTGTAAGTGGCAATTATGTGAGCTGCTTGAAGGCTACAATTCTATGTAATTCCTGCGTTAGCTGACAATGTCTATTTGTATCTAGCCCTGCCGTCACTTCCCTGATGCACCCTTCAGCTTGCCTTCCCTCCTGTGCTGCCACCTTGGTTGCTTGTTCTTTTTCCTCCTCTGCATCCTTAACTCCTCATCTTAATCCTTCTACTCCCATTAGCTTTTTGTCCAAGTCTGCTCATCTCACTCCCACTTTGGCTCCAAGTTGGGCTTAGTTGGAAGACTCAAGCATGTCAACAAGCCCCAGCAGAGCAATTTTTAGTCTAACATAAGCAGACATTTCCTGTCAACCTGATACCTGGATTATTTCCATATTACAAGTATGACAAATGACTCACTAAATAATAGACTTCATAAATACATTATCATTTCAATGAAACATTTCATAGCATTTCTGAAAATGCAGTAAGAAGTGAACTGTCGTGCAATTCTCTGCTGAGCTTCACAGCCAGACCTAGGTCTAGGTCCATGTAAGATGCTGGAAAACAAACTGGGACATGATATCATCACCAGATGTTGGATATATAACTTGATGTATTTCTTGTGGTTGGTGGGCTGAAGAGCTGATCGAACCATTATTCCCCTTTGTGTAAGAGCAGCAATACATCTGTTAGAAATTGCACTAGGACTTTTGGGATTTTCAAATGCAGCAATGCAGTTTTGCAGATGTAGCTAATTATACATTGCTAGATAATGAAGATTTAGATTTTTGGGGGTGAGGGGAGAGGAATGTATGCCATATTTTATTTTCTTAGTATTATAGCTAATGTCTTTATACTCTAGCTCACTTTGCAGAGGGCAGGCTGAAAAAGAAACATTTTATTTGGTTTATTTTTTTTTAAGAAGTGCCAACTACTTCTCTCACATTAATCCCTTTACACAGCACTTGCCATGCAAATGTCACGATATTTCAAAGATGAGATGAACTGACTGTGGTAAAGAGTTGTCTTATGCAATGGCCAACACAGAAGAACAATGCAAGAGTTTTGTTAGTGATGCGTAAATATTTGTTGCAAAATCATCTTTTAATCAGTGCCGTTCAATCTCTAAAACGCAGAGACAAAAGAAAACTGCAGCTAAACTTGATATTCTCTTGTAGCAACCTGTGGCCTCTGCAGGTAGGAAGATTCATTATACACAGTTGTTAAGAAATGACAGGTACATAAGAGAAGCTCCATCTTGAGCCAACTTTGGCATTTCACATTATGGAGGCCACCACTGACACTCTGAGGCCATGCAACTGTTTGTGAGCAGAACAGTAAATGGAGCCCTGTGAGTGAGTCCTCTGCAGCTGAGCAGGATCTCCTCAGGCGCTCCTGATCCCTGCCCGAGGCTCTGCTCCAACTACAGAGTGGCTGTTGGTAGATGACGTCCACTCAGTCTGCTCACAGGCTCGGCGTTGTGGGGGACAGGCTTCCTTTTTTCAGCCTAAAGATCAAGTCAGATGCCTGTTTTTCAAAAGAGGTAATGGAGATTGCAAACTATTTTGCCACAATTAAGTGCATTGAGGGGAAGCGAAGGAAGACTCCAGCAAACGATATGGCTGGTGATGTCTGTGTATGGGAAGAGGTTTGCCTGTTAATTTGAAGGACATTTGCAACAAGCTGAACATCCCTCTGTCTGGATAAAAACCCATTCTCTGGGCTGCCATTTGAACTTGGGCACTTGTTTTGGCAGAGATCTTTTGCTCTCAACCTCAAGTTTATATTTCAAGTGTGTCTTTTCCCCAGTAAAAGAATTTAAGAACTTAAAACAACCTCCTGAATTTCCTCTAACTCCTGCTAAAGCTGTCTAGTTTACACTGAATTGCACACAGGTTTGAGGTTTTGGTCTCTTCAGTTTCAGGTTTGCAGGATAGGTCTGAAAAACACATTTCCAAATCCTTAGTGTCCCCCCAAAATGGGACACTAGGCAAGCTACTGTGTGTTAATTTTAAGCCTTTCAAGTCTCTTGACATTTTTATTTCCTTGAAAGAAAGCAGTAATTATATGTTTAGCCATTTGTTTTGCAGTTGAAAAAAATCAGAAATATTTTCTCTCTTATTAACCAGACCAGTTTGTGGACACCAGGGAGTCCTTATAAACCAGCTTTTCTCAATATTTTACTTTCTTCCAGGTGGCTGAGGAAAATAATGCATCTGTTCCAAATCTCAGCAGACCCACACATTACAGACGTCACCGGAGCCCTAAAACAAACACGTTGTGTAAAGCTGGAAATGTTTCAAGAGTTCCCACAATTATGAATTCATCTGATATTCACTTGAGAAACATAACAGCTTGGAACAAATTATCTTTTCTAAACTAGCTAGCTGTAGCTAGATTTTCCTCTGTGTGTATGTTTGTGTAAAGGGGTAAGAAGGCAGTGGGGTAGACAGATGGGTTGAACGGTGTCCTATGCTGAGCCAAAAAGGGACAGAGGAGGTTCCTGGCAGCCCAAGATCTATGATTGGGAATGAGGTAGTAAGTTACCAGTCCCAGGTTTTACTCTGCTCTGGTGGTTTGAGTTGTAGTATTCATTGATTTAAATTGTCAGCAAAAGATACATTAGGAGAGAGCAAGTTCTCAGTAACTCAAAGCAGATCCCTTCTGCCAGAATTAACTCCCTTGCTTACTTTATTGAGGCTATTTATACATTATTTCATCAGGAAAATCCCCCTTGTGACACACTTCACATTTTCAAAGAGGTCCTGGGAAATTGTTATGACCTCATAGTGGATATTTTAGCTTGTTTCTACCTGGGACATAGCCAACATTATTCATATTTTCTGTGACAGGGCATCCTATAAAAGTTTTTTTTTAAAGAGTTTTCAACAACATTTAATCTCCATTTAAATAACAAAAAAGTTCCCCTTAAGGACACCAGGCCATTTTATTTTGATAACCTAATTTTCATATGTTAGTTTTTCTTATTTGTTCACCTTTATAGATGGCAATGTTTAACCATTTTTATCTCTTCAGAAGTATCTACACTTTTAATTGTATTGTTATTATTTTGAGCTGTGATACAGTAAGAATATCATGTTAAACAATTGTGTTGTATTAAATAAGTTCACCCCTTGTCAAAGATCCAGAATAATACCATTGCTTATCAGTATAATTTAAACAAATGTTTTTAAGTAGTCTAAATAATACTTTTCCGAACATGAAGAAAATTATCTGTGAGGGATAGGACCTGAAGGAAATGACAAGATGCATGAGAAAACAGGGAAAAGAAGGAAAGAGAAACAGAGGTTTTACTGTATAGTAGGGCTTAAGTTGTTGATACAGCCGAAGGCATTTTAATGACTTCTTTTTAAAGGTGACTGTCTAAATTATTTTAAGTCCCATAGCTTGAACTGCTGCCAGCCTGTCTCTATTTAGACTGTTTCTTGTTTTTAACTTATTCCTGTTTCCAATTTCTGTTTTATTGGAACCTCTTTTCAGTCTTTTTGTATTTGTTTTCCCTTATTTATATTCTTCACTATTTCCTCTCCTATTTTTGGCCAGGAAATAAGTGGCAGGGGTGAGCAATGATCTTCAGTCTGCCTTTGTGCAGCTTCCTTAAGGCTCTCCCTCAGCATATGCAGGAGTGAAAAACAGCCCTTCACATGGATACCTGAATTGGGTGCCCAGCCCAGGATGTTCAATATTTGCAGTCATCATAATCCTTGCTCTTTCCCTTCTTTTGTCATGCTCTCCCAACAGTTTCCTGCAAGTGATAAGAGTCCAGCGTAACTGGAGAAAGAGTACAACTTGGTAAGCCCAGCACTTTTTTACTGTCTGATTAATTATGTGCTCGTGTGATTGAAGTGACGCTATTCATTCCCCCATGGCCCTGCAGACCTAGGGACTTTCACTGATTTTATAAGGTACACTGACAGACTTCATGATGCTTGGGATGCCTGGAGCCTCCTGCTAACAGTAGCAAGAGATGAGTTTTGATAAAGGGGAAAGGAGATGAAAGGGTGACAAGAGTGCATATGTCCTTACTTTGAAGCTTTGTCAAAACTGGATCTTCCATCCATCTTCTTCCTGCCGCTGCTAACAGCATTCTTTCACGGCCATGACTTTTCTGACACTTGTGTTCTGCAATGAGAGAGAAGGAGTGTTGGCAAGTAAATAAATGCAGCAAAATTAAGCAGGCGGGATTTGCATTCCCTGAGTCAAGATAAGAGTGACAATAACAAAAATGACTGAAAATTTCTGCCTCATGAGATATAAGAGGTGAAAAATATAATTTCTAGATTTGGAGACCAAATTGGTACATGCTGTTAATATTCCCTAGAAGTAGAGTTCTTTACCAGATGGACATGGGCATGTCCTGGATACATCCTCTTTTTCGCCTGAAAATCTTATCTGAATGGAATTTGAGGATTACAGGGATCTGTGAGGATGATTTGTCTTATGTTAGCCACTAACTATAGCTACTACAATGGAGGCTAGTAGTGCAGTATGTATATTGGGACTGCTGTATTAACTGTGTTGTGCATATGGTTCACTGATAGCTCATGTTTTAGATGGACCAGACCTATTGCAAATGTACACTTCTGCTCAGAGAGGTCAATCTGTGCATCACGTATGCCGTGGGCTCCATGTGTCCTGGATCTGTGGCCAGCTCATTCCGTTTGTGTTGTGGAGCACATGTACACATATTTCTGCCTAGGAGATACCAGTCAAAAACTGCCTAGACAACAGTTTACCTTACCTAGGGCAGGAGGACGGGAATTTGCAACCCTTGTGGTCTCAGAAGCTTTGGTAGTTCAGCTACATCTGTTGCTGAAATTCTGGAAGTGGTATACAGGAAGGAAGAATATATTTTCTCTATTTAACAAACTAAATATGTTGGATTTTTTTCTTCCTGCTTTTCAAGTAATGGGAGAGAGATATTTCAAGGGGCAATGGCTGCTGAGAATGATGAGGTGAAGTATTTCTAAATTTGTATTCAGAGCAAATGTTTCCTAGATCAGAGGCATAACGTGAAGAGTCCCTTTCAGTGGCAGTCATTGCTCTGGTGAGCTGCAAGAGAGAGCTCTTTGACCTTTAGAGTGAGATGCAAGAAAATGCTTTTATGCAATCATGTATTTGGCAGAAAAGACTATTTTGCTAGTTTGAGCATTGTGGGTTGCTCAGTCATTTAGACAATGATTAAAATAAGGTATAATATTTATCTGGCTATGAACTGTTCACTATTACAGTTATTAATACATTGTATGCTAGTGACATTTTTATATGTTTTGCAGTATAAATATATGTTTTTAGAAACTGTATTTAACATACATGGTTTTAAATGTTTGTCATGGATATGATGTTCAAATGTAAAATCATGTTAAGAACTTCAATTACTATGCCAGGTGTTCATCTTCCCAGCTAGTTCCTCCAATTCTGTGCTGAAAATTCATGCTCCAGATCCTCTTCCTTTCCCCCATGTTCCTCAGGAGCATTTCCTTCCTGGTCTCTGAGATTTCTACAGCAGAAGCAGCATGATTCCCTATCTTCAGTATACAAAGCTGATCTTTTATACATTCAATTATGAGCAATTCATATTTTTCTCTTGTGTAAATTCACATAAGATATTGCTGTGACAAGAAATTCAGCTTAGTGAGCTCTGATGGGAATGCTGCAGATATGTTATGCTGATGGACATAGGTATTTCTGCCCTGGAGTAAGGAAATCCCACTCATGCCTGGCAGTGGCTTGGATGCACCACTGAAGATAATTGATGTTGGGCACTGAGCGAAATGATGAGATGGTTGTGGGAGCAAGTGAGAACTTAGGAAATAAAGGAACAGCAGCAGAGCCACCTACAGTGCTTAGGAAGTATTTGGAGAACTGCTACTATGTGGTAATTTTATTGTGATCATTGTATTACTTAGAGCCATGGGACTTTGTTCAGAGGATATCCAATTAGGAACCCTGAAAGAGCAGAGATTAGTCTGTGGAAGCCTTGGCAGTAGCAGGGAAATATTAATTACAGGCTGAAAATTACCTCTGTACCTCAAGCCCCATCATAAAACCACAGAGCCTTGGGCCAGCTCTTTATTTTTCAGCCCCTTTGTGACACTTGGATCTCTGTTTGCATACTTAAAGTTATAATCACAGTGTACGTTATTGCTAGGAGGCTGCAGAGATCATGCCTTTTCCTTGCTGTAGTCAGGGTCTGTTTTTCTCATAGCATTTTTTTCCACTTGTCCTCAGAACAACTTATTGCTCCAGTGGTTACCATAGGGACTAGAAAGACATTCAGCATATTCTTCCACAGTGTTTTTGCAGGCTGCTCTACGAGCCTGTACAATTCCAGTAGCTTGACACCATGTTATCTTTATTTATTTAAGACTTTATCTCCTCTCTTAAGGAAAAACGCATTCTGAATTCTAGACAAGTTCACAAGAAGCAACAAGTAGCACTGGCCATCTCGTTAGCTCATTTTTTTTCCATTTCGTCATTCTCTCTTTTTAAAGAAACTTTAAAAAAAAAAAAGAAGAAGAAGAAAAGAAGTCACTTCAACCCTTTTTAAAATCACTGGATCCAAAACCAGAAATCGCCCTTAAGCTAAGGGAATTGTAATTACTTTTGTCTCACCCTCTTAGATTTACAAGACATACAAATGAAATCAGGATTAGAGAAAGTTAACGCAAAGGCCATTTCATTTGTGTTCTGGGAGTAACAGAACAAGAATCCTTCCTTGTTATTAGTCATTAGATCAAAGCTGCATTATGCGAGAATGTTGTATTTATGTTCTAAACTTGGATTTTACTCAGCAAATGGCTTTAGGCCCAAGCTTTGGTGATTAAATTAGGCACTTAAAGTCTGATTAAGCACTTTAATGAAAAAAAAATTAAAAAATACTTGACCCCTGGTTCACATTTATTTCTGCCCTGTTTTACTGCAAATATTAATTTTTTTCAAAAGTACCGTGGTGGAATATGGTCCTGTTTATTTTTCAGTGCATATAATCAGTTACGTGTCAAGGGATTTTGGATGTTTCAGTGCTAGGGCAAAGATGCAACGCTCTTTAAACTCTCCTCTGGTTGCCTACAAAATTTCAAGGATCTAAAATCACTCAGCAGTTTAGAGACACTTACCCTATCTTTAAAACAGTGCCCTCTTTAAGTGGAAGCTTGTTGTAAAATTGTTCTGTGGCTCTACCAGTGAAACCTCTATCCCTAGCATTGGGATATTTTCTTAAATGTTTTCCTTACATTTGCTAGGCTTTGGTATTGTAATAAATGGTATTCTTATCCTTTTGGAAATAAAAGGAAGTTGAAAAACCTCCAGAAAGGTTATAGTCCAAACTTCCCCTTTCTCTGAAGTTCACCTTCTTATGTGAATAACTGTATGTCTCAAACTAGACATTCTCTGCAGCTGACCTTCCCTGGGTGTTCTTTGTAAAGCTGACCCTGCTGTGAAGGCACTTAAATGCTGTCAGGTGGTCAGGCCAAGAGAGAAGAAACAAGGGCTTCATTTCTGATCATAGGTCAGGACACTACAGCAGACCCAGCAGAATTCTCCTATTTACAAAAAATTTCCCCTAAGAAAGAAACAATTTCGATATGCTTACAAAAGGCATGTGGCTGTCTACTGTGCGCTGCAAGTCCAGCTTTCCCCACGCAGTCTCTGGGCTAATGAATTTTAGCTCTGTGCTGCAGATCTATGCCATACCTAAGCTACCATAGCCTTTCCTGCTTCTCTTCTCCATTTGAGTCTTACAGCATATTTTGCCCCGGATTGGAATATCCAGCATGTGTTTGTGTGGAAAACTTCACATCTTTACTATGTGCTGAACACTCAGCAGGAACCAAGTTGTGCGCTTAATCTGATAAGCCCTCACATCCCTGACTCTGTGAGCTGTTCGCACTGTGAGGTTACGTGAGAATTCATGCATACTTGGATGTGATGGGCTTCTAAAAATATCGCACTCCAGTGTACATGCACACTGACAGCAGAAATGCCAGACATTCCTCACTGCTCAAGGCTTTTCTACTGGATGTGTGTGCATACGAAAAAGAAACCAGTTTGAGGAATGAAACTACCTCCCAGTAAGGCAGTACTCTAAGAACTCTTGTAGCAGAGTTTCTTTGCTAATTGTTCATAGATTCTTAATTTCAAATAATTGGCAGCTGTAGCCTGAGGTACTGCAGATCTTCTCCTGTCCTTGACTATTCAGTCAACTTGACTAACTGTGAAAAAAATCAGAGGAGTGACTGAAAGAGGGCTGCAGTCAAAGGAAATTTGCTATTGAAACAAAAGTGAATCTGCTTCCCTGCCAGGCTTTCCATGGACAAAAGGGTATTTGTTTTCCCGTTGGTACCCATGGTGGCATGGCTTTCATTAGAAAGTTAGCAGGCCAAGGTTACAGCTGTACAAGATTGCCAGCCAGCTTTTGCAGCCAAATGGTCTAAAGCAATCCATAAGAGCACAGCTGTCTCATAGTACAATGAGGTGAGGAACACATGATGAATAGTTAAGTCTGTGTCTCTGGGTGAAGTGGGGAAGGAGAAGAGATCACCGAGGCTATTGCAGAATGCAAGTAATACAAATTATTCTGAGAATTTGCTGTCAGTTAAATGAGCTATGCATCTGATAGTGCCTGAAAGAACAGATGGATCGAAACTAGGATGTCATATCCAAGTCATCTTATCTGTGGCCAAGAAGGGCGGGGAAACATTTGAATTCCCAGCTCCAACATCACTCTTATGCTTATGGTTTCCAGTGAGATCCCAAAGCTTGAAAAGCCTGTTTCCCATTTAAGATGCAGCCAGATTCTCAAAAAACAACAATTCTCAGGCGATTTCATGAGATTTCTGCCAAAACCACATAACTGTTCAAAAAGATGTTGGCACGGTTGGTTCTGCCAGCAACCCAAACTGTAATTCTGGTAAGCTTAAACCTTCAAGCTTAAGCCAAGACCAAAAACTTTCCCTCAGCCCATATTTACTAGCAAATATATCTGATGTTTTGTTGCTGGTAGAATTGTCTATATTTGAATTCAACAGTAGTGAGCAAATCATTGCGTTTATTGAATTTTATGTGTTATGTTTAGGACTTACAAGTGCTGTGTGGAATCAACTGTTTTGAAATACAGATATCCTTAAAATCAGTCAGGTGTGTATTAAATTAAGAGTAAGTTATTTTTTGTTCCTTTGAAAATTTCCAGGGCCCTGAGAGCACCAACAGACCTTACTGGCCCTGCCCAGTTTCCACTGGGCCTCCCCCTTCCCTGCCTGTAGGCCCAGGACCCAATTTCAGCTCAGCCCGGGGCTCTGTGTCCCTGTCCAAAATATCTTGCTACTGTGTCTGTTTGCAGCCATTTCCCTGGCCCTGTCTCCTTTTGCTACTGATGGGATCCCCGGCATCGAGTGTGGACCTGGGTCCGGGGCTGTTGATGGACCCAGCTACCAGCCCATGGCTCTGCTCGCCGTGCTCAGCCTCTGTGGGACTGGGCGCTCTTGGGGAGGGCACGGCTTGTGCTGGATCACCTTTGACTCCCATGCCCTTAGGCAGCAGTTGGCCCTTGCTGCTCCCTGACATCAGGTTTTGATCAATGGATTTCTTTTTTCTTTTTATTTTTTTTTAAATAGAAGTACATTTTCTGTACAACTCTGCAGCACCGTTTAAACCTCGGCTGGTAGTTAGAGTCTGATTCTGCCTTTAAAGAAAAAGAGAGATGGTCAAGCTTCTTCATGAAATGATTTGTGTAGGTTGCCTCTGTTTCTGACTCAGGCAGTTCTTGATGTGGTATAAACACACTTTGTACAAATGCAAGCTGATACCCAGTATAGGGGAAAAAAGGTTACAAGATTGGACAGTCCTCAGTATTTGGCAGTAGCTCCATATTTCCAGAGAGCCTTCTCCTGCCAAAAGTCTAGCTCATGAGGGTGAGCTAAGCAGTAGTGATGGACGAACTGGCTGCATGGACCCTGTTCCTCATGCACACGCATGGGAGAAACAAATCCTAGTGGACAGAAGTCTTTAGTAGAGATCAGCATCAGAAATGGCCTTGTGTCTTTCTCTCCTCCTCATTCTCTTTGTTACTCTTAAAGGCAGAAAAGATTAAATCATGCCAAATTTTCTCCCCCCAGCCCTATCTAGATTACCCAATCCCAATTCCTTTAACCTTTCTTTATGGGCCATGTTTTTAGGACTTTAAGTCATTCTTGTTGCTTGTCTGGACTGACCCACATTCTTCTTGATCTGCACTGCCCCAAAATGGACACACTGCTCCCCTGAGGTCCTACTACTGACAAGTAGAATGAAAGAGTTACTTCACATGTTTTGCAGACAAAACTATTGTTTATCTATCCCAGTATGCTATGTTCTGTTTTTTTTGTGGCAGCCTAACATTTAATAATTTTCAACTTGTTACTCACTGTAGTTGAGACCCTTTTCTGTAGCACCAGAGATCATAATTATTCATCCTGTCATTATGCAGCTGATTGCTCTTACTTATGTGCAGAACTTGACATTCAACTCTTGCTGAATTGCATTGTATTCTTGCCCAGACAATTTCTCTAAAATTGCTCAGCGATTCTGCTGTAAACCTATTTTTAGAACCACTCTTGTTAGCAGAGGGTGGCTAAAGCCACTGTCACTGATGCCTCATTACCACAGGTAATGTTTGCACTGCCACTTCTGTCACTCTGCATTAGGGTAGCTCAGACACTGAGGGCACAGAAGACACCTCCGTTTAGATGCTTGGGGGTAGATATCTACAGGCATTTTAAGTGCTTAAACTTCCACTGCAGGCAACTTCCACTGTAGGCAATGAAAACATGGTTCACTGTGATTTCTGAGTATTTGAGGATTATTTACTTAACCAGCCCATCAGCACAGTGGTTCCCGAGTGCTGCCTGAGATGCCCCAGGCTGGCCCAGACATCCACAGCAGGATGGCAGAGGGCATACAGGAACTTGGGGATGCCTGTGAACTCCGGGTGGCAGCAAGGGGTCAAACAGGAGATCCTAGGGCCTTTCAAATGGCACTGGATTCATCTGATAAACTGAATCAACCCCTATGCATTTAGTAGAGGGGGAACTGAAGCGTTCTCCAGGCTCCATTGACAGCACACTTTAGAACTCCATACACTGTAATTGCAACTTGGCCTGTCATGCTGATAGATACGTATGTGTTCTAACTGCAAATTTAAGACCATAATACATCCTAGCAGGAGGAAGAACTGCGTTGCTGAGAGAGGAATGCTCTTTTTCATCCTCGTGTAAGTGCAATGTAAAAGATTTTCTCACAGTTCCTCTCTTCTCTGAAAAGAGAAAATGGGATGCCGAGATTACAAAGGAAAAGGTAGGGATTTCACCGAAATCCTAGGACATGCTGTCTTAGGTGATGGACTTCCTCTTTGTTATGGAGAAAAATTAAAATCCATAATGAATGGTAACTTGAATTTCCTTGTGAGCAGCATTTAAAGGTGCAAGATGATTGCACACATTTGGTCAGGGATACACAATCTCAGCTTTGCTCAATTGAGTTACTTGTCAAAGTCTAAATTATGACTGGGAATTTTCCTTCAAGTGTAAGGGTCTTTTATAATCTAAGATTAATGAGGTCTTCACTTGGCAGAGAACTCCAGGAATGCCCAGTGTTCCTTAACATTAAACATTTTTACAAGTTCTGAACTGAATTTGTAGAACTCTTTCAACATCTCTTTCATGCTTTTTTTTTCAGAGAAATGTTTTATGATATGCAAAGGAAACAAAAAAATTTTCTTTCAACATATGGGAGTAGGACTGTTGTACTCTTAGATTTTAGTCCTTGGGGTTATTTTTCATTCTAAATGAGAAAAACATTTGTAATCCATTTCTGGATCATTAATACCTAAAAAAAAAATCTTACAGTATTTCAGTTTCGGGAATGATGGCTACAAGCTCCATACTTTTCTGGGTATTGCTTTTAGGATGTCTCTTTCATGTAATTATTTGCTCACCCGGTTCTTCAGACTCATTATCAAAATATCTTAATCCTGATCACTAACTTCAGATGTCCCCAGAATGGACAGCAGTATCTAGGTGTCTGGCATGTGCAAAGCTCATATAAAGAGATTAACTTTAAGCTTAGCTGATCACTCTGTATTTTCTTTTGTATCACTCTGTCCAAAAATAAATTAATTTCACCTGTCCTCAAACTTTTTTGTCACACTCCTTAAAACTGAAGGAAAAATGATTTTTCCAAGGCAAAGCATGGACTTCATAGGAACAAAGTTTTCTTCCAGATCAGTAAAAATTCATTTTCCATAAGAAATGTTCCAGGCTATCTGAGGGAGGTGTCATAGCTGGCCATGCCTTGTCTGAGGGTAGAACCTGTGTTGCAAAGAGGAAGCAATGGGTAACAGTGGTCACCGACTGCCTTCTGTGGGGAAAGGCAGCACCTATCTGCTGACCAGACCCGCTGTCTTGGGAATGTCACTGCTTGCCAGAGGCCTGGATCCAGATTGTTGCAGCAAAATTGCTGAGGCTCATTTGGCACTAAAATGACTTTTCTTTGCTACAGTGGATGTTGTTTCATTTAATTTTAGCAAGGCTTTAAACACAATCTCGCATATCATTCCTCTAAAATTGTTGTGCGGACTGAATGGATGGATCTTTTTGGTCTCACAGGATAGTGGTTAGTGGTTTACAATCTAACTTGCAGCTAGTTACAAATTGTGTTCCTGTGGGGCTGATGCTGGGGTCAGTGCTGTTTACGATCTTCATCAATAACCTGGGGAATAGGACAGAGACATCCTCAGCAAATTCATAAAATTGAGGCAAGCAGTCAATATGTGATATACTGGTGCTGCCATCAACAGTGACCTTGGCAAACTGGAGCAATGGACCAACAGGTACCTCATGAAGTTCAGTAAAGACAAACGCAAAGTCCTGCTCCAGGGACAGAACAGCCCCAAGCAATGGTATTGACTGGGGAATGACCAGCAAGAGAGCAGCTCTGCTAGCAAGGACTTGGGCGTCCTGGGGGATAGCAAGTTGTACATGTCATCTGTGCATGCTTGCAATGCAGGGCCACCACATGCTGGACTGCATTAGCCAGAGTGTAGTCAGCAGGTCAAAGGAAATTAATATTCCCCTTTACCTTGCATTCATCAAAATTACATGTGGAGTGTTGGGTCCAATTTGGGGCCTTTCAGTGCAAAAGAAATATTAAAGAACTGGACCAAGTCCAGCAGACATCCACTAAGACAGACAGTGGTCTGGTGCATAAAGTGTAGGAAGAGTCTAAGAAAGATGGGCTTATTCATCTCAGTGAAGAGAAGGAAAAGGGGCGATATCTAACTTCAGCTACCTAAGCAGAGGAAGACAGATTTAAACTCTTCTTAGATATGGTCAGTAAAATGAGGCAACAGCCACAAGTTGTAGCAAGGGAAATTCCAGCTGGATGTGAGTATAAAATTTTCATTGTGACAGTGGTTAAGCACTGGAGGACGTTGCCTAGAAAGGCTGTGGGATCTTTGTCCTTGAGACAGTCAAAACTCAACTTGGCAAGGCCCTGAACAACCTGACCTGGCTTGGTAGCTGGCCCTGGTTTGTGGAGCGGGTTGGACTAGATGGCACCAGAGATACCCACCAATCAAATTTTTTTGATTCTAAACAACATGCAAACCAAGCAATGTTAAATTCTGATTTCTTTAATATTGCTTTCACATCACTTTTAATTAGGGGACAGAGGGACCAAAGAAAAAAAAGAAGGGTAGAAAGCACCAGTAACTGAAGTTATTTTCTTTTTTTAATTGAGAAAAAACCCCGAAGTCCATGGTAACAGCTGGCATTTACTTAATTGAAACACCCTTAAATAAAATTAATAGCATTTTTTTAATCAAGCCTCTTTATCAAGTTTATGGTGTATTTATTTCTATATAACACTTCATTACTGTCAACCATGACCTGAGAAACTTGACAGATGGAGAAAGAACAGAAGTTCATTGGCAGAACTGGGAACAAAATGTGTTCCTCCCAGAGCAGTGTTCAAAGCTTTAGATGATTTTGCCTGTTTCCTGTCAGGAGAGCTCTTTTTTAAACTGCTGTCAGTTTTAATGGATATTCAAAACTAGGTGAATGTTCATGTTCACACTTGGACAAAACATGGTCAGCTTGCTTGGTCATGTTAGAAAGGACTTCACTGGCAAGCATCTCTGCTGATGTAACTTCTAATTTATTTGTCTTAAATGACGTTAATGTCATCTCAGTCCCCATATTCCTGTGAATTTCTGAACAAAGAAAAGGGAAGGCATACATGGAGTCTGTTTTTTCTCCCAAGATCCCAGCATAAAATAGAAATGTGAAGAAATAGCCACCATAGGAAAAGGCTCTTCTGTTCCAGCTGTTCTATTATGACAGCTTGAGCCCTTGAATGTTCTGTCTCCCGTTGAGCTACTCCTTTTCCTGTCTTGTTTTCTCCGGCCTGACAGCTAATTTGCTGGCTCCCTATTCACTTCTGCTTTCATTCAGACTTTTTTCACAGCCTGTTTTGTAGCTTTGCTGTCCTTTCTGCTCTCATTTTTGGATCATGGCGGTGTGGATACTCCTGGCAGGTCATTGTAATTAATCATGTGCATGTGTCCAATCTGCTTTGCTGTAAGACGTCTCTGAGGAACACATACAGCGGGATTCCAGTTTTCCTGGAAATTTTTACTGTTTGAGCTTCAGTGCATTCTCAGTAAGTTTTGACAGGACTGGATATCTTACTATTTGACTCTCTATTTTTTCATTTGGCAGTCAAACAGAGAAATCCAGAAGTCAGCCGCTGTTGCTTGACTTGCAAAGTTTGCATGACTTATCCGGATTTATTTTTTAACCCTATTGGCTGTATATATTTCTTATAATTGACTGTCTGACTTGGATGCATACACCAACTTGTTTCCCACCTTTTTTCATATGCATTCATTTGTACGGACATACCTGATGAAAGATGATAATAAACAATGGGTATGACACTGGGAAATTCAGTATGTTAAAACTGTGAATAATTATGAGAAACGTTTGTGAAAAATGTTAATAATGGTAAAAGCAACAAATGTTAATTATTGTCAGACAACTAGGTGTGTATTTCAGCCCAGCAGTGGCTGGAAGCAGATGCTTCAGCTTGGTGTCACAGGCTGCTGTGGCAGATACTACATATGGGGAAGTTCCTTCTCCTTCAGCAGTTGGAAGCTGGTTCATACCTTAAAACCTGAGGACTTAAATATCAAAGAAAAGTTCTCTGAATCTTTTCTATCCTCTGGATAATTTTACTATTCATACAAAGATCCAATACTTTTTGGAAAACAGCTAAGCTTTTTGGCTTCAGTAATGTCATGTCTGAATCTTCTCAAAATGTATTCACTCTTCACAGCCCATAAAACATATGGGAATATCTCATGACACAGAGTAAATTCAAGCTAACAAAATTCATGCACTGGAAACAGAATAAAATGCAGTGTTTAGAGCAGAGAGAAACTCTGCTAAAATTGTGAGCTGGAATGGAAGGAAGATCTGAATTTTTTCACACACTAAGTGAACAGCATTGGAGCAAATGTGATGACTCAGTGTTGTTAAACAGAAGTGTTAACACCAGACCTGAAAGGAAACAGCTTGTTTTTAACCCCTATATCCAGCTCCCACTGTTTTGGGTTCGTGTGGTGGGGTTTTGGAGGTGGGGCAGGGGCTGCAGGGCCAGCTCCTGTGAGAAGCTGCCAGAAGCTTCCCCGGCTCCACGTCGGACCCGCCTCTGGCCAAGGCCAAGCCCATCAGCGACAGTGGTAGCTCCTCTGGGAGAGCTGATTTAAGAAGGGGAACCTGGAGATTTGGGATGTGAGAGGAGCCCCTGTGCAGATACGGGGTGAGTGAAGATGGAGGGGAGGAGGAGCGGGGGAGGAGGAGATGCCCCTGCAGCCCATGGTGAGACCAGATGGCAGGCTGTCCCCCCCAGCCCACGGAGGGGAGCGGGGGAGCAGATGCCCACCTGCAGCCCGGGGAGAGAGGAGCCCACGCCGGAGCAGGGGGATGGATGCCCCCCAAGATGGCCGGGACTCCAGGGGGAAGCCTGTGCCAGAGCAGGCTCTGACTGAAGGACTGCAGCCCATGGAAGGGACTCATGCCGGAGAAGTTCATGGACGACTGTCTCCCGTGGGAGGGACCCCACGGTGGAGCAGGGGATGAGTGAGGAGTCCTCCCCCTGAGGAGGAAGGAGCGGCAGAGACAACGTGTGAGGAACCGACCCCAACCCCCATTCCCCGTCCCCCTGCGCTGCCGGGAGGAGGAGGGAGAGAAAACCCGGAGTGAAGATGAGCCTGAGAAGAAGCGAGGGGTGGGGGAAAGCTGTTTTAAGATTTAGTTGTATTTCCTATTATCCTTATTTTGATTTGATTGGTAGCAAATTAAATTGATTTTGTTTTTTCCCCCAAGTTGAGCCTGTCTTTTGCCCATGACCGTAAGTGCTGAGTGATCGCTTCCTGTCCTTGTCTTGACCTATGAGTGTTTCTTTGTATTTTCTCCTCATCCCCCTGGGGCCAGGGGGGAAGGAGTGAGCGAGTGACTTCGTGGTGCTTTGTTGCCATCTGGGCTTAAAGCATGTCACCCACTTATAGCAATAACAGCTGCAAATGAAGATCCAGGGTAATAGAAGGTTGTAAGTGTATTAAAAAGACCGCTTCTTGGAAAATTAGAAAAAGTATGCACTGTGGATAATGTAAATCTTCTTTGTTCTAACAATATTGATCATATAACCATAGAACCGGTTAAGGAGCATGGGCTCCACTAATCAAACATAGAAGAAATGTATGCATTTGTGGAGGAAAACAGAGAAGAAAAACAGCTGGTAAAATACAGTACTTTGCTGAAGATTGTTTCAGATATGGAACTGTGATAATTTTGGATGAGATCCATTCCACCTAAAACATCTATAGCAATAAATTAAACAGTGCTATAATAATTCCAGTTTGCAGTTTGGATGAAGCCACCCTGCTTTGGAGGGGTAAAAACATTTATTATTAATGACAGGGGCTGTTTCATGCCAGGTTGCCTTGGTGCCAAAAGCAGTTCCCGGACATTTTTAACTTAGTCGCATGTATGTAGTCCTAAGGTCTCTCTTCCTTCCAAGTTAGAATTTGAATTCCTAAAACTCATCTAGGTTTCAGACAGGAATCTTAACAGTCTTACCTTCAAGATGTCCTAAAATTCTGCACATCAGTACTTATTAGACACATCCTAATATAGCTTGGAAGTTCCCATGAGACTTTTCAGGCATCTTTCATCTATCTGCAGAGGGGCTGTTTTGCTGGGAGGTTTGCTTTTGTCCATGTTTCTGCAGACATCCATAGCACTTATTTCTTGTAAGATACCTAGGTGGTTAAAGCGCTAATTCAGAAGATGAGAGGCACAGGTTTCAATGCGGAGATATTGAACTCCCCTTACTAGATGGTTACTTAATTTCTAAGTGATGAGTGTGGAGGAGAATATTATTCACTTCAAGTCAAGGCCATTGTGCAGTTCAGTCTGCAAACTGCTTTGTGTGAAAAAAGAATAGGGAAGAGGACCCTAAATGTTGCTGAACGGTTAGTGCTGGGACAGTTTAGGTTTTCAGATCTTGTTTCTTGGAAGGTGTATAGATTTTGTTTTAGACTATTAACAAAACAAATAAAACTTCCCTGCAAGCAGGCACCAGATCTCTGTCTCTGCTTTGTCTCACCTAATTACTTGAGCAACAGCATAGGAAAGTGGTGCCTTCTTGCTTACTGTCCCAGCACAAGGTCTGTCTTACTTCAGTGCTCAGCATTTTGCCTTCAAAAGAAAATGGAAGGCAAGGAGCTTCCACCCAGCTACTCCATGTCTGTGTGCTTAAAGATTTTTCTTTTGCACAAAATTGAGCCAAGAACTCAAATTTATCCTTTGCTGCTTGAATTCTCTAATCATTAATCTGTTAGGCCAAAGAAAAGTGCGTCCACTGAATTACGGTTACATGACCTTATCAAGAAAAAGCCAAGGATAGGCTGCATCCTTGTTCTGTGTACTTTTAAAGGCAGATGTAGACTTCTAAATTACCCAAAGTCTTAAGATGAAGGTGGGCTTGGTGTATGCCACTGGAGCTGCATAAGGTGCTTCTGCTAGGCAGAACGGCTGTCCCTTTTCTGGTTTAGGGAGGTGTCTCCATCCACTATACAGGGAAGTCAGGCACTGATTTTAGACGGGCAGACTTCAGGTTCACAAATATTATACTTTAAATGTTATTCAGGTAGACTGCCATGAGATCATGAAATGCTCATTTCATACCTATACTACTGTCATTAAATGGGAACCTTCAGCAGGAAAAAGCCAGCAGCTCCCTGACTAGACCATGCTAAGTTTGAAAGACGATGCAGAAAACTACAGGTTTCAAGGTATTTGCATACTATCCTTTAGAAAGCTACTAGATTTGTTTGGCAGTGCTGGGAACTAAAAAAGCCGGGCAAAAAAAAAAGGAAGACAGATTAAAATGACTGGGAAACATTCAAGGCCCACTCTGAACAAAACCTAGTTTTTACAAAGGAAAGGAGCATCCTATGGCTAATAAAACTGTCTACAGAAAACTTATATTATCAGGATCCCAATATGAAAAGTGGTCAGAAAACTGGGGCTTATAGTGCCAGGATAATTAAACCCAAAATACAGCTTGAAAATAGTAAAATCAAGTGACTTAGCTCTGGGAACAGTTAAAACTCATTGCCAAAAATGTGAGAGGACATTGGCTCAGGATCTGAGACATTATTTCTGAATCTGTCTCTATTTGACCTGACACAAAAGGCTACATATTTACAAGGAAACTATGTGCCTGGGACTATCCTCTGGTGCTGATGCCAAGTGGCATGGAAGAGGATCCATCATCATCTTAGCCACCAAAGCAGGGCGTACATCCCTCAAGGTCAGTCCCTGGATTGCACTAACACTCAGGCTGTGCCTGGAAATTGTTTGATAGAGCAATTGTTGGCCCAAGAAATATGGTGCCAGGGAATGTTCTAAGAATTTAACATGTTCAATTTCCAGTGCCCAGGAATGTTCCCTGACACTGCTTGATTTGTTAACACAGAAGTGGCCAAAAGCCTTTTGTTTTAGACAGTTAGGATGACACCTGAGACACAACTAGCAAAGGATGAGCTCTGTAGAAAATTAAAGTATTCGTAGGAGAAAAATGGTGCAAAGGGATGGAGAAAGTGATAGATGAAGGGAAATATGAAAGTTGCAGTTAAAAATGTATTTTCTGTTGGATAAATCACTGAAAAAAATAGATAGTGATCAATCTCATTTGATTTTAAAATTCTGAGACATCATTCTGATGGCATTATGCCTGTCCGTTCTGAAGCATTACCATGATTCCTTCCACATTCAAACAATACTGACCATCTTTTTTGGATTTTCTGTATCATTTTGTGGATGTACCATTTCTATAGAATAATAGACCTATGCAACTTTGATTCTTGTGTACTGAAGTGTTTTTTCTCATTGCCCTTATTCTTGTTGGGGATTAATTTTTTGTATTCTTTTCCTTCCCTATTTCCAACTCCTGATATCTATTTGTTAGTATCAGTTTTCCCAATTTTCTAGACATTGCTCTGGTTTTATAGCTGTCTTCTCATTTTGTTTATTGGGGTTTTCTTAGCCAGATTTCTTTCTTGCTTATAGGATTATGACTTTCTGGGCATGGTGCAAAATATCCATAACTGATTCCCAATAGCCATATGATTTTTCTGCTTACATTCTTTCTGCTAGCTGACTTGACTAATAATTCTTTTCAGCTTTGGGAAATACCTCTTTTCAAAGCACTAATTACATATATTACTTTGGACTTCATTGTGCTTGATGTAGAAAGTGTAATCAAACATGTTTTGTACTTACACTACCATTCATTTTTACTTATACAACCAATTCCTCTTTATCTCTCACAATGGGATTTCACTTTCTTGGGTATATACTCCCACTGAATGAGAGAACTACTATGTAATACATGCTGAAATTTCAAGGATGTTTAAGTACTGTCAGCATCACATTTTTGCATTTCATTCATATTGATTTCTCCATGTAATAGATTTCTTTTCCTGATTCATTGGGCTGATGTTCACAGAGCTGCTCATCCTATTCTATAGAATAAGTTGGAGATTTTCAAAACACAGCAAGTAATACTCCATCTTGTACTCTATCTTATAAAGCATTGATCTTTAAACCTTTAAGATTATTTTTGGTGAAAAGAGTTACTTTACCAGACAATGATTCCCATATAGATTATAAACTACTGATTTTAAGATTCTAATCATTGGTTAGTTTCATTTCATTTAACGAATGATTTAATTTCATATCCAAGGCATTTCCTCTGGCTCCAGGTAGGGAATAAAACAGAATCTAGATCACAGTTGATGTTCCACTGATATTTACCATAAGAATGAGTTTAGGAAGAGAATGTCTCCTGTTTCCAGTTTGCGTATTTAGGGAAGCTGAGTAAGTCTGTGTAATTATTTGGGCTTCCTTATTATATGGTTTAGAGTTCAGCTGTGATTCCATTAAGTCAACTCTCTGTTGACTTTATGGCAATTGTATTGCATCTATAATTTTTCATTTGGTTTTTCAATTCTATTTTTCCTACTTCCCTGTTTTTTATTTATGAACACTGTTGTTAAGTGCTATTGATGTGAAAATATCCACATCTATTTTTTTCCACTGTTCTATCATCTATATTCTAAAAGATGTGTGAAAACAGAGATGAACGGAGTTATTTTTGTACCCGTAAGTGATGGTTGACAACACAGAGAGGAGTCTGAATGAAACCGCATGCACAATTTGATATTTATTTTTTTTTGGCACCCTGTTGTAATGAGTAATAGGAAGATGAGTGTGAAGACATGCACTGTCCATCACCATAGTTATTACTTAAGTTCAGATAACATGGATGTTCTCTAATCTAGGGTAGCAATCACAGGCTATATGAAATTGAAAACTGTTTCCAGGCAAGAAAGTAAAGCCTCATCTGGTCAATTCCTCTGCCAAATGGGGTCTAGTAGAAGAACTTTTCTGAAAGCTCCATCACTTGAGCTGGAGGAGAATAGGAAACTCCACCTCATTCCTTGGGTGGGGAAACAAGGGTTGTGTAGAAAAAATCAATAGGTTCTATTCTTTTAGTTCTGTGGAGCAATCCTCAAGACTTTGTGCATTTTAATTGCATTCTTATCTTGATTAAAAATGGTACTGCCCACAGTTTTGGTTACATTTTTTATTCTTTTCCTGGAGGACCAGCAAGATTACTGCTTTTACAGTGTAAATATCAGATCCTGCCTATAAATACTAAGATGCTGAAAGAAGGCAAAAATCACAGGTGTTTCTGACTGATTTAACTTGCAGTAAGAAAATATTGTGGCAATCCAATTTGGAAGTGCTCCGTATACAAGAACAGGAGTGGTGTTGGCCAGAAAACACTGCTGAAGGAATTTTATTTAGGCACTTAGAAAAATCAGAACCACCCATTAGAAACTATAAACTAATCATGAGCTATATTCATAGCCAGACCAGGAGAAATGATGCTAATAGATTCATTCTTTTAATATATAAAGCTGGCTGTGCCCTGGAAAGTCTCAGACTACGATCTATAATTCGCTCCATAATGGCTGCTGAATTGCTAGATCCCATTCACATATTAATTCTTTACAAATGTTTCTTGGTGCAAAGACTCAGGATGTTCAGTCTTAAAAAAGGCTCAGTCTTCAAAACACAGTTTGTCTTTCCCTCTCACACATATTCCAATGAGTTTTTTTACTAAACAATGGGAAATACCTTTCTCACTGTGAGATTTACTGCTCCTTACAAATATCTGATGGTTAACCTTGGCAGTTGTTTTATTGCAGAAGGATGCAAGAAAAATCTGTGAAAGTTCTGGGACTCTACTCATCTGGCAGCTAAAGGATTCCAGCAAAGCCTTGCTTGGCCTCAGACTGAGAGTATGGAAGTTTTAATTGTCCATGTGAATACCCTAAACCAAAGAAGAGCCTGAATACCGAGGGGCATTTGCCAGTATATCTGCCTGAGAGAATATATACAAGAGTTTAGCTGTTCTTGTGAATGTTTCACACTATTTTAGTTGTCAAAAATGTATTGTACTCATTTGGATTCATTGAATAATTACACTGTATGATTAATGCAAATCAGGCAGTCTTCCCCATTCATTATTTTTCCCCAAATTCTAAGTTATGTAATGTAATAGTATGATTTCCTGTTGATTCCTGATATAATTTCTAATGTTTTCCAACAAATTTACAAACTGACGCACACTGATGTTACTAGGAGTATTTCCATTCACCACAATAAGCTGTGAATCAGGCATATACCACTAAATATAACATTCTCAAGTAATCTTTTTGGAATTTTTTAAAAACATACAAACCAATCTCAAAACTGGAAATTATAATGTGTGGCAATAAGCTTTTTAATAGCATAAAGATGCAGTAGGAGTCATCCAGTGATAATTCCACAGAAGTCGATGGACAATGAGTTTTAAATTTCTTTTTTAAGAGGACTTTTAATGTCCTAACTTTTTTTTTTTCTTTTTTTTCTTTTCATAAAGCACTTGTTTTTCCATCATTTGCTCAGGAACTCTATGCAGACAAACTTACTATGGTGTTATCATAACGCTGTCCAGCCATGAATGCCCTTATATCCACAAACATTTGTGGTCTAGAAAACATTTCTCCAGAAGATAGTCTATCTCAAGTCAAGAAGAGGTCCTTGCAACTTGCATAGGTAAAACGCTATTCTGTGAAGAACAGCATCTGTGTGCATAGTAGCAATGTAAGTAGGACTGATACTTGGAGAATCACCAGGTAAAGCTCCATAATTCTGTCTAATGTGAACCTTAGCATAACCCTCATTAGGCATCAGGTGGTTTTGCCTGTGCAAACAGCTGCATTCAGGAATGTCCCACTTGTGTGTGAAGTGAAGGCTTTCCCATCTCCGTGACATATCTGATCCACTGAGAGGAGAAAAAACTGAAAAATCCAGTTCTGTGTTCCTGGACACGAGAACTGTAGAACAAAAGAACATTGCAAATGGGTTCTTATGTCAATATTTGGAGTACGGTAAAGTTTGTACCAGCTGCAGATCCAGACCATATATTTTACTGTGTTTCTGCTACTTTTTGTGACTTTGGGCTTTAAAACATATTCTCCATATACCAATCTAGCAGAGCGTAACATTAAGGAAAGCTGAAGGATAAGGGGCTACATTAATTGTAAGGATTACTTCCCATGGCAGACTTTTAATCTTGGCAGGGAATCACAGGTTTGGTTTAGGAGTAAAGCAGAAATCAGCCTGACAGTGGACCAATACTGACTGGTCAATCTTGACTACTCCTACCCTCAGGATTTTTGCATAGTTGCATTTCTGTTACATTAGCTATACATCAACATGTGAACACAGTAAATAGTTAATTAGGAAAAAAAAACTTGTGATCTTTGAGAAGAGTTGGTTCGATTATTTTTTTCCACAAATTAAAGAAACAACATTTAAGAACAGTTGTCCCATAAAAACAGGGAGAAGAATCCATATAAAAATAATTTATGGGGGTATTGTATGAAGTCAAATTAAAAACCAGTGAAACTGAACAACTAGCAGCAGAAATTTGCTGATAATGCAACAGCTTAAAGAACTGTGGAACAAAGATAGCTGTATATTTCCAGATTCTTGGCCATCTGCTATTTTTCTTCTTACTTGTTTGTTTCAGATTTGAAACTTTTAGTTGAATCGCTGCAATTGGGATTTTAAAATTGTTGCATTCTAAAGCTGCAGGGGACACATTATTTACATTAACAAAATAACACTAGTGTTATTTACAATAACAGATGTTCCTGCTCAAATGGGAAGGTGGCAAGTGTCTTAGAGATATCAGAAAAGTAACTCTGTGTGAAGCAAGTACTTCCTCTGGCATTCTACAATATTTTTATGATGGATGAAAAGCTAAAATATTTTGGAATCAGCTTTAGATATGTTAAATTCACATCAGAAATAATCTTACTGAAATTATACATAGATGCAATCAGTAGCAATCCCTTGAATTTACTGTAATGCTAGGCTGAAAGTCCTTTTCTTTTTATGTCTAATTGCTAAAATAGAGTCTACACCTAAAGAAAAGGGCTCACATTTCTGCTGGTTTACAGAGTAAAATTTTTGTGTACGCTTTTTGCCAAGATATCTCTTTTCTTTTTTTTTCAATAAAAGATTGCCATGGATAATACCTTTCAAATCTATTCCAAGTATTTGCTGCCAGAATGGCTTGACTCCGAAAGTTTTGCAAGTAGATGTTTTTCAATGTTGTCAGAATTAATTCTGAAGTCTTCTGTTAGTAATATAGATTCAGTGCAGAGAAAGCCATCAAAAGTTTTAGCACATTGCCTCCTGTATGCCTTACTTTATTAGAGGACAATGTATTGCTAGATCTTCAGTCAGCATAAATCAATCATCTAGTACAACCATGAGGATTTTTGCCAGCTCTGATCTAGTGTCTAGTCAATCCTTGGCCTGTCCACTAAAACAACAGATAAGTTTGCCAAGTTGGACTAACTAGCTTTATTTGAATGCTTCTGCTTTGGTATGAGAAATGTGGGCCTATAGTATTGACCCAAAATGTATTGTTTGGTGCCCCAGGTAAAGAATCTTCCCTACCCTTGCATTCATTTCATTGTCCCCTTTTCTTGCGCTTATACTTGTTTTTTTTCACCCAGTTCATACAACTCAGAATAGCAATCTCTGTCACTGTTTGCTCTGGATCTTGACCCAGCTTCTGTAGAAGTCAAGGGCAAACTCCCACTGGCTGCTGAGACAGAAGATCAGTCATCAAAAGCAAAAAAATCCCTGGAGTACTAGTTCTTCATAGAGACATGCAGGAGATGATGATCACACAGCAACAGTAGTCATTATGTAGAAGGGATTTTTTTCTGGGGATGAAGCAGTCAGGATGTTTATCAGAATTTTTGTCATGTTATGTTCTGGAGTTAGCATGCTTTTCCATTGCAAAAGTCCTCTTATTAGCTGGCTTCTTGCCAAGTAGGATTTTTGTTTCCATACCACCTTGCAGATTTCTCTGGAAACATTTGTTACTCCAAACTGTGCCTGAATATTTATCTATTTTTCCAGTACACGTTAAATTTTTTTTTTATTTATTTACTAACATGTAAAAACCCCAACTAACAGAAATAAAACAGAAAACAGTAAGGAATTTGGATCTGATCTTTCAAAGCTTTTTCCCACCAACTTTGGTGGTATTCATTCCTCAGGAGAATTAAGTATACTTACTTGAGTATATTTCAGTATTGGCCTCCTCACTTGAAACAAAGTATGGGTCCTCACAGAGAGACTTTCTGGGTAAGCCCCAGAATTTAGATCTCAAAAGCTGGGTGCCACACAACTCATGTGTTTTAAAGTATAAAACTATTCTGCCATTAGCAGAAGAGTTTGCCTATTGGATAGAGACTTGATCAAGAAATGAAGGGAATTCCTAGAAGGGTGACCCAGACACCTTTTCAAAAGCTGAAGACTGGGAAAGGGAAAGTTTAAGGGGAAAAGAAGGGATGTTTCCACACTTCCTATTTAAGCAGATGTACTCAGTTCCTTACTCACATTTTCTGACCTGTCTTCCATGATCTCGTATTTGTGCTTCTTCACCTACTGCATCTTTTATTTCTTCTCTGAGACTGCATCACACTTCTTGACGGTGTCCAGGCACAGGATAATATCTGTATTATCAGTGTTGTTAAAGAATTTGGAAAGATTTGTCCTATAATACCAGTACCGGGTACTCTGTCATCCAGACAGTGTAAACTGGTGGTCGGTCCCACCACTGTAAAGACTTGGCACTTAACACATCATAACTGGTGAGTGGCTGTTGGCTGCCTTTGCTATAGTTGGAAGCTATGGCATATAAGATGCTATACTTTTATTCTAGGGTACACAAGACATTAAAATTTGATGAAGACACTATGAAACAGAAAGATAGAACACTTCCTATGGTTAAGAATACACACAAGATGGTTATTGTTGCATGTTTACTATCCTAGCTGGCAACATTTGCATTCTGTTTTTCTCTTTCTTATTTCTATGAGTTCTTCAGCTTTGTGGAATGCATGTTTGTGCTCCTCGTATTCTTACAGTCGTGTGTTTCTAGTCAGTGGTGGGACCTCACAAGTTTATCACATAATGAATATTCCCTATTATTTGTGGACAGATGCTTGTTTCTAGAATAGAATTTTGCCGCCTTCTCTAGTAATTTTTTTTTCTTCCTTTGCTCTGGGTATCAAATAAAGGTAATTCTTGCATTTTGTGCTGTGGAACTATTCCTTATTAGAGAGCTCTTCTCTAATTTTCCTCATTGTCTTGCAACCTTTCTCTCAATAATTGATGTGTCTCCATTTACTTCAAGAGATTCAGCTGGCTAAAAGGTGTTGTAGTAAGATTTTTCTTGAAACTATACCTAGTTTTTCCACAGCCAGTCAGAAACCAGTAGCAGATATACTACAAATCCTCATTTGGACTTTTCTGGTTTAGGATTACACAGTTCTTTAAGATTTATCTTGCTCTTGTTTCAGCTTAATCTCAGCAGTCAATATTTTTTTCAATTTAGCTCCCTTTTGCTTTTGCCTTCCATAAAGACACACATGTATATACAGACATTAACATATGTACAAATCCCTGTTTCTTTAGCATAGTCCATTGTACTAAATGCAGAATTTTGCTATCTCCTTTTTTTCTCAGAAGAGGATAACTTTTTATGAATTCATAGAATTTGGAGCAGAAAAGAGCCTGGTAGGCAATGCTTATGGGAAGTGAGTTTGAACTGATTTGGAAGAATGAGCTTAAGGTGATTTTGTAGCAGTTCTTTACCACTCACTGCTCAATGGCATAACATGCATTCTCCTCTAAGTCTATCTGTAAATGAACTGACTCTTACATTATGATTTTTGATTATTGTATTAACATTTCTTCATACGGTGGGAGATGCTGTAAAGTTTTCATTAATAGATAAGAATGCTATTATTTAGTCCTGCTTTTGCTGTTTTAATTTGCACATTTATCCTTACAATTTTTTTTTTTTTTTTGAGTCAAAACAGTTTCAGTTTTTTCAAAATTTATCCTGGGAAGATGATATGACATAGCATCCTGTAGGAAAAAGTTTATCCCTCTCTGAGACATAAAGGCTTTGCTTATGATCACTTTGCAACCATTCTGGACCATAAGCTTAAAAAGGTAACCAATCCATTATTTCTGTTGGGAGTAATGCAGACAAAATAGGATGTGAAGCTATTTAGGTGTTTTTTTTCTGAAACCAATAGCTCTCATAAACGTGGGAGACATTCTGTGGCTTGATTCGTGTGTATTTTGTCAGAAACAGTCTCATGGTTTGAAGGATAATCTCATTTCACACGGTGCAGGGGGGAGGGCAATTTTTAAGTGCAGTCAGTAAAATGACATTAACTACAGTGAGTACGCATATGCAAACAAACACAAAGTCCTGTGTGAACCGATCCTCAGCTTCCTGTGGGAATGACATCTTCAATGGATTATATTTGAGCCCACTGAGAATCAGTCAGGATGACAGCTGAGCTGGAAGCTATGCAAGAATACTGGCTGCCGTCTGGTTTCGTATATGTTAGTGATACCTATATTTAGCCTGCTGTCTGGGATAGGGACAGTAAAATTGGTATGAAGGATGGCTGTAAAAGGAGCCTAATGTGTGATTCTTCCAGGCAGTTGTAACATTATTGTCAAGATGCTTCCTGAAATGTGCTTTCTATTTACAATCTGTTTTTTGGCTCAAGGACTTTTTTAATCAGTTTTTAGTACTGGTTATTTTCATGCCTTATGCTTGGTGCATTTCTTGATAGCAAGGTAACTTCCTAAAAGTAAAAACTCTTAAAGTGTAGGAATTATATGTACAGAGCGGAATTAGCAAGTTCTGTATATGGGCTACGTAGTACAAAGCCCAGAACAGAGATCTGGCTCTAACTCTCTGGCCTTTCTATCTGTGAATATATATTTAGAATTGCATCACCTTGCTTCATCAGAAATGGCTTTATATGTAGGGGTGGTATGTGAACAGATCAAAATATTCATGGCCTTTGACCAAAAGCATGAGGGTGATGTGTAAATCAGAATCCCTTAGTTCCTTCAAAACTCCTGCCACTAAATAATGCTATTAGGATCATTTAGAAGTGATTTATTGATGTGAAAATTACAGTGGTGATATAACTTACATTTCAAGAAGCAAGAAAAAGTTTCAAATAGGAATGAGAAGGCGTTTGTATACATCGATAAGGTTCTCCTGAGCCTTCTCTTCTTTAGGCTGAACAATCCCAGCTCCCTCAGCCTTTCCTCATATGTCAGATGCTTATCATCTTCATGGCCCTGTGCTGGATTTGCTCCAGTATGTCCATGTGTCTCTTGTCCTGAGGGGCTCAGAGCTGTACCCAGCACTCCAGGTGGGTCTCACCAGTGCTGAGCAGAGGGAAGGATTACCTCCCTCATCTTGCTGGCCACACTCTGCCTAGTGCAGCCCAGGAGGCTGTTGGCCTTTGCTGTGTCAGCCCTTTGCTAGCTCATGGTCAACTTCCTATCACCAGGACCCCCAGGACCTTCTCTGCTTTCCAACTGGTTGCCCCCAGCTTGTGCTGTTCTAGCCAGAAAGCACATGGAGTAGTCTTCGTCTCAATCTCCCTCAAAGGAGCAAGTTTCACACACAGCTCAAGGCATAATGGCTTTTCAATTTAGTCAGCCAAGCTGGGTGTATAAAACTGACTGTTGTGAATATCTTTCCCTTCAGCCTGCGGAATATTTTCAACTATCTTGTCATACCCTTATAAGATGAGCAAGAAGTTATGAGTAGCAGCTCTGTCTGAATAGTTAGAAATTAAACTGGAAAAGAATCTGAAGAGCAGAAACGTGATAGAAGTGCTAAAGTGGAGCGGCTTTGTAGGAGCTCTAATGTGCATCCTCACACCCTTCCTTTCACTGAAATTACATAGTTCTGGAATTATTATTACTGCTTTTAACTTGCCAAAGTGACATTTAATCTGTAATTAAAAATAAATAACTTAATAAATGCTTGTTTTCAAAGCTAATTCTTAGGAATTATCTTCTTTCAATTTAATTCTAGCTGAGGCTTAATGATGGGACAAACCTTTGCAGACTTAAGGTATCATCTATCCTTGTTTGAATGTGGATATCCTCTTTCCAGACTGCTAGTCTGCCAATGCTGAACAACTCTTTCAGTCCTGATCTGGAAGGAGTATTTTTCTTGTCTTTGTGCAACCGCCACAGAATCTTATTTCACATTATCTAAAGTAATTCCAGGGTTTCTCTGCCACCCTAGGGTTGTTTGACCCTAGCATATGATTTGTAGATATAGTGAAGAATACATTCAGTGTCTCCTGCCTTTATAAGGAATCATCGGAAGTCACTGCTAATGGATAGCTTACTAATTGGGGAATGATTTAATATAATTCAATCTCAAATGAAGTTCATTAGAGTGGACTGAACAGTATGAATGCTAACAGCTGTCAATTGTAAAACAATGATTTATGCTAAAATCTCCAGGATGTAAAAGAAAACAGAGTAGCTTGGCAGTATAAGACGTTGTGTGTGAAGTAGGTGGATTTCCCGCTAACATTATTTTTGGCTTTTTATGCTTTGTACATTGGATCAGTGGCACTTCATTCAATGTGTATTTTCCCTGAATAACCTCAGAAAGTAAGAGCCAAATGGAAAACTTTTTAAAGGTCTTGTTGATTTAGTTTAGGAATAAGTGCTGTGATATACTTCATACGCTACTCAAAATCAAGTTGTTTGTCATAATTTAGCAATGTTCTACAATGTGCTTTTCATTCAACGCCTTTCTCATCTTGACTGCATTTTATATATAGTACACGGACAGTATACGAACTCTGTACATATTATACAATCTCAAGGTACCTCAAATGCAATGAAAAAAAATTATCTAAGCCCTTGTTTTCACTAAATACATGCTGTTGGTCTCTTTGAATGCCTGAAGAGATGAGACCAGACCTGTATCTACCTTTAAAATACAAAAAATATAAAAACTCTGCTATAAACAGAGGTCTGCTCAATGCAGCAACTTAATCTGTCTTTAGTTGGAACAATAACTTGGATTAGACTCAAAGGCAGCCTTTTTTCTTACCGTGAAAGGAAGAAGCTTTGAGATGAGCAGCACTATAAAACTTCTGTGTGACACATTTGAAAAAAATGATTAAGGATGTTATGTAAACACTGTGTCTTAGTGCCCTGCAGATGAAGGAGCTCTCTGCTCCCATCTTTTGGTGATCAGCAGGAAAGCTGCTAGTTTTATCTACACAGTATATTTTATCCAAGGCTACATCTGGACAGAGGCTCCAGGTCTCCTGAGTGGATAGATCATGCACATGAAGCGATCCCTGTAATGATGAGCTCTTCTGTTCACTGATAGATGAAGACCTGGATGCTGCCTCCAAAATTTTTGCAGTGTGTAGTTTTAAAAGTTACTGGTAAGTGGCACTGCAAGAATGTAAAGGGAAATACGGGTTCCTTCTTCAGGTACAGTTTCTTCTCAAGAGAAAGAAGTGTTACAGCCTCCGCTGTAGAAACGTGGCTGAGAGTTAGCACGAGTGGCCTTTTGCCAGGATGCCCTGCAGGCCTGCATGATCCTGGTGGTTACCTGCTCCCATGGGAATGACAGTATAGGAACAAGAGGTACTCCCTTAGACACTGACAATTGGCCAACCTGGCCCATTACACACGTGCACTTGGAGATGGGGTTTTGTACTGACACCAAAATGTTAGCAAGGCTTGCCAGGTGAAGAAAAGTGAAGTAATGTAACAAAGTGGCACTTACCTCTTGGGTTATCACACCAAAAAGAGAGCTGATTTTGAAAATATCTATTAAGTCACTAAGTATATCATGCTTGTGTTTTCTCAAGTAGATACTGCATGTGCTTCTTTCCTCAGCAAGGTGTTCCTTGATTTGTGTGCATATTCAGTGCTTGTGAGAGAGGGAAAACTGTCTACTAAGGCTGCCTTGGGAAAGCTGATATATGGTTTTCAGTGCAGGCTTGAGATAACGATGGCTGTCCTTTTTAAGAGGATTGTAAGTTTGGGTCCAGACTTTGCTGTCGGTGATCGCTGGCAGGAAGGTCACACTTACAAAATGAAAGTGCTTTCAGATCTCAGCCAGTCACTGGTTTGGTAGAAGAAAAAGCAACATATGGCAGCATGAGAATACGATGTATGACATCTATATGATACATAAAATTACTTCTTCCAGACAACTCAAGATTTAAGGATGTCACAGGTGTAGTTTCTCTGCCAGCTTCCTACCTTACCTCCCAAATGCTGCCCAACAGCATCCCCATGAGAGCAATCCCTATCTGTACAAGGACAGAGGGCTGTGGAGCAGGGATTGCTGGTCCTCCGCAGCTCTTGCTGAGTTCCTGTCGTCTTGCCTGCCCACTGGCACAGAAGGAACTGAGAGAAACAAAAATCCAGTTCAACTTCACCTGGTTTCTGCATTTCTTTATGGGTTACAGACAAAATTCTAAAAACCTGGCAACCTTAGCATCTTTTTGCAGTCAACTGAACAATGAGATTTAGAGGATTTTTGATCATTTCCTCTGCAAGATACCATAAGTTCTGAAACTACTTCAAGGGAAAAGCTGAAATTTTCTCATTATATTTGTTTTCACTTAGATAACATAGTTGAAATTATTGAAGATGTCTATCTTTTTCTTACACTCCCTCTTAATATGAAACAGCTGCAAAGGTTCTGGACTGCTTACCAGTCCTTTCACCTAAATAAGGCAGAAACTGGTAGGTAGGGTCAAAAATTGAGAACGGAACCCTACATCACAAGAATTCTTGTAACACATATAGTAATAATCAATAGTTAGTACTGCCACATTTTTAAAGTTTATCTCATCTTCTTCACAGCAGGTAACTCAGGTTATTTGGGCCAAATCTCGTATGCATGAAGTGTATTAGTTTTCTTTACATGATATGTATGCAGGTTGTGATTCATTATTTATTAGACATGCTAGAACTGTAGACCTAAGTGTTGAATGCCATAGATCTAAGTGTGTTCCAAACACTAATCCATTCTGTTTCTTAGAGATGATTTAGGATATTATTCACTCAAAATAGAAAGGAGATTTCTTACAAATGCTCCAGGATATAATAGATAACAAAGTTAATTTGGGGGTTGAAATTATTGAAATTCACTTTACTCTTTCCTGCAACACGCACCAAATATCTCAGTAGTATATCTGGAGAAAAATTCTCCCAAATCAGTAAACACTATTTTCTACATGATGTCTCATCCACAGTCACTGCAGAACTGGAAAAAGCTTCTGTATGCAGATGCTTTGGTCTTCAGACAAGGAACTGGACAAAATATTTCTCCATAGTTTAGCAACTGGGTGTGTGTGAATAAATAGTCTTCATTCTACTTTTTCTCTCAGAGCATCATTCCCAAACTTTATGTCACTCTCTCAAATTCTGTCTTCCTGTCCCTGGATATAACATTACTACTACCTGAAATAAAGAAGCAAAACAAGCTCTAACCCCAACGGACTGCAGTGAAACTGGGGCAAGGGAAAGCAAAATCAGACCCAGAGTATTTAAAGTGCAGCTGTGACGGAAATGAGGAAGGAAGGAGAAATGTGGGAGGATGAGTAACAAAACCAGAGAAGTGTATGGAAACTCCTGAATTTTCTCAGGGGCATTCTCCACCCCACAACATGTTGGTTAACTTTTTAAATCTCCAACATAATTACAAAAAATTTGTCTCTCCCATTGTACCCAGTATGGGTTTCATCTGTGCCACTGACCTTTTTGCAAGAATCTCAGTGCATCATTTGAGCTAGTAAATGTAGATATCTGCAATTTACGGTAAAACAGCTTTAAGCCATAGCTAAGATGTCTGGCAGGAGATTTGATTCTTCTAGTTAGTTAAGCCTGGGGCAAACTGTTATGTTTTTCTGGGCTAAACTTTCTTTCAGGAAAAGAGACTTTGCAATTGGCTTAATCTTTTGAGCTCTCAAGCAGGGAACTTGCTGTTGCTCTCTTCTCACAGGATGTTTCTCAGCAAGCAAGTGTATTTATAGTAAATATGGGAAGACACAAAATCAGATTTAATTTGCCTCCTTGATAAGTAAGGGAAAATATATAAGCATTAAAATTAATGTCTTCAAAAGCTGCCCAACTGTAATCAGCTTCATTTTTTAAAGCAGATAGCCTCCACTTTCTGAAAAGCAGACTCTAAATTTTTCAAGTCAAGTCCCAAATACTGAGGGGAAAAAAATGTCAGTATTTAGATCTGAAATATGGGTGTAAGAATTTAAAAGGAGCTAGCTATAGTATCCAACAAAGTCACAAACAAAACTCCTCAATTTTATCCACATTCACCTTGCTTACATATTTGTAGTAACATCTCAAAGGATTTTTAATGGAAATTCTAGTTTAGGACATGTGGTGACTGGTAAATAAAAAAAAAAAAGCATTGTAAGTGAAGTAAACAAGCCCAGAAGTTTCCCTGGACACCAATCAGCTTTGTACAGAAATGAATTTCAGTTTATATTTAGTCACAAAATTCTTCTTCACAGGCCAGCAGCCTGAGATCAAGTGTAGGCTGTGGGTCTAGAAAAGTTGTTGGGGCAATATTGTGTCCAGATGTGCTTTCTGCAAATAAATGAAATTCAGATTTTGAATTATGAACCCATATAAGATAAGACATAAAGGCTCAAGGCCTCTTGAACCTCAGTTCCTCAGGAGTCAACGTGCTAAATGAGCATTTGCTGAAGGCTGATATTCATGCTTCAAACCTTCCCAGCACCAGTATGAAATAATGTGTAGAAGTACCACGTGAACATGAATGAGCAGCGTGGGGAGAGTAACGCAGCATAGAAATGTTAATAGGAGTGTTGCTGTGTGGTAACCAAACTCCTGCCTGCAAGGACAAGGACAAAGAGAAGAGCCTGCAGTAACATGCAGTAGACACTAACAGGGTGCAGTGGCAGTGTGGAGCCTCCATAGGAGGTGACCTTAGGCACATGCCACTGGTAGGGCCTTCTTTTATATCTTGGCTTAACTGGGCATGAAACTTCATAGTCCGCCAGTAATCCACAATTACACAGACATTTATTTTGTAAATCGATGTGACCTGCATTTGAAGACACAGCAATTAGCACAGCCAGCTCTTACATTTTCCCCTTAGGTATTTGAAAGTAAACATTCATGAATTTCTCCTATTTTACCCCATCAAACAGGATTTAAAAAATAAAATACGTTTATGTTTATAAAAATAAACATGGCGCTTAGACTTTAAAAATGAAAAAATGAGCAAGTCAGGCAGAAATATATTCTCCAGGGAGATTCAACACCAGAAAATGTTATATTCTGATTTTTCATTGAAAATTGTATCCCTTTCAAAGAAAGGGCTGGCTTATTTAGTTACCTGTGCTGGCTTTCCTTTAAGATCTCTGAAGTTGGATGATCCTTAGAAAGGCTGCGACAGTCTTAGACTGAGTAGAATGATAATATAGGCAAAGGGGTGCTTTCAATTATTTATCAAATACATGAACCAGCAGCTGCTCTCCTACTTTGTCTCCTTACACTGCTACTGGAGAAACAGGGAGCGATACCTAATCACTCTGCATGGAAGTTACTGCATTGCAGTCCTTTAGCCCTGTGCAATCCTTGAGGAGTGAGCTCTGAATTACTGGAAGGTGCTCCCATACGGGCTGTTATAAGACAATCATCAGCTTCTGTGTCTCAGCATGACTTGATGTTTTCAGCATAAAAAATCACTAAGAAATGTGGAATAACTTCACTGGTGAATTAATTACCTGGTGAATGGCGCATTTCTCTGGCACTGCATGTTGTTAAATCTGGCTGGTTGTAACAGATATAGCATCTTTGCAAACCTGGCACTGACACAGCCTTTATTAAGGTCAGTATGTAAAGGATATATCTGAATTTACTCAGACATTGTATCTTGGTTTGTGACAAATCTGTGATTTAGACTATGTGATTGTGCCAGCACAGGAATACATGTCACGCTTTCATCAATTTGAATGTTTAACTTCAGTTCACTTAATGTGATATACATGGAAAGTGTGAAGTACTCTTGATATTGTTACATATAAGTGTTATTTTGGAAAGCTGCCATACCTAAAAAGAATTCATATGCAGAAAAAAAAAAAAAAAGAGGGTTCAAAATTTCAGTTATAACAGAAAGAAAGGTCCACAAAGCAAAGGCACAGCACTGGGTGCAGTTACATGGCAAAATAGTGTAGATTACCTTATGCTGGATGCTAGTTAATCAGTGCTCAGAAAGGCCCCTGGAAAGTTTTGCCTTTATTAATAGGATAGACCCTAAGGAACAGAATAATAATTAGCAGTTAGCAAACCAGACATTGCTAGGACACTACTAAGACACCTCTTGGGCCAATTTGTTGTGGGAACAGGTTTCATTCCTTGGAGCAGTGCATACACACCACTGCCTATGGGAAGAAGAGGAACTTTGTTAAACTTCTCTGAGGAAATGTTCTTGAGCAGAGTCCTTATGAGAAATACACTGATATATTTCTCTGGACAATGCGAAATGTCAGAAAGAAATGAAAAAATCCAGAATGTCAGGAAAAGAAAGGGAAAGAATATCATCAGTCTTTGATACTGTGAATAAGAAAATTGAAGAAAACTGGATTTTAAGGCAAAGAAAAAAAAAGGATGAATAAAAAGAACCATGACTTTCACATACACTTTGGAGTGTGAAATCTTTATTGTTCATGACTGGAAATAAAAATTGAAATTTCACTACTGAGCATTTCTGGTATATATAGTAACTACTGCTGAAAAAGAAATGCTGAATTTTTTTATTTAACATAAATTTTCTGTATATCTGATTTGAAAAATCAATGAGACAGAGAAGGAAATCTAAAAAGAACTAGTCTGTAAGGTAGATACATCTGCCCCAGACAGGCAGCCACAGGAAAATTTAAGCCCCTAAAGAGTATCTAAGCAAAAAAAGGGACACAAATTGCATTACATTTTGCGAGACAGAGCTTTGCACCTGTCCCTGCAGAGCACTCACTGCCAGCAATTAAGAGGCAGAAAGGAGAGAGTATTCTGCTCTGCTGTAGTAACAGAGAGGATGACGGATGTGGGACAGAGCAGTGTGGGAAAAGCACCAGGATGTTATTTGTGTATATGGTATTAGAGTGTCAGCCAGAGGTGCTGTATGTAACCTAGCCTGTAATTTACATAGTTTGTAACTTCTCCCTTTTTCATTGCTTCTTTTCCTTCCTGTTGCCAGTTAAAGATATTCCACCTTTTTTGTATATTTCCCAGGAGTCTGCCAACTTTCTGGAAAGCTATGCTATGGTCTGAACTTAAACGTTAAAATCATTGCAAAACAAAATGGCAGGTGATAGACATTTCAGATTCTGAAAGAACAGCCAAAACTCTTCTGCCAGGAGTCCTTCTACTTCACTTTAGACATCTAGAATGTGAGCATCTGTGCTTAGACTAGTCAGGCTTATTTCATCACCATCAATGAAGAAAAATCAACACTTTTAGAGTTTGATAGGATTAACCTTGTGAATGTCTATGCTGAGGTGAATCCTGTCCTAGACTTGACTCATTCTCTTCATTGCCTGCAGAAGGAACCAAGGGTGATGAGCTTGGATGCAAACATATACCTTGCAGGTATCCAAAGTTAAATGAAACGACTCTCACTGAGGTTGTCCTTTGTGAGCAGACAACTAATACATGTTTTGTGCCATTTTGTTTTGCAGTGTCCCAGTGAAGGGTTAGCAGTTAAGACGTGTTGAAACATGTCTGCTTCAAAATAACTTTCCATAGTAGCGAAGAAAGAGGATGTGTGAGAGCAGCCATAGTACCTACAGTGAGTGCCAACTCTTCCTTTCCCATGAATGGTTAGTTAAAAGTCAGGACAACATTTCTTCAAACTAACCAGAACCTTATGAATACCCCTACAAATAACACAAGCTCCCTTTTTAGCAGGAATGACATTGTTAATTGAGTGCAGATGGTTTAGGTTGCTGGTCAGCTAAATAATCAGATAAGTAAGAGTGACCTGATGCAAAGGAAATTACAACATCAGAATACAGAAAATTGTTTTTGTTCCTATGTAAATTAAAGTAATTGACTGTAATTCACTCTGCTAGATATGTGTGTTTAGTCACAGCTGGGTAAAGGATAGAGTCATTCAAGACCATTCAGACCAGGTACTATTTCTAACTGCTGTTCATCTGGCAATGCTAGACCTTGAAAACACTCATAGTTTCTGTTCTGCAGAAGTTTTTTTCTTTCACTGCATGGAATGTTATGTCCAAGCTACTTTATCTAGCATTTCACTAATTTATTGAATAAACCTCTAATATATAGTTTGAATATTCATAATTTATATAATTTATAATAAATACTAAAGAGTAACCAGATATTAGTATGGTCCCTCAGTTGCAAGACAAGGAAACTCAGAGGAAAAATTTAGTAGTACACTGTCAGTAGGTCCCACAAGAATAAAATATTTCACTCATGCCCGGATCCCTAAGCCCAACAGCTAAACTGAATTATTTTATTAGAGATAAAATATAAAAGGCTCAAAAGAGTAAAACCCAGATGTGATTTGAATTATTCCAACTTCTTTTTCCCTGATGTTGCTGGTCTGAGTGAACTGAGATGTCCTGGAATCATCCTACTGATTACAAGACAAAAGCCAAGCTTAGAGGCAGGCTGGCCAATCCTCCTGGATTCTTCTGAGCTCACATGCCAGCTAGCAGACTCCTCCACTAAAAAGAGATTAATTTTCTCCAATGTGGAACAATGCCTGGGGCTTGGTTTTAGGACCCACCAGCTAGCCTTCTATATGAGTATGACAAAAACTGAGAAGAAATAATTTCTCATCTCATTTTACCCTTTAGTCTTCTTTGGATTTTTGCTTACCATACATCGAGCAAAAAGACTGATCAGGCTTATTCCTTGACAGCTGGTTGCATACATAGCCTATATGGGCAAATGCCTGCTGCTTAGGCTGTCTGATTGTCCGAAGATGGACCTAAGCTGACCAATGAACCCCAGATTCCCTGCTCTCAGTTCCACTTCGCTTCTGAGAAAATATAACTCTGTGGGTTGGATTCATTGGCCATAATGAGGATGTCTACAAGGTAAATGTTCATATTAGTCATTGAGGTGCTTTTCATCCTTGGGTGTAATTCATCTCCTCCTGGAAGAGATATCCATAATAAGTCAGGAATGTGCCCTTATACGCTTCTTTCTCTCCATTGACAATCTGTTCAGCCCTGAGGGAGAGGCTGGGAGGGTATTTGTTGATAATTTAAAGACTGATGATATGAGCATGTTGTTTTAACACGCTTCATGTCTTCCCTGACCAGAATCAAGAAGAATGTCTATTCAGAGCTCTTGTATGTGCCCAGTAGAAAGCTCTGGAAGTCTATTGTACCATGAAAATTTTTAACTTAGCATTTCTACTGCCACATGATAGAACTTTGCTGGTTGCCAAAAATACCCTAACTGCTTTAAAATGTCCTCTCCTGTAGCAAGAGGCAACATATTCTAAAGAGATTACTTGTCAGGAATGACTGACACAAGGTTAAAAAAAATAATAATTTCATAGAAAAATGAGTGTTAGGCACTGCCTAATAACATGAATACATGGGTTGTTATTTATTTTCCTGCTTCATACACAGCAATATTGCCATGTCTTCCTAGTACATGAATGGTACGTTCCAAGATTTTTATCTAATTTTTATCTTGAAAGCAGTTGAAATTGCCTCTCCAGATGTTATTAAATAACCAAAGCATGCTGTAATCAAACAGCCTAATTCCCTGGAAAGGAAAATAATTTCCTGTACCTTATTTACGTATCTCTGATTTCTTATAAAGCTTGCAGAAGAGACTTATGACAATGGTAGTTGATGCTGTTTTCCCACTTCAAACAAATAGCTCAAATTCTCTGCTGGTATTAACCCCGTTCACTCCCTTCAAGTAGCCTCCAGGGACTCCTATAAGAACAAATTTGAGTACAAGTGAGTTTGTCACTTTGTAGTATAAGGATTTAGCTATCCCACAGGAAGAATATAAGAAGCTGGGTGGAAAATTGACATAACCCTTGCTTCTGTGAGCCTGAGAGCACGGGGAGAAATAAATGCATCTCTTCTAAGAGAACTAGTTGTGTGCTTGCTCTCTTAAATCCTAGCATGCCTTTAATTGGATAATATAACCCTTGCACATTCCACATTACCATTTTAAGGGCAGCTTCCATTATATATTCTGAAGCTGTAACTTGTAGCAATAAAAAGCAATTTAACACTTGAAACTAGTGGTCTCAAAACATTTGCAGACTTAGACACTTCCAAATCATGTAGCTCAGAATTAAATTCTGTTTCAAAGAGCTAAAATTTAAAAGAGATATTTGGTTTCTGTAGTCCTCCTCCACCCTATGTACAGTTTTTGTCCCCATCACAGAACAGTATAAAGCTAAGTAGAATGTAAACCAGACCATAAAATAAAAGCACATGTGAATCACTATCTAGCTGACATAGCAGCTTAGCCTGAAACCTATCGTTTGTAGCTGGATACTAACAGGCAAAATGTAGTTTAGAGCACAGTAGGGGCAGTGACATTAGAAAATTTTTATGCCTTATAGCTGTAAATGTACACATCCAGCTTAAAGATTTCTTTCACTGTTCTGTGTGTGAACATGTAATCACAAATCTTGACCTCTACAATAACACAGAAGAAAGGAGAAGAAAACAAAGAAAAAAAAATCCTTCTTCTTTATTTCTCAAGGGGACACAGGGCAGTTTCTGTAGCCTAACACTGGAATATGAAATGTGAGAAGTTTCTCTCCTCTTTTTCCCTATGCATCATTAAAGGCCAAATCTAGTTAGCCTTTTCTCAAAATTTGTTCCCTTGAGCCCCTCACAAGTTAGTTCTGTGATATCCTATTTCAAGAATTTCCCATTTGTTCAAATGAGGCCTCATTAATGCTAGATGAAGTCCTGCAATAACTTCATAACTCAGTAGACATGTCCTGGGACTTAGTTTACCCTGTTTAGTTGCTGCAAAATAACATGCAGATGGTTTATTATGCACAATCACTCCCAGTTTGCTTCCCTGACCTATGTCCTATGACATTAACATTAGACATTATAAACCTCAAGTGCATTAACATTTGCGAATTTTCATCTTAGCAGTCATATAGTCTCAGTGAAAGACATTCATTAAAACCAGGTCACACTCACAGTGAGTAAACTTTCTCATTAATGTTCCTTAAAGGTCAGGGAGATGATGAAGGAAAAAATCTGTAGCAATAATTAATAGTAATGGTTTACATTTATAAAGCACTTTTATTCTCAGTATTCCAAAGTGTATTACAAACATGGTGAATAAAAGCATTTGTACTTGGTGCGGCTTGTTGCAGAAAAACATTAATATCACTGAAACTGAATTTTTAATAATTTGCCAGACTATGCAGTGCATCATCATTTTAACTGGTATTTTTAAAGTTTCCACTAAAATATTATGATGACCGGTTCTCCTGTTAAACATGACAAAAAAGCCCAGGCACCAAGTCAGGCCTGAGTTAATATGACACTACTCAAAATGGGGACTCAGAAATGTCATAAAAATATTGATTTTTTTCACATAGGCATGGTGCAAGTTATTATGAAGCCTTTTTCTTTTTCTTTTTCTTGCAAGTGTTTCCAGGATTCTGTCACTGGAAATGTTCCATTTTGCCCTGAAGAATAAATGAGTTTTCTCATTCACCTCTTAACCTTGATAGTTAATAAGCAGGGTTTCTCAATGAAAAGCTGCCTTACAGAATTTGCTGTGTTCTTATGAGGAAACTGAATCTTTATAAAGACAATACTCAACAAGAGACAGAGCATACACTTTTCGTTCCTCTGCAAAGGCCAGTAGCATAAATGCCACACCAGTGAAAGCAACAACCTTTGACAAGTAACATCCAGCATCATGGTACGCAAGCAGCCAGGTAGTGTGAAACCAGCTTAAGAACTAAAGTCTACACAAACTAATCACCGGTGGTCTACCCAGAAAGGCAATTATCCTGGGAATCCATTTCTTGCTGAACAGATCCACTCTTCAGTCCTACCCCAGAACCGGAAAACTGTCATTGACTTCAGCAGACTCTGAAAAGGGTGTAATTCATATTTAGGCCTATATGCTTATGCAAGTGACAACACTGAATTCTTGGTGTATGTTGTTCCTTTTAGCGCTGCAGAGCCAACAAAGGGGTCTGTGAGAGGGAGTTAGATATGTGGCAGGCTTGTGCTTCATCAGCAGATCTGTCTCCTCTGTTCTGATTGCAGTTTCCTTATGGCTGCTGATGATTATGAGCCAGGAAAAAATCACAGCTGTTGTTCCAAAAAGCCCTTTTAAAACAGGGTAAATCCAATCCTGTATCACTGGCAAGTCAATTAACATGAAATGATCTGATGCTGATTTTGCAGGCTTTTTTTTAGCAGCTATCAAACATAAAGTTCAAGAATAAGTAGCTACATTATAGGCATCCCATTTACATCCCCTGCTTCAGGAGCAGAAAGAAAAGACTCCAGCTGTCCTTATACTTCTTTTAATTTGTTCAGGAACACACATTTTTAGAAATGTTGATAAGGATCCAGAATACTCCCTGACTGAGAGCATAGAAACCTGGTGGATTGGTTTTGATATACAGTCTCTATTCACAAAAAAGACCCTAAATCTGCAAATTTCTTTTTTCATTATTTGAATTCATATAAAATTATTTATATTAAATATAATATATTGTTATCCAATATAAAATTAGATTTTAGGGGCATAGAAATGGCAGAAGAAGATTTGTGTGCTTGAGCAGAAAAGCGGGACTGCCTTGGAAGACAACAACAAAGAAGATGGAGAAGCAAAGGCTGTTGCAATGCTGCCACTTACTGCCTGCACAGGAAAGAGTTGCTCTGAGCAATTATCATGCGCTTTCTACTTTCCAGTGCGTGATAATTGCTCAGAGCAGAAGCATCAAGTTGTATGACAGCTGGGAGATCTGTAATGTCAGGAAAACAGTATTTTTTTGTCTCTTGTACCTATTGAGAGCCTAAGGTCTTCAGAGAAGGGATTGACTACTGCTGTGAGGTTTTGTATCACATGACTGAGACTTCTGAATACCATCCTAATCCTAATATTCTAATCCTAATAATAAAGCAGTTAAAGACTATGAAAAAGCAGAAAGCCACAGTCACAGAGTTACTCTTGGCTACACGGCCTTGAGTCATTTACGGTAATTAGTGGTTTAGTAATGGAGGTAGATCTAGACAGTAAAAAAGACCAGTTGTATGTTGAGGAGTTAAATGATACTTCTCAGGGAGTGTTACATGTCCTGCAGAATGACAGTGAGCTCCAAATGCCAGTGTTTTCTGCTTCTTTAAGGTCTTGAGATAATCATAGAGCTGTTCTGCAAATAAAATGATGACAACTTGGAATAACTGCAGAACATAAACTACTTATGCCTATGTCTGCCTGCACTCTGCAGACTCCTGGTTTTGTCTGCCCTTTCTGATGTAAAGATTTATTGTTGAAAATGACATTTGAACAGCTGGTGATGTTTGGAAATTTCTGTTTTACAGATCAGAAACTGAAAAACAAGGAGACCAAGTCCTACATTGACAAAGCACCTAGCTTTCATTAAAATTGATTTAACTGATTTCAGTGTCTAAGTACTTTTGAAAATATGTTATGTAAAGACATCTGACCAAATCTCAAGGGACATCTCAGGAGAATGATCTGAGCATTAGCTTATGGAGTTCAAGGCTGTCATCAAAATTGCCTAATGGTTGAATTAAGAATATTTCTTTAAATGTTGGTAGTCACTTTGTATTAACTGTGAACTGAATTCAGCTATTTATTCTTGAACAAGGCCCATTAAATTCTAATATTTGGGGTTTTTAAAACAATTTAGTTTAATTAAATAAATGTATCTATCACATAAGCCATGAATACCACACTTTTTTCACAGTTAAAGACTTAAAGAATAAAATAGACCTAATGATGTAATAGACCTTAGGGTCTATGTTGCCATCAGCATGTATGTGGAAGCTTAATTGGCATTTATGGTAGCTGTATGGGCACAGAAAAAGTGGGGAAAAAACCCCTTTCTTTTTAACTGTATCAGTAACAAAATCTTTAAAGCTTTTTCACAGTGAGTATTTCAGCATCAGAAAAAATTTCTCATACAAGCAACCTGTTATATAGGCTAAAATAACAATACATACCTGACTTCTGGCAAATATATGAAAAATCTACAATTGTACTTCATTTATTCTGGAGCCAAAGACCTAAATGCATGTGTTTTCAGTTGCCATTTATTTTATGACTAGTTCTTTCTATTTATTGCTTTCAAATCTTAATCAGGTGAAGAACATCTTACCTGACAGAGCAGTTTCCTGCATTATGTATTTAGTATAAACAGTGCATTTTTTTTCTGAACATGTGGGTTTAATGATGTTTTTGAAAGATTTCTCCAGTTTCCTTCCAGCTTCTCCATGCTGTGGCTCTAAAGAAATAGGGAGAAGTGAGAAAATGAGGATGATGGAGCACCTTCAGATAGCTCTGCTTGATACCTGTTGCAACTTGTCTCACTTGCCGGTCAGACTTTTGCTTGTTTTGACTGGATCCAGTCGCCGGGTTTCATGCCCTTTTAAGCTCCATTAGTCTCTGGATGATGACTGATTGCTATTCTGAGCTTCAGGAATGCTCAACTATTAATCCCACGTCTGACAGCCTTTGCAGTAGTGGGACTCCCACAGTCAGTGCGACAACCTTCCCAAGCCTCTGATGTGTCACTTGGGCATGTCCCCGATCAGGGCACGTCCCCGATCAGGTATGACCTGGGTCTGGAGCTTGGGTTTCTAAATGCACTCTGAGGACTGAATGGCACAGCATTTGCTGTGTTTTGAGAGAAAACAGTGATCTAGTCATCTGGAATCAAAATGCATGATTTCAGCATAAGAAATAGCTAGCAGCTGTGCCTATGTCTATGTTAGCAATGCGACATATTATGCGACATATTAGGAACAGCTTTGAAGGGAGGGAGTTGGTGCTAGGCACTTAGTGTCCACCCTTCACATATTTTGGGCAGATTTTAGACTACCCTCATCTGCTCCCATATGCTGAATGTCTCCTAGTGGTTGGAGCACACTTTCTTGTTTGGTTTTGTTCAAATCCAGTCCAGTTTGGGTGGTCTAAGACCAAAGCGAGATAAATGGGGACAACTTGGGAGATCCTTTTCAAAAACACAGTTCTGATTTGAAGTGAAATGCTAATGTGATTGTTGCCTGTAATCCTTACCTGTGAATCTGGTGTGCATCAAGGAGCTTAAATGTAATCCCAAGCTAGGCTCCAGGTAACTGCCTTTCTGTAAAACCACTCCCATGAGCTCTTGCCTGGGTAGCTCAGGTCCAGTGCTGGCTGCTGGGAATGTCATGTGTAGGTCTCTCACTCTCCCTGTATTCACTGTATAAGGATGGGGGTACCTGAGCCTGCACTGTGAACTCAATGCTTCCAACCAGCAACCAAACCAGGTGTTGCAGCCTTGGGCAGCACTGTGTATAAGCCCCTTCTTGGCTCAGGAACATAACCTACAATTTAAACAAACATGTTTCTGTCTAAGCAGGCTGCCATTAGCTTTTAATCAGGAAATCTCTTGAGATCCTGGATTTGCAATGCTGCTTTGATTAGTATGTTTTCAGCATCCTCCCCAGTACTTCTTCTTACCTTTTGTGCTCTCTTACTAAGTTCACTCATTCTTAGTGTCTAATATTCACGCTGACATACCAATTCACACAAATACAGAAATGAAATAATTAAATGCACTTAAGACTGTGCCACTGAGTATTGTTAGTGAGGCCATTTTCCTCAGACTGCTCATTTTACCGTATCCTGGAACCAAAACCAACAAAAACCTTGTTTGAAAGGTGTAGTGGTTTAACCCTGGTAGGCAGCTCAGCCCCACACAGACCCTCATTGACTCCCCACCAGCTGGATAGGAGAAAGAATCATATGGGTAAAAGTGAAAAAACTTGTGAGTTTAGATAACTTTAGATAAAGGACAGTTTAATAGGTAAAGCAAAAACTGTGCGTAAGCAAAGCAAAACCAGGAATTCATTCACCACTTCCCATGGGCAGGCAGGTGTTCAGCCATCTCCAGGAAAGCAGGGCTCCATCACGCATAACGGTGACTTGGGAAGACAAATGACATAACACTGAACGTCCCCCCTTCCACCTTCTTCTCCCCCAGCTTTTATTGCTGAGCACGATGTCACATCGTATGGGATATCCCTCTGGTCAGTTGGGGTCAGCTGTCCCAGCTGTGTCCCCTCCCAAGTCCTTGTGCCCCCCCAGCCTACGCGCTGGCAGGGCAGTGTGAGGAGCAGAAAAGGTCTTGACACTGTGTAAGCACTGCTCAGCAATAGCTAAAACATCTCTCAACACTGTTTTCAGCACAAATCCAAAACATAGCACCATACAACCTACTAGGAAGAAAATTAACTCTATCCCAACCAAAACCAGTGCAAAAGGTTTTCATCCATTTTTTTTTTCTCATTTTAACATTGCCCCAAACCTTCTTTCATGTGTGTTTTCAGACTATCTATTCATGCTGCTTCTATGCATGTAATTGAAGCCTCCAAAATCACTATTTGAATAGAACCTGAATATATTTAACTGCACCCCCAAAAGAATACGTTTTGAAATCTTGGAAAGCTGCATTGAAATTCTTCTTGTTTAGGTACTGCACAAGTCTGACATGGCAACAAAGCCCCAGAGCCTGCTCTGCCAACACCCCAATTCCTTTTACTTCAAAGCTCCACCTTCCATGTGGGGTTTGAGCTTTGCTTTTTGCAGCTGTACCTCATGCTCCCCCTCCCACACCCCCTGGCAGTGTGCTGGCAGCCAGAGCAAGCAGAAGGAGGGAGCAGCACCAGAAGCTCTCCCAGGGTGAGGATGGCGAGCTGAAGGGCAGTGAAGGTTTGGTTAATGCACTGACAATACCTGGCCTCTCAAGTTCTTAAGTACATTCTTATGTACAGTCTTCTACCTTCCTTTTTCCACTTGACTTCTTCCAGTAACCTCATTAGCCTCCCTGTTTTCCTTACCTCTCCACATCTGGTCAGCCACCACTCTTGTCACTGCTTTTAAAGGCTCTAAGTGATAAATTTGTGACTCCTTCTATATCCTTTTCCCTGGCTAGAGTGAAAAAATAGGCGATCGTTTCCCTACTGGTGAAAAATGTCATAGGGAGAGCTACGTTTTATGAACAACAAGTGAAGGCCATGAGCAATTGGAAGAAATTGCTATAGTTTGGATTAAGGTATTACCCCAAAGGCAGAGACATATTGAGGCATGAGCAGTAGCCTGGATGGTGATTGCCTCCTGAGGCTTGTGCTTTGCAATTTGGTGTGTCCCCCCGAAAAGTGCACCTATGGAAAAGGATGAAGGGCTGAGACCTTTAGGTGAAAGAGTATGTGTGTATAAATATATATTTAGACATGTAAAGAGATTGTTTGCAGAGGCAACTAAGGTGGGGGAATGGATGAAGATGGCTAGGAAGCAGCTTTAATGGTTGGATTCATTAAGAGTGAGCTTTGAAGTTTTGGAGGAAGTGGCGCTGGACCGGGATCTATAGTTTCAAAGTATGAAGGAAACTATTTCTAAAACATGTGTGTCTCTGTGGGCAATATTCAATTGCACTTGTGCACAGGAGTCCAATTACACATATCACGCAGGTATCATGGAAGACGATATATGATGAAGGGAATGGGGGGACAGAATAGAGAAATACACACTGAAACACATGGAAAATGTCACTGAGCAAATGGATAATGCTTTTTTGTGGCTCTTTTGTAGGGAAAATGCTATGTGAACTCCAGAGTACAGCTACAGGGGGTATATTACAGACCTGAGTTTGCACTGAAATCTCAGCCTGTTTTGAAGATCATCTGGTTTCCAACTACAGACACCAGATTGCATTGGTATGTTTCTGTAATTTTGTTCCATTGAAAACAGCAAAGAAACTTCTCTTAGACCTCATGCAAATAGGTAGCAAAAGTACAGTTTAGAAATTATCAACAGTTCCAATAGGAAATGCACCATGAATTAACTGAATAATTTTCAGAAGATATTGGTGTGATTGGGATGAACTACAGGTAGCATCTTCTCTTTCTAATAAAATAGTAAATTAATTTCTTGAAATAAAAGTATCGCAGTGGATTTAGCTAAGTACAACCAAAACCAGCAACCCTGTAAAATAGGTAGTGCTAATAGAAATGGCACAGTAAATCACAATGGGCACCTGAATTGAGTGAAATTTTATGGCCTATTCTGAAGGAAATTGAAAACAGTGTAACTAGGGACACCACAAGATCCAGAGTTTGAGTGTTGGATCTCATGCCATTTTAAAGATTCAGTGACTGAAGAAAATCCCTATTTTTGCAAGACATCAATCATAAAGATTGAATTCTGTGTCTCCTGCAATTTGGACATGTTAAAATACTTTTTAACATGTTTTTAGTCTGTATGTTTAGTATTTTTAATTTTTTTTTTTTTTTTAATGCAGAGGAAACCGATTTGTGTTTATGACTACTAAAACTTTTTCTGAGATTTTACTACAACAGTTCTTTTCAATTTTTGACTGCAACAGGTTTTCAGAAAATAAATATCCCTAGAGGCAAGTGAAAGATAATCAAGGAAAATTTCACTCCTTTCAGGTACACGCTGTGGCATACATTCTCATACTCTCTTTTTTCACATTATTTGTAGTCATGTAACCTTACATGATCAGTAATTGCATTTGTGCAATATACCATGAATGGACGGTTGCACTTAATAGCCAAAAATAGTACTTGTGATCGATGTTTGTGATTTGGATTAGATAAACTAGGAGATTGTATATAGTAAAAGATTGGTAAAAATTAAGGGGGTAACTTGAAAACACAATCAGTAAAGCAAATGCATTTTTTATGAGATACATGTCAAAGATATGTTTTATACTACAGATGAACTTTTTAATAAGTTGTATTCTTTAGAGATGTTAATTACAATTTCCTCTCACTTGTCTAGGTTTGACAAGCTTCAAAACGCCCACTTAACATACAACAAAGCTCCTGCTCTGCTATTAACGGCATGGGAAATGTGTTTATAGGCACTTTGTCAGGCCGTGTAGTTAGAAGAGTCAGCAAAACCTACTCATTCATGTTCCTCATGAGCCTCTCCCCTCTCTTTCCCTCTCCTCTCCAACTGTCTCAAACAAAAAGCTGGCTCTGTGTTTGCAGTGTACTGTGAACAGTTTCATTGCTGGTGATTAAAACCAAAGCAAGTCAAACCTTTGTGGGAATTTATAGAGTGGCAATAAATCCAGTACATGCCATCCACATGCTTTTCAAACCTCTTCAAATAACCTCTGTTTTTTCGTTCTGGGATAAAGAGCATGGACTCTGATAAGTACAACTACTTGAAAGAAGGAAAATCCCTGTGTCGTGTACTGTGCCACCCCTCCTCCCCCGCACCAATCCTAACTTTATAACAGGAGATTAGGGGGTGGAAGAGTAGCTCACCAGAGCAACCTAAACTCTATAACAGCTGGAGACTATAGATGACATGAAGCTATCTTTGCTATTGTCAGACATAACAATGAGCTAAGGAAAGGCCCGATTAAAAGGAACCAAGGCAGAATGTAGTTACACAGAATGGTACAGAAGAAGTGGGAATTTAATCCGTTATAAATACAGTTGTAGTACTTACACTATTGTACTTTTGAAGTAAAATAGAATTGCATGAGGTCTACACCATTGCAACTGGCATCAATGTTTGGCCCAAAGTCTGGCTTAATCAGAGCAGAAGGCGAAGGAACGATGTTTGCGGTCAGTGTTGTGCTAGTGAATATCTGGGAGAAAATGTAAAACTCTGTTCATGCTTCTGGTCTCTCCTTCGGAATTGCAGAGAGAAGTAAAATTGACTCTGTCTCACCAGTCGAAGGCTGTTTTAGAGTTTTAACATGCAGGCTTGGAGGACGACTTGGGTTTGGCAAAGAGGAATGGGAGGGAGCAGGCCCAGGCTGTGCTGCGCTCTAGCAGCCATCAGCTGGCACTTCCTCGGGGATCTCCTGCCAGCTCACACAGGCCAGGGCGAGGGGACTGAGGGATCATATGTGCTCTGGAGACTAAAAAAGGAAAAAAACTCTGGCTTACTAGCTATCAATTATGTATAACACTTGGTAAAGCAGTTAGTAAACTATCTTCTGAGTATTTATCATATGTATTGTATGCTCAGTTCTGTAACAGAACTAGTGTCATCACTATAAGGAGCAGAGAGAGTGCTAGCTAAAGGCATCAGCCCTTCCAATTTGAGAATTTTGATAGAAGGCTCAAGTACTGAAGCTGAACACTTTTCATCAGAGAACATAGCTGAAGTGAGAAGGTGAGCAGCAAATAGTCTTTGTTTCAGTTCTCCAAACCAGGCATCAGGGAATGGGAAATATGGACTTGGTGCCCTGGCTGACGAGCTTGACTGCCCAGCATGGCAAAGGGACTTGGTGACAGCCTGAAGGATAGAACTGCATTTTTCCAGGAACTGTCCTTTCCCTTCCTTCCTGTCTCATTCGTGGTGTGTCTTCTCTGTTCTGAAAGACATAAGGCAGAAGTCCTACTGATAGCAAAACTACCAAATTTTCTTCATGAAATTTTTTAAAATCTTGAAGTAGTTTTGGGTTTGGTTTTTTTTTGTTTTTTTTTTTTACTTTGGAGTAAAGAAAAAAATTTTAATCTTTCCAAACAGCCCTTCTGGCCTGTGCACATTCATTCATCAGTTCCACAACATGGCTTTCACTCTGTTCTCATTTCCTCTTCAAGCCCCACTTGAACTCAGTGATTAATTGATAGCAGTAATAAGTTGCTATCATCTCTGCAATAGCTGTGAGAGGGAATTGAGACTGCTTGCCAATAGGCTTCAGCAGTGCTATTTTGGAAGGAGTGAAGTAAAGTGCCAGAACACTAATACTGAACAGCACAGATAGCCGATGGGCAGAACCATTCCAATACATGCTATTTTTGATCATTGCAGCTTAAAATTAACTCTGGCTTTCACAGTTATGTGCTGCCACTGGAAATGTTGATGCTTAGAAATGAGGATCTGTGCTTCAGTTTTAAGGGAGACTGTTCTTTACTGGATACTGACATGTCAGGCCATCTCTTTTCCTGAGGGAAAGTTTTTTTGCTGACGTCCCCAGCACCATGCTCATGTCAAGCCTCTCTGCTTTCCCAGCTCCTCAGTCAGGTGTTCCCCTCACACAACCTGTTTCCAGATTTTTGCCCAGTCAATCCATGTTTTTCTCACTGAGCCTTTTATCCAATGTAATTTCTTCCCACTCCAGCTCTCAGCAATAATCTCCCCAGCCCTGGTGTCTCTGGCTGACTCCCACCACACTCTCCTGGCCCAGTCAACCTTCCTTTACTATTTGTCGTAAAAGAACTCTTCAATCCTCTACCACACTGCTCCACTCAGTTTCCCTTCCAGACACAGAACTACCTTGCAAACATCTCCTCACTCATGAACCTTATCCCATACGCTTGCTTTTGGCCTTTCCTTTCCTGTTCTTCTTTTCAGTCTTTTCTAAAAGTCTTTATGCTTTCTGAGCTGCCTCTTCCCCATTCCTTAGAAACCAGCTCAGATGATCTCTAACTTTCCCATATGCTTTGGGGTTTTTTTTTCCCCTTGTTTCACCAGCACCAGCTTCTCCTCCTACCTCATTTCCTCTACTTGGCTCCTCATCATTAGCACCTACAACACTGCTGCTCCAGGAACTAGAGTTACCCATGACTAAGCCCCGTTTCTGCAGCTCACGCAAAGTACCATTAGAAAACTTCCTTGTGTGTATTCCCATTTTTGTTGCCAGTGAGAGCAGTGTCTGGAAGCCACAGCTGGAGTAGAAACAGAGGGGTGGTGCTGGGGAGTTTAGGAGATTTGGACTGGCTTCAAACTTCCTTCAATGAAGCACAGGGAGGCAATTAATGGGGAAGCCTGGCACAGTGCCCATCTGCAGAGTCTGCCTGTGCTATACAGCTGGCCCTACTCATTTGAACATTTTCTTTGGTTCAATTCACCACATGGCTTTACTTCACTAGGATTAGCTGTTCAGTTGTTGTAAACTTACGCGGCCTTATTGAAAGTAGAGATGCTGGTTTACAGCAAATAAGGATACAGTCCCCTTTTTTTTGAAGGGGAGGGGCTTTGAATGGAACTAAAAATTGAAACAGAATTTCACTTGGTGTCATGTCAAAACCCCAAGTTAGATATAATTTCAGTGTAAAACCCCAAAGTGGTTTGGGTGAATATGAAAAGGCTCATGAAATTTGGGGAATCTTTAAACGGTCTTGATTTCAGCTCTCTACATGCAATTATCTCATGTGGTTCCCAGTGTCAAGTTTTACTGCAACAATTTTGCATTAATTTAATTAATCTCCAGCTGGAAGAAAAGGCATAAAAATGTGCACAGTGTATTCAGACTTAAGTATTCGTTCAACCTTATTCTGAGACCTGCATTTTTAGCAAACAATCTGAAATTCTCAGTTTCATAGACTTCCTAAATGTTAAAAGATCGATTTTCAATGGGCAGTTAGGTTAGAGCCAAAAGAGGATTTAGGGATCTTGAAGTTAGGCAGTGTAGCAACTATATTTTAAGCACTTTTCCCTGGAATGCAATCCAGAATCAAGAGTTACAGTCCTCAGGGCATGGGAAGGGTTGTATAATTCAAAATGGTAGTCCCAAACCCCTGTGCACTGAGAGGAGAAGGCTAGCCAACAGAAATTGCCAAAGATGGATTATGGCAAAAATTTTTCTTCTCCCTCGAGTTTAAGTGCAGAGTCAAGACTCCAGGCAGGCATATTGACTAATTAATATATGTATTAGAGTTACCTTAATTATCTAAGAATAATTAAGACCTCTTTCTAGGTCATGTTATGAATTAGATTCCCATGATGCTCAAACACTGATGTCAAAAATTGTAGCTGGTTCTGTGCAACCCCCAGGCATTACTATATTTAGGAATTTGTGCCAGACCTCTGATTCCATGTTCTGTGCCTATGCTTGATTGGCAACAGAAGTATAATGCTTTTAAAGGAAAACTATGGAAATGGATTATATAGGTTAAATGCCCATCTTTTGTCTAACTATCTTGTTCATTAAAACACCCAGGGAAGGGGGTAACTTAGGGTCACTTAGGTTTATTTACTGCCTAAATTAAAGGAGGAATATAGGCCTCAAATTCTTTCCTTGTCAAAGAGCAGCTCAGATGTGAGACTGAAGTGGGATAGGAAGTACTGCCATTGCTTCAGTCGAGGTTTGCCAGGTGAAGGAAACAATGCAAGAAGTACCCAAAGCAGGGCAGCCTGGCTCGGTAGCTTAGTTGTTAGAAATCCTAGTGGAAGGGGAAGGGTCTTGAGCTCCTGCAGGTGAATTCCTGCACCATGAAATTCAACATTGCACATATGGATTAAAAGATAAGTAATACTGAGTAGTTCTTAGTGTGCAACTCTTCACACTGCTTATGGCCAAAAAGGTATCAAAGAAAAGCCTCAGGCAGCTAACAGAAAGCGTGAAGCTGAGATTTGCATGTTGTCACCATCTCAATGTGAAAGTGCACTTGGCATGAGTACATGGAAGGCAATGTGAGTAATCCTCTTTCTCATATTATAAAAAAAAGGACAGAAAAATCCTAAGATTCACAGATTCAGAGGCTAAAGTGGTACAGCACAGCAATCTGATCTTCGTAACACAGAAGCAAAAGCCACAAAAAAAAAAAAGCTGGTTTAACTATAATTTAGACAAATTACATTCCTCTTTTGCTTCCACCCACCCCTGTAAATATGGTCACACATTGATTGTAGTAGAATAGAGCAATGTTCAATGGTTTATCATTAATTCACCTTCTTCTTTTTTCAGTAAGACATCTCTTGTTCCTTCACTAAAGCACTCTTTTCTTCCCAATTTCCAAAATAAAATCTCTTAATCAGAATGTTTATTCAGAAAATAAATTAAAAAAAAATCTGCAGAGAAAATGCTTTAAAAAGTAATTATATAGTGATCCCAAAGAGCTTCAGAAGAACATACTATAAGCATGTTAATTATTTTCTCATCTAACCTCTCCTTAATGTGATTCAAGGGAAAAGCAGTAAACAAATTGGTTGCTAAGGATTTTAATATAAAGCATCCTATTTGCAAAGAATGTCTCACTTGCTTCTTCTTAGATTAAGGCAGAATCCTCAATTTTTATGGCAGTCACCTCTTAGCTGCCTGCAGTTAAATTATTGCTGCTTTTGTTGTTGTTTTCTACATTTGTAAGCTGTTATCTGAAGCAATGCTATTCAGAGCAGGTCAGACCTCACACTAGATAATTTTATCCTAGAAATGACTGATATGAACAGTCCATTTCATAGCTTGGAGTAGAAGTACTTCCTCTGAGCTAAGTTTAAACATATTTCTCTTATATGATTGCAGACACATCAGTAATATTCCCAGACCACCAAGCTTCCTGAAGAAAGCACTCAGTGCCAAAGTCTGCTTCCATTTACATGAATGTTAAATTCTGCTATTATATGTGCCAGTGGCCAAAGAACCAGGTTGTAAAAGAGTAATTAAGAACATCATTTCCCCAGTGTGAATTACTTGTGTGTTTTTGAAGGCAGATTTTGGCTGTTTTACCATTGGCTTTCAAAGGTTTGTTTCCCGTGAAGTTGCACTCATTTACTGTATATTAGGACTTCTTTGGGCTATGTTGAAGATTTTGAAAGGAATTTTACTATACATAGTCTGAAACTGTTCATTCCCATATTTTCACCGAAGTGAAAATCATAAAATCTGATACATTCTCTCACTTTAGATATTGCTCCGATTAAAGGAGAAATGTGATGCTTCAGAACAATCAAATATTTCAATGAATTTTTAGCAGGTTTAATGCTCTTATATAGCAAGAAAAAGAGGAGTGATCTAAAGCTGTCAATCTTTGCATCTATAGAACACCTTTCACTAAGTAATTACTTGCTCATATTAGTAACAATGCTTTGAGTGCTGGTACAACCTCCCCAGGGATGTGGTAGAGTATCCATCACTGGAGGTGTTCAAGAGGTGATTGGACAGGGTGCTAGCTAATCTCATCTAGGCTCCCTTTCCCATGACAGGTTGGACCAAATGATCTTTCATGGTCCCTTCCAACTTGGGCTGTTCTATGATTTTAAGAGATTTGTGTCCTCACACACCACTTCTGAGCTATTGTGTTGTACTCCATAACACCGGTATACTGATCGTACCTATAAAAAGCCAATTACAACATTTTCTGATAAGCACTGAGCAACTACAGTCCAAGGTGACCCTTTACATCTCAAGTGTAAAGATGTTTCCAATTAACAATGTATCAGCTACTTCGATGCAGATAATTTTTGGTGGATAAGGAATACTAGCCATGCTGTGATACTCACAGTTACTCAGTTCTCTCTCTTTCCAAAATAAATTTAAGGTGGGACAGAGTTACTGTCTTAATGACCACAGTGATATATGGAATTATGACCACAGTAATATATATATGGAATTCTCTGTTCCGCTTCTTGGTGTGGCTGGGAGGAGCAGTTTCAGCTTGCCATCTGCTGTCTTTGCACTTCAAGCGTACTATGACGGTGTTTCTTCAGTAAAGACATGTAGCTAGGAGATGTCACTCTGAAACTTATTTAATTGTTAATATATCCGAGTATTTAGCCATTTTGAATCTTTAGTGATGAACATGGGTTTTTAATCAATTACACAGAAGAAAGAGATTTGGCATTCCACAGCCCAGTTTAACCAACCCTCTCTGCCACACATCTAGGCACAAAGGTCATCAGCTCCCCAAAGCCCTAATGTGAGCTGCTAAGTACACTCTGAAACATGTTAGTCCTCTGTCTAACTGAAAAGATCCTACACCTCTAACCACACAGAGATGCTGATTCCTCAGTTCTTTGGTCCATAAGATAAAATGACTGTCTAGGCAATTCTAGGTAAAGATAGCTCCAAAAAGACATTTTAATCCCAGAAGTTGAAGAGGGTGGAGTCTTTTAACCTTTTAACTAGATAAATGTGAGCTTAAATTGTATTGCTCGTTGCATGAAATGGCATGACATTTCCTTCCTTTTGGAAATAAAACTGCTTCAGTTTGTTCTGAAGCAAAAATCTTATGTGACATAGTAATATCACCACCTTGTGGGGAAGAAATGTGTCCCAGCATATGCAAGCATTGTCATGTCTGTGAATATTCCTGGAACACCTATGTGCTCAATAGGGAGATCCGAAACCAATACATAGTCAATGTTTCTGAAATTAGAAGTGAAACAATTATTCTAGTAGAAGGTGATTTGTATTAAAAACAACAAGGTATTGCAATAGACAGATTTATCTTCTGATTTGTGCTTAACACATCAACTCTGTAAACTTCACACAACTTGTGCAGCTAATTATAAGCATTATGATTTAAGCCCTTGACTTACAAAGATATTTAAAATTTATAAATGTTTAGTGTGTTTATAAATGTGTTCATAATAATGTATGTATATATATATAGAAATAATGGATAAATATATCTCAGTGCCACTTTGCACCATGTTTCCAGGAATTCTGCTTTCTCCAACTCTCATTTTTATAGGAAACACTGAAATTGGGCTCTTCTGAGAAGCTGGACATCTGGGAGAGGCAGAAATATACCCAGCCTGTACTCAACCACCTGACAAACAAGACCATCCTTTCCCCTCCTTAAGCCCCCATTTTTTCTGTTTTCTATGTAACTTCCAGACTCTAATAAACATAAGGCAGGGTTTGTACAGACAATGTTTTCATTCACTACAGGCCTAACAGGCCTAACAGGCTATCCTGTGCACTGAATGACACAGTATCCTGCGGAAAAAATAGTATATGCTTATGTTATTAAAGGCTATAGTACAAAAATTATACTTAAGATTTAGCACAAGTATTGGAAAATTAAGTCTAGAATTTCCTAGTACTTTTGGATAATTTTCAGTGTTAGTAACAGCCAATGCAAAGATTTTCACGTTTACTTTCACAGATACTATTTTACGGAAAAAGGTGAAAACGTATTCTCTTACCTGTTACTATAACAAACACCACTGAAGTACTCTAGGTCTTAGAAAAGTAAAAGGAAATTTTCTCTATCGGAAAGTATGAAACACTTTCTAAAATATATACCAGTGAAGGGGTTTTGTACTGTTGAACAAGGAAATTCTGTTTTACTACCAGAAGTTTTTGTTGGTTTTTTTTTCTTCCTGTCCTGGTAACCATATAGCAAAAAAAGCACTCCATGTATAGCAAAACACTGTCAGGATGAAATACATTCAAAACATGCTGTAGCAGAACTACATTTGAGCTTTTAAAGAAGACATTATGGCTTTAACTTTACATAAGTGAAATAAATTCTTTTCTTGTCCTGCTCTAGAACAAAACATTGCAGAAGTACTACACTCCTCAAAGTTAAGGAAAAGCTGTTATTTGCACTGCCAACTTGACACATTTAACTCGGATGCTTCAGTGCTTAAAAAGTAGACTCCAGGCTTTCATAAAGTGATTCAGGTGACCTAACCTGGTCCTAGGCTTTCTACCTGGCCACAGGTCTCCTGACCATGATTTCAGAGAGCCTCGGTTAGAAACCCACCTCTCTATTACTTGGAGATTTTGGGCTTGGACTGATTTGGTGACCAAAGTAGGATTCATAACAGGCACTTCTGATACCTTAATATCCAGACACTGGTTACTCTTTTGGGAGCAGGCACAGAAGGAGGTAAGAGGAGAGCTTATTTCACACAGTAGTAGAGCAGTTGCCAAGAAATCAGGAAAAGGCTCTAGATTCACATTAGCTTGAGGATGTTTGCACTACAATTTCTACTACTTTGTAGCCAGAAAGCTGGCAGAAAAGTCAAGGCTGGTTCTCTTTTGAGCTTTCTCTGTTGAACCTGGACCTTTTACAGAACAAACTGCAAACGAAGCAAGAAAATAAGCTAAAGCAAGCCTAACTCCTGTGAGAAGGGCATTTTACTGAGAGATGTTTCTAGTTTTCCTGCTCTTGGTGTTTTTCCCAATGACTCTTAAAAACTCTGGTTCTGGTTCCTACAGATACATTTTCTCAAGACAGTTTCCTGCTTAGGCAACAGATCCCTTCATTTTATTTATTTATTTATTTATTTTCTGTCTATGTAGACCTTCTGAGAGCCTGAACATGATCACCAGATTTATTTATTTTTTCCCCATCATCTAATTTGTTTCTTCTTATCTAACTTTCAGACATGGAGTTCTTTCAAAAAATCTTATCAACTTCAGATCTAGCATCAAGAAGACCAATCTGAAAAATCTAAAGTCCAGAACATACTTGTAATTAGCATTTGCATTTGGCACTGCAAATTTGCCCTGGCATGCGAATGTACAAAGAAGTCTTTTTAATTCCTGCCTTGTCTATGTTGTGATTCACAGCTAAGACAAAGAGCTGACTAAAACCCTGGGGAAAGCAGGGTCTGTTAGGTGTGATCTTTGTGCATGTTTTGGGTTTGTGTGGCGGGGTTTTGGTAGCGGGGGAGGGGCTGCAGGGCCGGCTCCTGTGAGAAGCTGCCAGAAGCTTCCCCGGTTCCAAGTCAGACCCACCGCTGGCCCAGGCCGAGCCCATCAGTGACGGTGGTAGCGCCTCTGGGAGAACAGATTTAAGAAGGGGAACCTGCAGTGAGTGAGGGGATCGGAATGTGAGAGGAACCCCTCTGCAGATCCCGAGGTCAGTGAGGAAGGAGGGGAGGAGGAACGGTGGAGGAAGGGATGCCCTGGTGAGACGGCAGGCTGTCCCCCCCCAGCCCATGGAAGGGAGCGGGGGAGCAGATGCCCACCTGCAGCCCGGGGAGAGAGGAGCCCATGCCAGAGCAGGGGGATGGATGCCCCCCAGGATGGCCGGGACTCCAGGGGGAAGCCTGCACCGGAGCAGGCTGTGCCTGAAGTACTGCAGCCCGTGGAAAGGACACATGCTGGAGAAGTTTGTGAAGGACTGTCTCCCGTGGGAGGGACCCCACGGTGGAGCAGAGGACGAGTGAGGAGTCCTCCCCCTGAGGAGGAAGGAGCGGCAGAGACAACGTGTGAGGAACTAACCCCAACCCCCATTCCCTGTCCCCCTGCACCACCGGGGGGAGGAGGGAAAGAAAACCCGGAGTGGGGTTGAGCCAGGAAGGAGGGAGGTGTGAGGGGAAGGTGTTTTAAGATTTGGGTTTATTTCCTGATATCCTTGTTTTGATTTGATTGGTAACAAATTAAATTGATTTTGTTTCTTCCCCAAGTTGAGCCTGTCTTTTGCCCGTGACCATAAGTGGTGAGTGATCCCTCCCTGTCCTTATCTTGACCCAGGAGCTTTTCTTTCTATTTTCTCCTCCTCATCCCACCCGGGCGGTGGAGGAGTGAGTGAGTGGCTTCGTGGTGCTTTGTTGCTGGCTGGTCTTAAACCACCACAGTGCACTACTTGCCACACAGTAAGCACAGAGTTCAGCAGACAGCAAAGCAACCACAGATAGTATCATCTAAGAAAGGGGAGCAGTGCACCACTTCTGCAGAACAGACTAACAGCTAGGGCACTCCCTTGGAAAAGGAGACTGGAGGCCCTCAGGCACGGTGTTTATTCTCCAGAGTATTTCTGGTTTTTGCGTTAGTCTCAAAAGGAATACAATGAAGAATGCATACTTGATCCAGGGAGAGCATGCCTGAGTTTGTCCATATTCATCAAACCAAGTGTCAAGATCACTAGGTGACAGTGTAACATTTTGTATTTGACCTCAGTCTGCTTTCACGGCTCTGACATTCATGGCTTCCCAACAATTTTCAGCAAACAGAGCTGAAGATGTACTTACTCTATCAACCACTGTCTAAGGCATTCACAAAGGAAGTGGACAATGTAGGTTTGAATACCCGCAGAGGAGAGAGGCACATGCCTGTGCTGGTCAGCAAGGACACTGGAGCTTGATGGGTTCTGTGGTTAATTTTTTTTTCTATGTATGGATATGGCTCAGGCTGTCTTGGACTTTTCAAATAATCCTGGGTTCAAACCAGCTGTTTGCCCTGATCAGCTGGTGCATCCCCCATTACACCCTTCATTGCCCACATTCTCCATCAATTGTTACATCCAAATTTCAGCAACTGGTTCTCAAGGGTGGGGTACCAGGCTGCACCCTCTGTGAATAAAGTGGGCTAAAGAAACATACCTTCTATATGGAGTCAATACTTCGTTATTACTCTCAAGTCGTCAATATTTTTATTAGGCCAGTTACACTGATATCAACATTTACATTCAGACTATTAAATTATTACAGCTCTTTCCCAATAGTGATGCAGTTAGCACAGATATGCACACATTTTCTAGTATCTTGTGTTAACCTCACCTTTCTATTCTCAGGGTCCTAAAATCAATGACACCCATCTATTTCGGTGTTTAAGAGAATTTAAGAGAACGAATTTGTCCAGACTCTTTCCATTTAGTGCTTGTGCACTAAGTAGTTTTCTACTTTAGAGGCAGTGTTCCTCATGACTGCTTTAATTGCCAGACTAGACTGCAGACTTGCTTGCTGTAATCAGGCTTTTATCCTTAGGACAGCACTAAGTCCGTGAAAGGTAGAAGTGCTGAATCACAGAATTCTTTATGTTGGAAGAGATTACCAAAGGTCATATAATCCAACTTCCTTCTCTAAGCAACATTTCTTTCCAAGTTAGTTCTAGTAACTCATGGCCTTGTCCAGTCACTTTCTGAAAATCTCCGATAATGAAGATACCACAAGCCTTCTGGCAATGTGCGCTTAACCACTTTCATGGGGAGTTTCGATATGTAAATAAAAAACTTGAAGTTTCCCTTGCTGCCACTTATAACTGTTGCTTCTTGACCCTTTGTTGAGCATCTCTTCTCAGAGTCTGGCTCTGTCTTGCCTATAACCTTGTATTAGACAGCAATCAGATATCCCTTTATCTCTCCCCCCTTCTGGGATATCTTTGAAAAAAAGGTTTTGTTAAGGTATCTCATTTCAGGAATATAAAAATTACCTAGTTTGAAATCCCTTTTCAAACTTTTGATTACTACTTGCAACAAATCCATTAACTCTCTTAAAATTTCCAAACAGATGAAATCATTGATTGTGGTTGGGGAATGATAAAAAATCCAAACCCAAACATCCCAAAACCAACAAGCCCAAGTGCTTGAAAACTGGATATGTGAATGGACTACCCCAAACTGCCTGTGAGGGTGTTTGCCTGCGGACTGGTAGTGCTGCAGAGGAAGACGACAACCAGCCAGGTTAAACAGTAACCAAGCATTTGCTTGGGGACTTTTCAGTCATAAAAAGGGTCAGCTTCAAAAGAAGTGTAAAAGACTCCTTGAATGTTTTTTACCTGGGAGACAGAGGTGTAAGAAAAGCACATGAGGCACAGCCTGGTGTGGCACTGCCAGGAGCTGCCCTGCAGCATCACAGCCTTCCCATGGGCCACCACGAGCCGCCTGGGCCCAGCCCGGGCACACATGGGAGACACACATGGGCACTCATGCCTCGGTGTGCTTATGGGACCCTGGGAGGGATTTTGCACCAGCCCCAGTCCCAGCAGGCTGCGGGGAGCTGCAGGGGCACATGCAGAGCTGGAGCACCCGTACCTCCAGCAGGAGATAAAAATGTATACTGTGCAAAGTGGGGAACCCCTGTCCCAGGAGAGGGGGTGCATGTGTAACCCCGCACAACCACAGAGAGGGCACATGTGTGCACATCAGTCTGTGTGGGAGTGTGTGAGTGTTGGGGCAGGATTAGAATTTTTTTGAATTTTTTATAAAAGAGTGTTCAGAAATTCCTAGGTGTTTATTGACACTTTGTGTCTAGTATTGTGGTTTATCTGTTGTATTGCTGATAATGAACCTGAACTACTGATTGCCAGTAATCATAGAATCATTTAGGTTGACAGGACCTTTAATATCATCGAGTCCAACCATCAACCATGCCCACTAAACCATATCCTGAAGTGCCTTGTCTACATGCTTTTTAATACCTCCAGGGATGGTGACTCAACCACTTCCCTGGGCAGCCTGTTCCAATGCCTGACAACCCTTTCAGTAAAGAAATTTTTCCTAATATCCAATCTAAACCTCCCCTGCTGCAACTTGAGGCTGTTTCCTCTCATCCTATCTCCAGCCACCTGATGGAAGAGACCAGCACCCACGTCACTACAACCTCCTTTCAGGTAGTTGTAGAGAGCGATAAGGTCTCCCCTCAGCCTCCTTTTCTCCAGGCTAAACAACCCCAGTTCCCTCAGCCACTCCTCATAAGACTTGTGCTCCAGGCCCCTCACCAACTTGGTTGCCCTTCTCTGGACACACTCCAGTATCTCAGTGTCTTTCCTGTAGTGAGGGACCCAAAACTGAACACAGGACTCGAGGTGCGGCCTCACCAGGGCTGAGTACAGGGGGGCAATCACCTCCTGCTCCTGCTGGCCACACTATTTCTGATACAGGCCAGGATGCCATTGGCCTTCTTGGCCACCTGGGCACACTGCTGGCTCATATTCAGCCGGCTGTTGACCAATACACCCAGGTCTTTCTCTGCCGGGCAGCTTTCCAGCCACTCTTCCCCAAGCCTGTAGCGCTGCATGGGGTTGTTGTGACCCAAGTGCAGGACCCGGCACTTGGCCTTGTTGAACCTCATACAACTGGCCTTGGACCATCGATGCAGGGTCTCCAGATCCCTCTGTAAAGTCTTCCTACCCTCCAGCAGATCAACCCTCCCTCCCAACTTGGTGTCATCCACAAACTTACTGAGGGTGCACTTGATCCCCTCATCCAGATCATTGATAAAGATATTAAACAGAACTGGTCCCAGTACTGAGCCCTGGGGAACACCACTTGTGGCCTGCCACTAACTGGATTTAACTCCATTCACAACCACAACCCTCTGGGCTCATCCACCCAGCCAGCTTTTTACCCAGTGAAGAGTACAGCTGTCTAAGCCATGAGCCGCCAGCTTCTCAAGGAGTATGCCATGAGAGACAGTGTCAAAGGCCTTACTGAAGTCCAGGTAGACAACATCCACAGCCTTTGCCTCATGCACTAGGCAGGTGCCCTGTAATTTCTGTGTCATTAACAAATCAATAAACTGCTTTGATCCTGATTTGATTCAAACCACGTGAACTGAGCAGTTTTCCTTGCACTACTCTATTAATGCATGTCTTTCACCCCTGTGGCCAGAGACCCAGTGAGTGTTCCAGCTACAGTTTCAGGATCAAGCTTCCTAGCACAGAGGTGCTACTCTGGACATCAGATTCCCCACCAGGAGAACATTTCACTAGAGCGGGACATTCCTTTACAGAATTTCAATTTGAGTGAATCACCATTTTCTAATGAAAAAGTTCAGCCAAAGGACTCTTAATCTGCTTGACATTTTGTTTAGTTCAGTCAGACATCAACTGTTAATGTCACTGCTTTTCAAAAGTAACTGGATAAGTTTTTTCACAAACCAGTATTACATGAAATATTTTAGGCTGTAGGCCTTTTGTACGTAAGTGGAATAAACCAGGCGATAACTTAGATCTACATAGCACTGCTAATAAGCTGGTTGTATTGAAGTATTTTCTCAAGACTATGCTGTTATGTATGCTTTGTGTGGCATCACTGAAGGCTCCCTAGGGATTTGTTCTCATTGCAGACCTTATGCTTATGTCACAAGCTTGTTTTCCTCACTCTTTGTTACAGAAATTGAAGCAGAAGTGCAAAATACAGAAATTAAGTGATCTAGAAGATGCAGAGCAGAAAAGAGTGGCTGTGACCTGAGGGTTTTATCAATTCTTTGTACTTACCAGGAATTACACTGAATTTACACCTGTGTTGAGATTGAGCACAAAGCCTTGCACTATGACAGCAAGCAATAAAAAGTCACCTCCTTGAAACGTCATGTTATAAGTGGTATATAAAATGCTAAATTTGCTTGAGTTTTTATATGCATTCTTTATAGAACTTCTTCATATAACTCAGTTTCAGGACTAATCCCTAGAGGGTTTTGCTAACAGGAGTATAAATTAATCGAAAGATATCTCACTTTCTCAATAAAGTAATCCAGCTTTCTAACAGCCTTTGAACAAAATTAATGGAATAACTTTGACAGTTCATCTGACAGGCACCTTTCAAACACTGCAGCGCTGCCTTATTCTGCTATATGGACTTAATGATTTTATCTCCTGAGGACATGAATATCATATACAGTGTGGGCCAAATTCAGCACTGATCTGCTTCTTATTCAGTATCGGTAATTGAAAAGCTTTCTTTTCTCACCCACAATCATCTTTTTTTCCCCCTCTTGGCATGACAGACCTCTGTTAGTGTGACAGAGCAGGGACAAAAAGTCCAAGTCTTTTCCCTGCAAGTGAGAGTTGGGCTCCCCCTTGTCTGCTCTCCTTGTCTCACTACTTTTTACTCCTGCACTTTTTGCACCATGACTATAAAAGTAGTGAAAACAACCCCAAAAGCTAACAGTTAGGGCATTTTCCTGGAAGAGTGAGATCAGACCCTGAAAGGAAGAGTTTCACACCCATCTGTCCTGTTCTGACCACTTTATCCTTTAAAGGAGACCATCAGTTTGGGTTGCCAGTGGTTGTAGGCATTTTCAATTAAGTCAGTAAGAGAGGTAAGGACCTTAGTGTAATTTTACTTTATAGCTTTCCAGAAGCCTTCAAAACTATAGCTTTTTCTCTGCTGACTGCAGAAAGAATTTGAGCATGTCTTTTCAGAAGAGTAAATTGTGTTTCCCCACTGGTGCTGTGTGCCCAGTATTCAGATCCATTTGCACAAAAATTATGTGCCTCATTTTGTCACACTGGCTCTGTGGTATGCTTTCTACCTTTGTATCATGAGTATATTTCATTAGTATCTCTCTTATATGAAAATGAAAATGTGAACTTTCTGTCCACTGAGGATGGGGAGTCTGGTAATTTGCTGATGCAAATTAAAGCTTCAGGGCTGCTTTCTTGAGTTGACAGGTCACAGCTTCCAAGATCTGTTCTTTTGTCCAGGATCATTGGAGTGTATCGTATTGCAGCTGCCTCCTGGGAATTTGCAAGCAAAATCTTCTGGTAATGTTTTTATACAATTCCTGCCCACAAAGGAATATTAAGACCACATGGCTGACAGCAAGAAGTCCAAAGTTCTGCTTAAATTTCCTGCCCAGAAGTATGTGTGACTGTGCTATGTATAGCACATCAGAGAGCCAAACATCTCCAGGAAGCATGAGGCATACTCTACATGTACTATAGCATTTTTTTTAAATCTGCAGTAACTTGAACATGGGGTGTTGGTTAACGAGAACCTCAACATGACCTGGCAATGTGCGTTTGCAGCCCAGAAAGCCAACTGTATCCTGGGATGCATCAAAAGAAGTGTGACCAGCAGGTCGAGGGAGGGGATTCTCCCCCTCTATTCCACTCTCATGAGACCCCACCAGGAGTACTGCGTTCAGCTCTGGGGCCCCCAACATAAGGACATGGACCTGTGGTAGTGAGTCCAGAGGAGGGTCACAAAGATGATCAGAGGGCTGAAGCACCTCTCCTGTGAAGACAGGCTGAGAGAGTTGGGGTTGTTCAGCCTGGAGAAGAGAAAGCTCTGGGGAGACCTTATAGCAGTCTTCCAGTACCTAAAGGGAGCTTATAAGAAAGATGGGAACAGACTTTTTACTAGGGCACATAGTGATAGGACAAGGGGTAATGGCTTTAAACTGAAAGAGGATGGATTTAGATTAGATGTAAGGGAGAAGTTCTTCCCTGTGAGGGTGGTGAGACACTGGAACAGGTTGCCCAGAGAGTCTGTGGCTGCCCCATCCCTGGCAGTGTTGCAGGCCAGGTTGGATGGGGCTTGGAGCAACCTGGTCTAGTGGAAGGTGTCCCTGCCCATGGCAGGGGGGTTGGAACAAGATGATCTTTAAGGTTCCTTCCAACCCAAAACATTCTATGATTCTGTGATTCTATGATTCTATGTACAGACATTTTGACGTGACACGTTCAGTAGATCAAGATCAGATCTGTAAGACTGCACATTTTGATCCTGTGATGATGATCTGAGGTTTCGCAGTGGGCATATCTAATCTACAGATATTATGGCCAGAGCTCCTGCTGTGCTGAGAGATGTCTAGAAATCCTGGAGAAATCCTAGCAAATACTTTGCCCTGATAAGATTTCCAGGAACAAAAAAGGAATCTCCTTGCAAAACTCATGTTCATGTTGACTTGGTCAGACTGGATAACCCGCATTCTACACTTCCAGTCATCTGCAGTTCCTCTAAACCATATTCCTCCAAATCGCACCTTCCTGTTTACATCACCTTTTAATGAAGTTAGGCAGGTAGAAAAATATTCATAAAAACAGTTGACATGACCTCCACTTCCTATATTTTCTATCTATATTTACACAGTTCTCATGAAAATGTTGATGTATGAAGCTTCAGAAAGGATTAAAGTATTGTAACTTAATTAATACCACTCAACATTCTTGTATAGCTGTTAGATCATCCCAGCCAAACCAAATTTTCATTGTATGATTACAGATTTGACTTATGAAGGGTTTGATGAAATATGTTTACACTACTAGAAGTCAGTTGATGTAGCATGGTATAGAATTTGGACAAAAAGTTTAACACTATAATTTCAAGTCTACATTAAAATAATTATCTTACAGATCCTTAAAAGATAAGTTAATCATTATTCAATAGGTACATTTCAAGTGGGATTCTTCAAGAATATGTTATTGGCCTCTTACTACCCTGAAGAAAACCATTAGGAATATAAAACCTTCCTGACATAGCAGTATATAATACAAAAAATTGCCAGAGTTAAAAATAGTAGTAAAGGAAATATGTTTTCCAGAAAAAACCTTATTGTCCAGCCAGCTGAGCTCATTTGAATAGTATGTATTTCAATGCAGCAAATTTGAGGTATTCTAGAGACTAAGGATGTTACTTACACATTGGGGAATATGTTCTGAACATCATTGACTCAGAAAGGGAATTAGCCTGATCATGGTGGATGACAAACTGGACATGAACTTACAATGTACAGCAATGCTAAGAAGACAGCTGATACCAGTTTCTAAGTCTAGGAAGTAACTGAATCAAAGTCTGTAAGTACCTGCACTGGAATGTGATTTCTGGGAGTATATGGGTCATTAATCTTGCAAACAAAGGCACAAAAATGTCCAGTGACTGTCAGCTAAAACTAAACAATTTCAGAATAAAATAAGGTATAAACACTGTACTGGGAATGCAATGTATTTACACATCTTGCAAGGTAAAGTGAGCCCTCCTCTATCCGACCTCAAGTTTGGAAGTTACCCCAAGCTTAGCAGTCTATCCACTGCTGTTGCTCAGCAGAAGTTAGGGCTTATGCAGGAAACACTGATGTGTTTTTGTGAAAATCCGGACTAATGAGAGAAAATATTACGGCAGAAATACCGTGATTTATCTTCAAATAAACCAAGTAATACTTTATTATAAAGATGAGTTATTATGAGTTAGGATGAGACAGTTAATAATCATAACTGTCTTGAAAGGCAATGTTGATTTACTCTTTGTTCAATTGAATTATATAGGTATATATAGCCATACCTGAAACTGCTGGAAGGGCATACCTTAATTTCATCATGAGCAGATCTGACTAACAGCTTGTACCACCACCTGGTTATAACCCCTGCCCCCCCAGTAACAGAGATGGGGGCAAGCATTGTAGTGGACTTCAAAACCATTGTGGAAGCAGAGGATGTGAGGTGGGACTGCTGCGTTGGAGCTGCACTGGTGTCCAGAGCCCAACACTGAGCCAGCTGCGGTGACTGCCGTCTTACCCCAGCATGGACTATGACAACTCACTGGCATGGTGATGCTATGTGTGTCTCTGTGTGTGTTTGTGTCTGGGCAAATTTTTTTTTTTTGACACAGCTCATCCCTTGCCTGGACTACTTAATAAACTGAGATTAGCCTGGTGCTAACCTGGTGTTGCCTGTGTTTCCTCCTGCAACAATAACAGGTAAAAAAGCTCCAGTTTTAGCACCAAAAGTCATTTATAGAGAAATGTACACATTGCATCAGACCATACATAAGAGCAGTAACATCACAACGTTCATCAGCTGTGGGCACAAAACACTTCACACCTCTCCAAGTTCCTTCTGCCACATGGTGTGAAACCCAAGGCACTGGTCATGGGATGGAGCAGCAGCAACTGGTGCGTCACATAGCAGAGCAGGGGCAGGTCACGGGCTTCTAACACAGCTAAGCCTGTCGCGTGTCATCAAGGAACCATGGCACCACGCTGAAAATGAAGTAACACACCCCCAGCTTCAAGGCACTGTAAAGTTGGAGGCATCTGCACAAGCCATGCCTGAGCATAATTCTTGCAGCAGTCCTTGAAAAGCTGAGCTGCTGGCAACAGGTTGCTGTGATTTTTCAGTCATTCTCCAGCCTGTGCTAGCAAAAATATAGTGCCATCAGTCATCCCTGGTTTCCTGGTTTGTCACAACATTCAGCAAAATTTAGCAGGCTGCCCTTCACTTGCTTTTCTATCTTAGCAAGTCTGTACCCCAAGCAGTGGGACAACTGAAGCTGGTCTCTGCAGTTGCGGTGCCAGTGCTCTTTCCATGGTGCTCACAGACCCCTTCCATTTCCCCTGCCTCAGTCTCTTATCAGCAGTACCCCTGCTTATTTTGCTTTGAAACCTCTTCTCTCCATCATATCAATCTGTCCGTTTTGCCAATAGTGGAGAAGCCACTGAGGAAAAGGAAAGCTTTAGGACACATGCACAGAGAATCAACATGATCATGTAAATATCTGAGAGAAAACAAACTGAAATGGCTTTCTCCCCTAAAATAAGAATCAATAGATTTATTCACCACTGATTTCAAGTTCTCACAATTGATTATTTAGCATCTGAAATAAGACTGCTGAAAAACTCAAAAGGAGTGTTTTGCATGATTTTTGTCTCTAAGTGCATGGCTATGACTGTAACTTAAGCAATTCCTTTGCACAACCCCTGAACACACACACATACGCTTAGCCCCCTGCCCCAACCCCAAAACTTACTTGGTTACTGAAGTCTGAATCCTTTTCTTGGAAGGACACCTTCACATATTTATTTTTGCATCTTGGTCAGTAAAATGAACTTTTGGTGATAAAAATAATCATTCATGTTTGAACTAAAGTATGAAACCAGTAGGAGAAAAAAATAAGATAATCAGGCTGGATGTTGCCAGGGTTTCTTACCCCACATCATCTTGTTTTGAGACGTGAACTATGCTGCCTGTATATTTTTCACCACTGAGGACACTGGCTGCATTCAGAAAAGCTGATACTCTCCTTCTCAGCAATGGCTGTTTGTTTTTCTTGTCGATGGTTTTGGCTTCTACCTTAGAAAATTTAATTTTTCTGTATGTCTTAATGTTTATGTCATTTCCAAAGGCCTGTTGAATCATGAACTGGCTATCTGTGTCCAACACTGTCTTGCTGGTCTAATCTATGATATGGTTGCTAGTGAACACATTCTGCTGGGAAAGGCTGGGAGGGAGTGGTGAAATCAATAACTTCCTCAACTAAATACAATACTTCACAGCTGTGAGAAGCATTATGAAAGATGCTATAACAGATAAGGTGGAAGAATATTCACATGACAAAATGTGTGTCTGGACTCAGTGCATTTACTAAACCAAAACAAGAATACAGCTTTGCCATGTGTTAGGAGGTTGTGTTCAAGGTCTGGAAACAATTGCCTTTTGGAATTACAAGAACATGTTAAAAGGCTGCTCATATTTATGGCTGGTAATGTTTAGTCATTACAACAATGAATAGTGATAAAAAGGAGTTGCAAGCACTTGCATGATATGGGAAATTCAATTAATTTTGCTGCAAATTACAAATCATGATTCAAAACCTTCAGAATGCACAAACTCCAGCTTATCACTCATCAAAAGGAATGGGGATTATTTTGTAGTAGGATTAGGTAGTACGTGTAGTAGTGGGACCACAGGCCTATAGAGCCAATACAAAAATTGGCACACAGGTAGATTTTCAGTGGCATGAAAGCATCTGGGCCAGGGCCAGGATCCAGAGGGTATTGAGAGAGATCTTATGGCTATGACTTTCAGTAACCAGTTTCCTCTGAGTTCCACATTCAGTAAGAGCCACAAGTCTCATGCCTCTCTGGAGGTATTATAAGCCCAGACTTCTTACAGCTGGTAAAGCAGAGAGAAAGGTTTATTATGACTGAAATCTGTATGATGATTTTTTCATTAAAAATTATGACATGATTTTAAAGGTAAAAAATCCAATATGCAGTCTGTTCCTAATGAAGAAAGGATTCTGTTCTGGAAAACAGCATCTCAGAAAGGTCTTGAGGAGAAATAATTCAACAGAAGCTTTCAAGATACTACTGTTTCAAAAACAGCTGATGCGATCCTGGGTTAAAATTTAATAGGAGAACAGTGAGTAGCAGAAGTGAAATTACTTTCTATCTATACTTAGCACATCCAGTATTTAAAAAACATTGAAAAAGTTGGAGAGGTGCAAAAAGAGTCTGAAAAATCAGTTGAGGACTAAAGACAGTACTTTGTGAGTATTAAAAACTCCAGTTTATTAAATTAAAAAAAAAAAAAGTGAAACATGACTTTTTTACAGAACCTTAATATCCCCATGAGGAGAAAACATGCAGCAGAGAAAGGCAACAAGAAGTAGCAAGTGAAACCTGAAGCCAGAGAACTTGCATTCCAAACAAGACACAGTGCCATTAACAGCTGGAGCTGACTACCCATGAAGAGATGGATACTTCCTCTCCCACTGTCTCCAAATCATGACTAATTCCCAGCCAGGGAGGCACAATCATGTTACAAATGAGGTATTAAATGGAATTAAAACTAAAGTGACATCTCACCCCCATTTAGAGACAGGGGAAGAATCAGAGGCACCATATGTAAGACTATGGCAGCAACCCTAGAGTGTAGAAACAGAAAGGGGAGCACCGTCCCCAAATTAGGATAGACAAGTGGCTTAATCCAGTCACGCATAGGGTCTTCGCTGTTTTCTTATTTGACATTCAGCTATGAAAATATCAGAAAACCTTGCTCAAACTTTGTTTAAGCATAAATTGTGGGATATATAACAAATCATAGGATCTAATGCAAGGGTAACTGTACAAAACTGAATGGTGTGTCAGACATGGGAAATCAGACCAGACAGCTTAATGCTTTTTAATTGTCTCAAACCTTATGTCTTTAAGTGAATAGGCTGTGTATAATAAACCTTTCTAACACTTAGCGTACAAAAGGCCACCATTTCTTTAGATCTGGAAGAAGAGATATAAAGATGAAATAGCACTCTCGGGAAGACTTTTTGATGGAGAAAAGTATTGAAACTGACTCAGCATTTGTTAAAAAAACAGAAAAAGTGAAATAAATGCCACATCCAGTCACTTGAAATTATAAATTATAGACAATTTGGGAAATTTTAGCTGTCTCTGTTGCCCTCCCTGCCCAGTTTACAGGAAGCGTTATCTGGCTTCTCAATTCATGAACCATTGAGCTTTCTGCTAAGGTTATTGCGAAAAAGGAGCAAACTCTGGAGCAGCTGCTTTATCGTTTCAGATGCGTGTTACATTACACATACCTTCAGGAATTATTCCACTTACGAATCTGCATTAGGCCACCAGTACAGCTCTTACAGCTTCTTGTTAGCTCTGCCAATACTTTTCTGACACTCAGGAGGTAAAGTTATTAACTGCGAAGTCTGCTTGCGAGGAGCCAGTATTCCAACTTACAACAGAGTCTTTCCATACATAGAGCTCCTCTCTTAAATTAAGTAAGATTGTAATTCTAATTCCACCTGTTTCTTAGGTCAAACTCCTGTGCTGTCACAGGAGAATGTATGAGGTGAATCACCTAAGACTATGCTAAATTGTCAGAAGAAATATAATTTGCTGAAATTGTTCAGAAGAATTTGGTGCAGGTGTTTTACTGTGGGACACTAGGGAGAAGTTTATAAACTCCTGCCCTGGGGTTTCCCATACCTCCTGCCCCCCTTGCCCTACCCTTTTTTTCACCCACAACAATTTTTTCCTTGCAGAGTAGAATTAGAGGGCTAATAATAGTATGGAAAAAAAAATAAGGACTTCATCTCATGCACTCCAGTGTCTGGTCTGATTTGTGCAAGTGCTAGCTTTTCTACCACTTAGTAAGCAATAAAGAATTGCAGGTTTAGAATAAGTTTCTTTTGGTCACCTAATACAATTTTAGAGTTTGGAGTATTTGGGAAGGAAAAGTAGATTTCCCGGATCCCACAATGCAAATTGGTATAAGTCAGTAACACAAAAAATTCCAACATTTAGGGAAATTATTTGTTATACTTCAGGTAAGATTTATAGAAAAGAAAAATAAAATGTTATAAGCAAAGGGGAATTAAAAATGTCCTACTAAACTACAGACACTTCCAGCAGAGTTAGCACATTTAGCAGAAATTCTAAATTTAAATGTATACAATGAGGTATACAGTGATGTTGTATAATTACAAGGATTTGAGGGGGGACGAATATGATCAACCAGACTGGAAGGTGTTTTGTACCATAGTGCCCTCTAGAGATATTTCCAGAAACTTGGACAGTATGGAAGGAAAACATTATTTTTTCTGTTCTCCTTCTCCTCAGAACAATGAACAAGCAAAGCACCTGGGGACTGTGCTCATATGAAGCTGATCTGTTCCTTCAAGTGAGAACTTGGGACTGAACTAACATATATGTAGTTGACCAGTGGCCCAGGATCCAGGCACAGTGGGGCAGCTAATTTGTGTGGCAGCAAACACCTGCCTGTTGTGGCAACGGGAGGAAGTGGGGAGACCTGGACTTATAACATGTCGTAACTCAGGATTCAAGTTGCAGACCTCTGGTTTATTTGTAACATCTGATATAATCTAAACACTTCCTATGTTTTATATGATTAGAAAGAGTTTCCACAGACTACAGTATTATGAAATTAGAAAGTACAAAAGTTAGCCTATAAAATATAAACAAGTGAAGCAGACTTACAACAAGAACAGACAAGAAAGCAAAGGTTATTGTCCATTAATTAGAAAATAAGCGGTTTCAGTTTTCCAAATTGGGACTAACATAACAAATCCACAGACAAATGTAAATTCAAGCCTACTGTAAGGTTTAACATCTCATAAAATACAAACTTTACCACAAGATATTTCAGTCCTTACTGTAGATGGTGCTGTAGCATAAAATATGCATTGCACCCTGACTGCTGATTTTAAACTGTCTAGCTATGACTGACATACAAGTTACTCTGTGCACAGGATTAATCCACAAATTGTTGTGAGAGGTCATGTAAACGTGTTGCAATTTATGTGTGGTTTATATGTGAGCATAGGATTGTTAAAAAAAAGAAATAATGAAAAATACGTTGAATTCTTCTCTGTAATACTAATATGCTAGTGTATTATAGCATATGCTAGGCCATAGTGAGGTTTAGAAAGGTCTTGAATGTATTTGCTGAGAAGGATAAATCTCTCACTTTTTTTTTTTTTGTTTTGGTTGCTCTGCCTGGGACATAGCAAAGTGAGACGATTTCAGTCTCGTATTTTTTCTGAGAGAAAATCCCAGATATTTCCAGCCTTCTTTGTTCTATACTGACTTCTTCCTTCATTGGGAATCAATGTGAATGAATTTTCTCTACGCAGGGCAAACACAGAGCATTGGTAAAATCAAGTTCAATGCACATGGCACAAGCAATTCTTATTTGAGAGAAGTCTCAAAGGACATCCAGTTACGATGCCCTCCTTCAAGCTGAAAGATAAATGGCATTTGCAGAGGAGAAATGAGCGTCTCGCTGAGACAGCTGCACACTGCAAGCTAGAGCCGACCTCAGGCACAGGAGGGACCCCAGGAGAATGCCACCCTATTTATCTGTAAAATGTGAGAGAGGCTCCCTGCGCCACCAGTAACAGCAGTCTGGATGACTGCCGCAAGTGGCCTGGGCCACGAGCCCATTTATGAACCCCAAAGCTGCTGCAGGTCACCCAGTCTCCCCATGGAGGCTGTTTGCCCTCGGCAGCAGGATCCTCCCGTTCCTAGAGGTGATGCATCACCTTGCAGTAATGCAGAATGAGCAGAATGAGATTTCTGTGCATATCCACTGCTTAGCATTTCTGCTGAGAGTGCTAAGAAAGCCCTGCATTTCTGCCTTGTACACAAATATTTATCACATGGACATGAAAAACTACTTTTCTTGCAAATCAGTGGAGCTGCATCAACATACACCAATGTAGGATCAAGTCCACCAAAAACAATAATTGCAGGGTAAAGGCAGCAACGCAAATTAAGCAAATAAATAAATTGATTTGCATTGGCAAAAGCAGATGATATTGCTCAGTGCTGTAGAAATGAAATCAAAATAACTGAACATGGAATAGCCAAAGAGCACTCTTTGGATTTTTATTCTGGTTTTTGTTCAGCATCAGAACTCACTGATATAAGCAGATGATAACACGAGTTTTATGCAAGTCTTTTGTGCTCCTTTGATGCAAAATAGAATGTGCTTACTTCAGTGGAGTACTAGGCCTAAGAAAAATTCAGAAAGTTCTGCTGCCATCCAGATTTATGTTCCTGAACCCAGACATCCTTTCCCCATGTCACTGTGTAAGAAAATAACTTTCCTTTCTTACAAGCTAACTGGTATTATAGCAGTGGAGGAAGCTTCAGCTTCCTGTTGCACACTGAAGCTTTGGGTGGCCTGCTGTCAAGGAGCCTGCAGCTCCACTTTCCGGACCTGTGCTTGGCAGGGGTCTGTCTGATGAAAGACAAGTGACAAGTGCTTATGGAGGTATCTGCAGAGTGCATGGGGCAAGGAGCTTGCTAGTCTGGCCAGCAACATCCCGGAGGGGTGACTGGGCACATATCGCTTCCCGCTCTGGCTTGAGCAGTGAATGGAACTCAAGTCTCCTGGGGCTACCACAACATGTGCCACCAAACACCCAAACTAAATTCATATGATCTTCCAATGAACAGTAGAGGGAGAGTGGCCAGCTCTTAGCTCTGCAATTAACATGCCCCTTGCAAAAATAACGTCCATAGGAAACGGAACTGCCAGTCGTTCTGCCATCCCAGGAAATGACGTGATGACTGATGTCCTGGCGGTGTAACGGACTGTGAACGCTTGTGCCAGCGTTTTGCAGGCAAATGTTGTAAAGCCCTCTAAAAAGCGGCTTCTGATATTCCCACTGCGGGTACAGGGAAATAAACTATAACATAATCGTATACAGAGTGAATCAGAGGGGGAATTAGCATCAGCAGTTTGTTGGCTCCTGCCACATGCTCAGACAATTAAGAACTATTCACTTTATATGAAACTATCATCACACGGGTGACGAGCCATGGCGGCTTCTGAACGAGGCAGCCAGTTACTCTGCATTGAGTCCCTGAAGAAGACAGCGATATACCAAAATACATGAGGGAATGAATGAAAAATAGTATAAGGAAAAAAAAAAATCCAATTCTCACTGTTTTCTGCCAGGGGAGCCAAAACTTCAAACTTCATCTCCTTTTTATCATGCTCGATTTGCTTCTTGAACAGTTTCACAAGCGCCTCAGCAATGCTTGTGTAGGCAAACTGCTCTTCACTTCACCCTGTGAAGCAAAAGGAAAATTTCAGTATCAAGTAAACAAGCCACATCAGAAGGTATGACTATTTTTTTCTCTTTATTACCAGGTTTATTTAGTAAGATGAGTAACAGTGCTCTTCACAGACAAGAACAATAGACTCATGCTTGTCACTAAATGCAAAGAAAAATGTCTAACACTTTAAGAGAAATGTACTGGCCTGAGTTAGTTACGACTAAAGCTGTTAAAAATATGTAAATATCTGATCAAGGCTGTTGGGGCTGTTTCTGCCCAACAGAATGTAAAGGTAGCTATAGAAACAGTAACATTACAAAAACATATATCAAGCCTCTGATTGCCCTCAGCTTAACAAGGAGACTAGCAGATTATGTACTGCATTTTCTATGGGAGAGATGAAGTGTTGTACTGAACACTTTAATATTTACATGGTTTCACGACGGTGGCATTTCCTTTGAAATCTGTGCGTGGGTGTTGCAGGGCCATTTCATACTGCAGGGAGAGCATAAGGCCACTTTACAGACGGGCTAGCTTGCTACCGGCAGGTTAGCCAGCAGGTAGCAGTTCTTCAAACGTAGGTTCAACAAAAGCATCTCTTATTCCATTGCCTGTGTCTTGTTCCTCCTCGCTGGCAGTAGTACAGGGGATGCAGGTGGTAGGGCTGGTGTTCTGCATTCTCCAGGTGCCACCTCCCGAGGGCCACCTGTAGTTAGAAAACCTTCCAGCACCTTTGCTCCTGCTCTAATGGATGGTTAGGGATTATGTTAACGTCCATTCCAGATGTCTCCTCGCTGGACACGGTCCTTGAGCTCCCGAAAGATGCTTTCAACTGCATCAGCCACTGCCGTCCCGGTGCGCTCTACAGCCAGCTCTGCCAGCTCCTGGCTCTGGCCACGGGGAACCAGGACCCCCTCCTCACCGCGTACCTGCTCTCCGAGTCGGTCTCTGTCGCCACTCGCCATCAGCTGCTCAGCATCGCCCACAGGAAGATTCAGTGAGTCCCTCGGTCTCCCCTCCCTTCATCCCCAGAGCATCACAGAGAAGGGGCTCACACAACAAAGAGCCCCAGCAAAGGCGATTCTGGGGTGGTTCTTCCCCCCCGACTGCCTTTCCCTCTGCAGCAAAGAGAAGTCAGCGGGGGACGTGGCCGAGCAGCTCCGGGGGCTCTCCTTGCAGGAGGGGAGCGCTGCCCAGCGCAGCCACCACCTCGCCGAGCTCCAGAGACTTTCCATGTTCAGCCCCACAGGGCTGGGGTCTGAGGAGCAGGACAGCTTCCAGACGCAGCTGCAGCAGATCCCCAGCGGTCAGGGCTGATGGGAGCACAGGGACCAGGCAGCTCATCGCCCGGGCCAACAGTTCGAGAAGTGGTGTCCTGACCCGGGCTGGACAGACCCGGGAGTCGCGGTGAATTCGGCATTCCCTCGGGCTAAGTGAAGGTGAAACGACACCAAACGCTCAAGTACCCGCTTTGTTCGTGGCAGAAGCAGCCTGAACTCGGGAGGCACAACAGCAGGTGGCGGGGTTTCTCACGACAGGGATCGCCACGGAACCACCTCAGCGCAGCGTGTAACCCGCGGTAACCGTCTACTTCAAGTCGGGGAATAAGGAGAGCCCTCCCGTTGGGTCAGGGGGTTCAGAGCAGACGCCCTTGCTTTCTAGACTCCTTCTCAGGGAAGAGCCACGGGGCCGCTGGATCCACTCCTAGTGCCAGACTTGGGCAACGGCTTTACGCCTTAAAGGCATGAGGGGCAGGGATCGTGGAAAAGGAAAGAGAGAACGGGACAGGCAGAGAAAAAGGAAAAGCGAAAGAGGTCGCCGGTCCTGGGAGCAGTCAGCCGAGGGGTCCGGCTCCGGTGGGCGAGTGCAGGTGGGGCTTCAGCGTGTGCCCCTCTATCACCCGTGCCCCTCCCGCGGGCGGGCACTCGAGCTCACGAGGCTAATTAGGTGTCCTGAGCGGTCTGTGAGCCTTCGGGAAACGGGCCGGTGGGCGTGGGGGTCGTTCCCCTTCCCTGCAGACGCGACCAGTTCGAGCTTTGAGCTGCCCCGCTCAGCACATCGGAACGGCGTTATCAGACCCCGGAGCGGCTGCAGGCAGCCCACCTGGAGCACGACCTCTCCGCGGGAGCATCGCCCCGGGGGGGCACGAGGGCAGCCGGGGCTCGCCCGGGGGGCTTCTCCCCGGAGGTACGCGGGGCACGGAGCGGGCACCCGCTCGCCGGACGGACAGACCGTCGCCCGGACGGGTTGCCGCGCCGTCGCCCTGCTCCTCGGCTGCAGCCGCGCCGCGGCTCCGGCCCGGAGGGACCGTGCGCGGGGGTGGCTCCCACCCCCCTGCGCTCCGGACTCCCGGTTTCGCGCTGCCCAGACTCGCGGCCCGTTGTCCTGGGCTCGCTGGAGAAATCTGGCAGAGGGAGGCGGAGCCCAGCCGGGGTGGCTGTGCCCTCCCTGGGGTCAGCTCGGGGTCCCCACAGCCCCCCCTTCCCTGACGCCCCCGGCTCACCCCCTCCCTCGGTGCTCAGGCGCCTGTCCCGGAGCTTCTCGTCCGCGGCGTTGGGGTCGGCGACGAGGCGCTCCGCGCCGGTGCCGCTGAGCTCCTCCTGCGCACACCGCTCGGCGTCAGGGACGAGGCAGCCGCAAGGGTTCGTCGGCGGAGCTGCCGCCTCCCTGCAGCACCGGCGGCCGTCTGGGGCCGGCGCTGGGGGGAGGATGGACGGTAACGGGGGCGGGGGGGGGGGGGGCGAAGGCGCAGCCCCCGGGGCCTTGCCGTGGCCCGCTGGTGGTGGGGCTGAAGGGCACCAGCCTGGTGGCGAGTCAGGCAGGGGCTGGGGGCGTGCGGGGTCCCTTTCCTTTCCCCTGCCCCGTGCCCGGAGCGCTCGGGGGGGGGCAGCCCCTGGGTGCTGCCGTGTCCCCTCTCGCCCTGCTCGCCGTCCCCGGGAGACCGTGCCGGTCCCTGCTGCGTCGACCCCGTCTCTCCTCGGGAGCCGAGGGGCGAGTGGCAGGGGTGCGAGGAAGGTCTGGAGGAGCGGCAGCGGGAGGAGGCCGAGGGAGTGCCGAGGGTGGTTTTCTCTCTGAGGCGCAGCTGCGGGTTCAAACCGAGCAGCGGTCCTTCGCCTGACGCGCGCTTGAGCTGCAGAGCCTTTTCCTCAGGATGCGGTGGATGCTAGAAGACTGTCTGGGAAGAGCCCTCGTCCGAGGGCGGTTAGGGTCGAAGCTCAGCACCTCCCGAGCTGCCTGCACCAGCGGGCCCGGCTGGGGCTGCCGGGCTCCTCTTCCAGGCTGGGCAGTGGCCGGGCTCCTCTTCCAGGTTGGGCAGTGGCCGGGCTCCTCTTCCAGGTTGGGCAGCGGCCGGGCTCCTCTTCCAGGCTGGGCAGCGGCCGGGCCCGGCGGGTCTTGCCCGCCCTTCGCGAGCCACCTCAGCCGCCAGCGGTCGCCTCCACAGCAGCCTTACATCCCGCAGACTGAAAGCCAGAGGATCGATGCTGCCGTTCTCAAGCGAGAGCGTTGCGCTGGAGCTCGGGTCGAGGCTGGGAGCTCACAGCAGCGTGGTCTGCCCCTCTGGGGTCCTGCTTTGGCCGTTGGCGTGGCAGCAGCGGTAATACTCAGCAGCCGAACTGTCCCTGGCTTCTTGGAGGGAAGGAGTCTCTGGTTTGTTCCAGCGAGCAGAGGCTGTGCTCAGAAATGCCTGTTACGCTCGTGGGGTTGTTTATGAACGGCCAGTCAGTGACTGTGGACCGCTTTGGTTTATTTAATCGCACGTGACAGATTTCCCCTGTGTGTAATTCCCTCCAGGCAGGTTTGTGGGAACTCGAGGCGCCTTAGATTTTCTTCGTGAGATTTTGGGGTCAAGCACCTTCTCCTTGTGCATCCTGGAGTAGAAGTGATGACTTGGCTCTCCTCCTTAAAGACAAGAAAGATGGACGTTCAAGACTTGTTGAACTTGATCTGCCACGTTCCCGTGGCAGAACGTCCCGCGGTTGGCATTGCAAACTCCACGGCAGGCGCCGTGGAGTTTTGCCGCCTGACTGGCAGCGAGGTGGGTGGCTGCAGCACCTGCTGCTGTTGAAGCCATGTTTAACCCAGACTTAATACACCTCTGGATTTATTTGCAGTGCTCAGAGGCGTGGAGGAAAGCTGCATGGTTTCCATGGCTTCCTCGGTATGCCTAGCTTTTTAAACGCTGCTTCTTTTGCCTTCCGATCGTGTTTCTCATAGATCCCGCAGATGTACTCATGGCACCAGAGAGGCTGGCTGGGCTCTACCCACTTGCAGAGTGTGGGAGACGAGAGGCACGAGGGGAGCAGAAGCAAACCTGGAAACTGTCCCTTGAGAATAAGTGTGGACTAACTGGTAAACACAGCAGAAGGTGCAAAGTTGTTAAAAAGAGGGAAGACTTTTGGAGAGGGGTTTCCTTCCTTTGGTGAGAGGAGGGTGTATTCAATAGAACGATTCCCACAGAGCGAAGAAAGCAGAAGCCAGCCTATAAGGGAATTCAACAGTCAGGTCATGGCTTTTTCTGCACTTCCATCACTCACTGAGAGGAAGCAAAGTTTAAGGGGGACTTGGTGGGAGCTGGGCAGCAGAAGGGTGGGGATCCTGTGTATGCATATGTTTGCCCTTCAGCTAGTACCAAGCAATTGTATGTTGCTGTGGGACAGTTAATCTCTTCTGTAGCGTGGGATCCTAATATGCTCATCGGTCTCTGGGAAACACCTGCCGTAAGCAGTACAAGTGGTGTTGTACACCCGCGGTCTTCCCAGTCGTAACCCACTCCTTTTCCTTCCAGTAGAAGAAGAGCTGCATGTTGGAGCCACGCTTCAGGGTCCATCTCGGAGCACAGCGTCTGGCCTTGTCTTTAGACTGGTCCACAGGACGAGAGCAATGGTGAGGATGTGAGGATGGGAGACAAAAGCTGATATTGGAGGTTGTGCGTGTGACAGCTTTCAGGTGTAAATTGAGCACTTTGATGAATGAACCTTTGGTGGCTTCTTGTGAAGTAGCTTAAGACTTTCTTGGTCCCAGCTGTGTCCCTGCATCTTCTCTAAAGTTACTCTTTCCAGAGCAAGGGTGGCAAAGGAAGAAGAACCCATACTGTGGCCACTGTAACAGAGGCTAAAGCAACAACAGATGTGAGGTTGTGCTATGGTGACTGGTGGCAGGTGAGCCAGGGACGTGTCTTCTGTTGCCTTTGCTCAAAGGAAAGACCAGAATGGGATGCAGGTGGATCCACTGGTTCCAACTCTGCTCTTAGAACAGCTGAAAGTGTGAAGTTCTGCTTAATATTCTTCTTAATATTAGCAGTATTAAGGACTGCAAATAATAGCACATGTAGGAAGTTTAAATGTGGGTTGGGGAGAAACGGGAGAGAATTGGTTTGGAAGTGGCTCCTTCCTCTCTCAAATGCTCACACATTTGATTTCAGGAATGGCGTCGCTGCCTGAAATAACATGAATTAGCTGTACCCTGAAAGAGGTAGGGTGTATGTTTTCTGTTAAGCGCAAAACAGAGAGCGGTGCCTTTGGCGTGAGGCTGGAAACTGAGAGGATCAGGCAGTCGTGTGCTTAATGCTGTAGGGCAAATATTCAGTAGCTTTTGCTAATGAAAACTGTTTCTGTGCATGCTGTTTAATGAATAAGTAGAATCCCCAGTTCTACTTTCTTCTTCCTTACGTTCCTTCTTCCCCTTGTCTCTGCCCTTCAAGATAAATGATCATTGCCGTGATGAAAGGTCCCTTTAAAGCCTGTCACTGTTGTCACTTGAGAGACAAATAACCCCTTCTAGAAGCCGAATGTGCAACCTTCACATCCCTGTAGGAAGGGGGTGACCCCATATCTATTGCATGGAAATTTGGGAGATTCAGTATGCTATAGTAACTAGCATACAGTGTAGAAACGGAAAGAAGCCCTGAGCCACCAAATCAGTACCTACAGTTGAAGGTAACCAAACAGAAGGTACCTAGTTCGTGTCAGGGAATGTCAGAAAATCTGTGCGCTGTGAGCTGCAGAACTTTTGCCAGTGCTCCATGTACGTTGTGTCCAGAAGCTGCAGCTGTAGTGTGCCACAGGAAGAGAGCAGGAAAGGTCAGGATCCGCCAGCACTTCAGATGTCTGTGATAGCAGGGAAATAAAACATTTCTTCATACTCCGGAACAGGGAAGAGACTCAGAGGTCCTTATCGGTCTGACCTGGAGGAAGAAAAATCCCTCTTTACGTGGAATTTGTTTACTGATGTAATATCAAGCATGTGAGAAGTCACGTTATGCATCTAGGAGAAAGAAAGACCCAGGGCGGGTTTTCTTTCCCTCGCATGAGCGTGAGTGGTTTGCTCCCCCTATGAGATCAGGAAACGGGGATCATTGGTGTAGATGATTTTAAGATGGGATGGGCTGAAGCTGAAAAGAACTGTATAAACGTGTGTTCCTTCCACTGTACTACCAGTTTCTGTCAATGTTTATTTGAATCAAACATATATAGCATTATGTTACGCTTTCTGTCTATACTTTGGCTGCTATTTTTTACTCTAACAACTTCTTAGGACACAACTTTCAGTACTTTCTAATGTTTTCTCTGTATTCCACTGTAGTGGATATCCTTTGAGGGTGATCAGCAGTGATTCAGAGGGGAAGCTGAATCTTTTCTCCATAGATGAATCTGCTCCTTCTGTGCCTGTTGTGAACCAGTGGGAAGCTCACAAATTCGAGGCCTGGATTGCTGCTTTTAATTACTGGGACACTGATTTTGTGTATTCAGGTCTGTAAGGCTTGGGAATCTCATTTGGGGGCGGGGTGGTGGTGGTGCACCTTGTTTAGGGATGTGTGTTCCTTGGGGTTTTACTTCCAGGGTCGGGTATGCTGCTTGTATCACACCTCTTGAAAGAGTTGGGGCCTCTGCTAGGGGTAAAAGGCTTCTTGATTGTGGGAAGTGGTTGGAGTTAATCAGGAGAAGCTGTGCCTTTTAAACCATACTTTGGCTGGCTGTTGGCAAAAAAGATGATAATCTCTTGCGGTGTGCAAAAGAGAGCCAGAGAGCTTCTAGAGTCCAGTCTTCTTATCTTCTAATATTTTTTCTTTTGCTTAGCCAAGTGAGGGTATTGTTAATACACGTCTCTTCTGTGGTGACGGGTACTGTGAGCGTCAAATGATGTTTGGTATGTCCGTTAAATGCTATGAGATCCTAGGGCTGAAAAGCATCAGCTCGGTGTTAACTGCGTTGCCTCAGTGCCCTGTGCTGCTCCTTTGGATGGTGCTTAGGGTCACAATGTTTTGTCTTTGTGCAGGAGGAGATGACAGCTTGCTAAAGGGCTGGGAAATCAGGTGCAGTCCAGAGATTCCTGTCTGCACCAGCAGGAGGGAAGCAAGCTCTGTCTGCAGCTGGACCCTACAGCTATCATGTATGAACATAGGGTGCTACCGTGTCCATTCCCAAGCCATGGAATTCAGAGACGCGCAGTGACAGTGGAGTCCTGCTTCTGCCTCCCTTGGGAAATGGAGACATCCGTTAGGTTTTTTTCATCAGGACAACTTCAGGTGGAAACTTTCTTGTCCATGTCCTTCAACGTAATAAACCAACTGCTCAGTTCCACAGATGAAGGTGGTGGTAGCTTCTCTCTAGAAGAAGGATCCTGATTTACACTTTTATTTTGGGAATTTTTGTGTGTGTTAAATTTGGATATCTTATCATGGAAGGCTTTTTAGAGAATATTTTGGTCTCCACTGTTCACTCATTTGAAGTAATCTCTTTTTTCTGGTGGCATAACCTATCTTTTAGAATCTGATTAAAACAATATACACAGCTCTCCAGTGAAATTTTATATGTAACCTTAAAATAAACTGGGGATTATTGCTATGGAAGTATTAATGTTGGGACTAAAGTCTCCTGGGAATGAAGTTGTTTTGCTGAAACGCTTATGGGTTCTGAATAGCAGTTTATGGTGCAAATATTACTAGAAAATATGTGTGCTGAGAGTGTGTGAGTAGAAGTTTTGCCCTGGAAAGGCTGTTGGACTGTGAAAATGGAACTCTGCTTGTGCGTTTCGCTGGACTGAGATTTGAGTTTACCTTACTCTTCTTTCCCGAGCCACCTTGATGCAGTAATGTGGACCCCAAATCCTTGAAATTCAAGGAAGAATCCTGTCTCAAACCGTACATTGCTGTCTCTTCCCTCTGCTGTATCTTCCTCTTTTGCAGACCATTCAGTGGGTGTGTGCAGCATTCAGTGCAGTCCCCATTGGGAGAATCTTCTGGCTACTGGCAGGTAAATCCCTTCTAGCTGCTCTTCACTAGTGTGACCAGCCTCCTCTGTTACTTTGAACATGCTTCTGCAGCTCAAGGTGTGTTCTCCTCAGACATTCAGTGCGGTGAAGAGCATGCGATCTTTCCTAATTTTCTTCTGTACTTGTTGCACTGAATCAGCTTTGCTGCTTGTCTGCGTATTTATTTGTGATATGTCTCCAGCTATGACAAGCATGTGCTGTTGCGGGACACCAGGAACATGAAGCAGCCACTGGCAGACACCCACACTGAAGGTGGAGTTTTGGACCCAACCTGTGATTTTGGGCTGTTAGCAGCCTGCATACAGAGTGGATTCAAAATCCCTGACTGCTGCGGAACCATGGGTGAGTGTTCAGTGGAACAGAGATGCTCTTGTGCTGCTCTGCTGCTGTCCGTTCCTACCTCAGGGTTAAAGGGGAAACTCCAGCTGTGAGCTTGCTAGAAAGATTTAGATGGTGTTAACAGCCATAGACTTTTATTCCAACTTGAGGTAATTCTGCCAGCTTTCCCAGACCTATCCTCTCTGTTGGCCTGATCAGTTGTGCAAAGGCACTGTCATTATTCATGTGTACATCTCTTGTAACTTCTTTTCATGGGATGAAAGCCTGTTTGTTTTGGTGTGAAGGCATTACCTGTTGACACCATGGGTTCGGGTTTGTATTCATCTTGATGGTTCAAAGAGGTTCTTCCGAATGTCAAGTGGTGCTTTACTGTTAGCAGAAGTTCCTGACCTGCTGGTGGATTGGTTATTGCCTCAGAAAGGAAGTGCTGTGCAGTCTGGTTAATCTAGAAGAGCATGAATAAGCTCTCCATGTGAACCAGAAGGTATTGACGTGATTAAAAGCTGTTTGCGCTTACATTACAAATACAATCTTGCATAAAATGGTTGCCTTCCTGGGTTTCTCTGGGCCTTGGGCAGATCCACAGCTTGTGAAATGAGGATAACTTTTCTCCTGTATAGGGAAGGGAGGAACTTGATGTCCACTGGGATAGTAATCCGAGTAAGCATTTGACTCTGAAAGCTCATGGAAGGAACACATCTGCAATTTATTAATAACCAGAACTTGGTCTGGCAATCTCACGAGTTGTATTTATGGCTCATTGGCGATCACCATGTGATCTGTCTTGTCTGTCTTGAGCCTTTTTAGGTATTTTGAACAACGAGCCTCTTAAACCTCCTGCCTGTTAAACTCTCTTCTCCTGTCTGCTTACTGAACTGTGGAAAATCAAGGCTGATGAGAGGTGGCTGAAAAATTGTCAGGAGAGGCAGTACCTCATTTCTCCTAGAATGCTTCACCCTGTTGTGAAGAAGGCACTAAACCAGGGAACTCTTCCTGTAGGACACAGCCAATGCTGGAATGGCTTGTGAGCAGTCTGCAACAAACCATTTCACAACCATTTCACAACTTGATTTCTGCTCATTTCTTTTTTTTTTTTCTTTTTTTTTTCTTTTTTTTTTTTTTAAAGCGGAAAACATGGAGGAATGTATCATCTTGTTGTCCTACGTCTTGCACAATTCCTTGGCCTATGGGGCTGACTGGTCAAGGCTCTGCCCGAGGGATTCCTTGACTGCAACGCAGGACTCTGCTGCCGCGTGCTGGTCTTCAGAGGAGCTTGTGGGAAGGTCAGAGGAGGGAGACAAGAGGCTGAATTTGCAGGTCCAAAACCTGAAGGTAATTTATGAGTCTCCTACAGCTACTTTTGATGCAATACTGGATGAGGAGAGTCATGGCCCTGCCTCGCCGCCTAAAGCAGAGGGGGGTCCTAAGCTGTCTGGGGATCCTGACCTGGTTAGGGGCCCTGATTTAAAGAGAGGTTTAGATTTGGCTGGGGGTCCTGACTAAGGAGGGATCCTGAGTCAGCCAGCGGTTCTGACTCGGGAGCTAAGAGACCCGACGGAATGGGCCCAGACAGAAGCGGTGATTCAACCAGGTCTCTAGACAGCCCGAAAGAAATGAGCATTGTAGCAACTTGTTCTTTCTGTGACAATATCCTCCATGTGTGGAAGTGGGAGATGAGCCCGGTGACCCCTTTGGAGATGCCAAGTACTGGATCTCCATCCGAAAGAACATTTGAAAGTTTGCATTGACCAGTCCCAAGAGAGAGGGGTAGGAAAACTCCTGGACTGAGAGCGACATCTGAGCTTCTGCCCTGCCTAATTTCTGTTGGGCTTTTCCAGTTTTACGGTTTGGCTTGTGAGTCTTTTGAGGCCAATACTGATGGGATTACTGGTGTTTTATTTTCAGCACTGAGGAAAGTCTCTGCTTTGAGGTGTGTGGTCAAGCACAGACACGTTTATTTAGTTTTCCCTTAATGTACTAGTTCAAAGTAGGACAGCCTTCCTCTCAAAGGCTGCTTGTTTGTACCTTATATTTGAATCCCTTCAAGGCTGGTTTGCATTTGTATGATTGATCTGTTAAGCCCGTTCTCCTCATTCTGTCACAAACCAAACTTGTCTGTGCTGCTCCGTGTGGACAAACACACAGTATGTGGTCAGAGGGTTCCCTGAAAGTCTCAGAAAGGCTCATGAGTAGAGGCTTAGCTGTGTGTGTAGCTTGCTGCGTGAGCTGTGAACTAGTAAGTACCTTGAGAAGACACTCAAAGACAGTGCAGATACTGACAGTGCAATGTGCTTATAGTGGTCTTTAGTAGAGAGAAATTCTTTATTAGAAGGAAATCCAGACTGGCTGGTGTGACAGACAGCAGTTCAGCGACAGGAAGCTTTGTTCTGAGCCCAGCCTTTCTTGGAAGGATTCTGGTGTATCTGTACAGCCTAATTTTACATCAGACTCATCACCTGGTTGCAATCTCCCTTTATCACTCTCCAAGCTAAGCACAACCTGGTTTAGCATAAATTGCATAGCGAGTCCTGCTCCATTTTCGTGCCACACTTAACCACCCCCCCATAGCCTCTTGGTATCAAACTGATGTTTTCCGCTCTCTACAGCGAGACATGCATTTAGGTCCAAAGTCAAGATCTTTCAGTTTTGTCAAGGTGAACGGCTTTAAGATCAAAACCTCCGAAAAGTATAAGCAGTGTTTCCTGACATCTTTTAAGTTAAAAATAAGTAAGTACAGAACCCAAAATCTTAACAACATTGCCCTGCCTCCCTCCAGGAATGGCTGCAGAATTTCTCTGGGTTGCTCCATTAGCTGTCTTCTTTCACTGTGAAATATCAGCAAAACACCGTTTCTGGAACACTTTCTCTAGCATCTTCCTAGAAACAAAACGCCAGCTTAAACTAGGTAAGTAACTTCTAGCTTGCATGGTTTCTCTTTGAGCGTCCTAAAGAATTAGTTGCCTGGAGGGGAAGGAACACCAGCAACAGTTATCTATCTGTAACAGTGCTGCATCTAAAACGAGGTACAGCAGATAAGAATTTTACTGCTTTGAAACTCCTTTTTCAAGGGTGAATATGTATTTTAGAAAACATTCTTGAGCGCTGTTACATGAAGATTCACGTTAGTATTGTGAACAAGAGCTTTTGTTAAAAAAACCCAACAAACCCACCCCCTATTTTCAGATGTTTCTAAAATAAAATCAATATAAGTGATTGTGGTAGGTTGACCCTGGCTGGATGCCAGGTGCCCACCAAAGCTGCTCTATCACTCCCCTCCTCAGCTGGACAGGGGAGAGAAAATATAACAAAAAGCTTGTGGGTCAGGATAAGGACAGTTTAATAAAGCGAAAGCAAAGGTTGTGCGTGAAAGCAAAGGAAAGCAAATGATGTTATTGTCTAATTCCCATCGGCAGGTGATGTCTGGCCATTTCCTGGGAAGCAGGGCTTCAGTACCCATAGTGGCTGCTCCGGAAGACAAATGTAAAATAATGAATGCCCCCGCTTCCATCTCTGTTTACTTAGCTTTTATAGCTGAGCTGACGTCATGTGGTATGGAATATCTGTTTGGTTAGGTTGGGTCAGCTGTCCTGGCTATGTCCCCTCCCAGGATCTTGCCCAGCCCCAGCCTGCTGTTGAGGGGGGGTGAAAATGTTGGGGAGACAGCCTTGATGCTGTGCTAGCACTGCTCAGCAGTAGCCAAAGCACTGGTGTGTTATCAACACATTTCTAGCTACCAATGCAGAGCACAGCACTACGAGGGCTGCTATGGGGAGAATTAGCTCCGTCTCAGCCAGACCCCTGTATTGGGTTTGTGTGGCAAGGTTTCGGTAGCGGGGGGTTACAGGGGTGGCTTCTGTGAGAAGCTGCTAGAAGCTTCCCCTATGTCCCATGGAGCCAAGACCAGCCGGCTTCAAGACAGACCCACCGCTGGCTAAGGCCGAGCCCATCAGTGACAGTGGTAGTGCCTCTGGGATAACGCATTTAAGAAGGGAAAAATATTGTGGCAGCGCAGAAACTGCAGCTGGAGAGAGGACTGAGAACATGTGAGAAAAACAGCCCTGCAGACCCCCAGGTCAGTGAAGAGGGAGGGGAGGATTTGCTCCAGGCGCTGGAGCAGAGATTCCCCTGCAGTCTGTGGGGAAGACCATGGTGAGGCAGGCTGTCCCCCTGCAGCCAGGGAGGTCCACGGGGGAGCAGATCTCCACCTGCAGCCTGGGGAGAGAGGACCCCACACCGGAGCAGGTGGATGCCCGAAGGAGGCTGTGACCCCGTGGGAAGCCTGCACTGGAACAGGCTCCTGGCAGGACCTGTGGCACCATGGAGAGAGGAGCCCACGCTGGAGCAGGTTTGCAGCAGGACTTGTGACCCCGCGGGGGACCCACGCTGGAGCAGTCTGTGCCTGAAGGACCGCAGCCCATGGAAGGACCCATGCTGGAGCAGTTCGTGAAGAACTGCAGCCTGTGGGAAGGACCCACATTGGAGAAGTTTGTGGAGGACTGTCTCCCGTGGGAGGGACCCCACGCTGGAGCAGGGTAAGAGTATGATGAGTCCTGCCCCTGAGGAGGATGAAGCTGCAGAAAATAACGTGTGATGAACTGACCATAAACCCCATTCCCCGTCCCCCTGCGCCGTTGCGGAGGATAGGTAGAGAATCCGGGAGTGAAGCTGTGCCTGGGAAGAAGGGAGGGGTGGGGGGAAGGTGTTTTAAGATTTGGTTTTATTTCTCATTACCTTGCTCTGGTTGACTGGCAATAAATTAAGTTAATTTTCCCTAAGTTGAGTCTGTTTTGCCCATGATGGTAATTGGTTGAGTGATCTCTCCCTGTCCTTATCTCGACCCATGCGCCCTTTGTTGTATTTCCTCTCCCCTGTCCAGCTGAGGAGGGGAGTGATAGAGCGGCTTTGGTGGGCACCTGGTGTCCAGCCAGGGTCACCCCACCACAGTGATTTCTCTTTCTTGCTCATTTTGATTTTAAGAAGTCCTTCACAGTTAATCCTTGTGAGGACCTTCTGCCTTGTCCTGTGATGGCACTTCCTTTTTCTCTTGGTGACAAAGCTAAATGAAAAGGTCATCCTGATCTGGAACCGAGGACAAAAACTGGGACCAGAACTGCGTGTCGTACTTAAGATTCAGGTACTCATAAGGTTCAAGACTTACAGGGGGACATACCTGTCCCTGTAAGCGGTTTGTTTCCTACTTGTTCCCAATATTTGGTTTGCTTTTTTCCTCCCTATTCTGGTAGGTTTTGAGCTGGCATTTGTGAGACTATTTTAACTGCCAGATTTTCTTGCTGAGTAACAATAGCTGCCACAGGACCCAAGACAGTAAACCTCAGAGTAGAGCTTTTTCCCACGTGCATGATTTTCTTTTTATGATGAATTTAATCTGCTGTTTTATGACTTATTTTCTCAGTCTCATAAAGTCCTTTACGTTCAGTTCTCGGCCTTGTTGCTCTGAATAACATAGAATCATCAAAAAAAGTTATCACCTCACTGTTTGACCCTTTTTTAGGACTATTTAGGAATGCGTTGAACTGACACCAATGCAAAACTCCACTAATGACCCCTCTCCACTGAATGTCTTGTGTTTGCAAAGTGGGCTATAGTTGAAAGCAAGCTGTTGGAAAATGCAATCAAGTTGCGTTGTATGTGCCAGACGAGGCATCGAGACGTTTTTATGGGGGGCTTTTTGCCAGTCGTGGGAAACTAATTTCACCGTCCGTTTGGTGGTAGGCTGTGTTACCAGCAGGTGGAACATGAATTCTTCAGTTTGTAGAAGACAGAATACAGGCTACTATGGTAATGTATAGCTTTAATCAACTGGATGAAAGATTGTGTGTGCGTAAATAGTGTGCAACTTCTTGTAAGTTCTAGGAACTCTACTAAGTCACAGTCAAAGTCTGAGCATTTGTTTCTTTGCTGTCGCTGTGCATGAGAGAGGAATTAATTCCTGTTATTTTGTCCTGTGTACACTGAGTTGTTCAGCTCACAGATCTTTGGGGGGGAAAATGCTGAATATTTTGCATGTGAGCTTGTAGTTGAAATTTCTTGCATGTTTGATGTTTTAATTAAGCATTAAGTATTTACGAATGTGCTTGACTTGTAGACATCTTTTACTGAGTGTGGTGGGTTGACCCTGGTTGGATGCCAGGTGCCCACCAAAGCCGCTCTATCACTCCCCCTCCTCAGCTGGATGGGGGGGAGAAAATATAACAAAAGGCTCGTGGGTCAAGATAAGGACAGTTTAATAAAGTGATAGCAAAGGTCGCGCGTGCGAAAGCAAAGAAAAAACCAAATGATGTTATTCTCTACTTCCCATCAGCAGGCGATGTCTAGCCGCTTCTCGGGAAGCAGGGCTTCAGCACGCGTAGTGGTTGCTCTGGAAGACAAAATGCCCCCCTTCCATCTCCCTTTACTTAGCTTTTATATCTGAGCTGATGTCATATGGTATGGAATATCTGTTTGGTTAGTTTAGGTCAGCTGTCCTGGTTATGTCCCCTCCCAAGATCTTGCCCTGCCCCAGCCTGCCATTGAGGGGGGGGGCAAAAATGTTGGAGAGACAGCCTTGGTGCTGTGCCAGCACTGCTCAGCAGTAGCCAAAACACTGGTGTGCTATCAACACCTTTCTAGCTACTGATGGAGAGCACAGTGCTATGAGGGCTGCTATGGGGAGTATTAACTCCATCTCAGCCAGACCCAATACACTAAGCAAAGTGTTCTTCAGGCCTCCAAAAATAATTAATAATTAATATTAATTAACAAATAATTCTTTTCAAGTTTAGGAGTTACTAACTTCTTTCCCCTGTAAATTCCTACCACAGCTGACCGCAATTGCAATTGGAGCTGCAGTGGCATTACTACTGATAGCAATTGTTGGGTTTGTCATTTACAGAAGAGTGAAACAATCATAACTACATATGTTTTAAAAATGGTTTTCTCAGCTGTCTTCAGTATTTTTATAATAACATGTGGTAAATTCTATGCCGATTTGTAATAATTGCTTTCTGTGAAGGTAGTGGTTCTTGCAGGGAAACAGCTTTAAAAGGACGAAGAACTTGTGTTGATTCACTTCCCCAGGTCTGAACATAGAATTCGGAACTGTCACATGCAGGACACTGGAGGTTTTTATTTCTCTAGTGTATGATAGCCTTAGTATCAGTTGGCATGCAAATAACTTCAACCCTGCTGCGATTTCACTGTTAATGAGAAATGGGTGAATTAGAGTTTTCCTTTGTGAGATTAAATTCACCTGATCCTTCTCTCTGTTTAGAGAACCTTTGGATCTCCTCCAGCAATTAGGTAGAGCCTCAAGCCAGCTCTTCCCTAGTCTGGCTTGGCTAACCAGATTTGGATAATGAGCTATCTTGTGTTGGTTTAAATTCCAGATGCTTGGCCACAAGAGTTTGCTGCTTAGTAGACAGGAGCCACAGCTGTTACAGAGGTAGCAAAACTGACAACCTGTGTTGAGTTTTCCTTCCCTTAGCACAGAGCCGCAGATGGATTCTGATGTGATGCTTCTCTGTTTCAGAATAACTTCAGCCACACGTGCCTCAGTACAGATTTTGCAAGAGAGACAAAGCGATGTTCTGTGGGTGGAAGATCATGAGAAAGGTAAGTGCAGCTGGCACAGTGGGAGGGAAGTAAAGGTTAAAATCCGGTTCGGGAGGTGTTGTAAACTTTGCAATACTTCACTTGCTTAGCCTGGCCCAGGGCCTTCAACCTATAACATTTCACTGGAATTTTGGGGATGTTTCAGAGCTCCTGGAGTTCTGCCTGAATTGCTGGTGGAACAGCAATAGCTTCTCTTTCTAGCCAAACCTTACCTCTTTCAAGAAAATTTGCAGACAGTGAGGGTAGTAATAAATCAGAGAATATCTAACTCATCTATGGAGTTGATGGTTGTTTAAATATGCGCAGTACTCTGTCTTTCTCAGTGTTTAGGATTATATTCCAGATATTCAGTGCCTATATTCAGGATTGTCCTTTTCAGATAATGACTTCCAGTACTGCCATTACATTCAAAGCTGACACCTTCTTTCCCACTTGAGTCTATCTGCGGAGCAGATACTCAAATTTACCCTTCTGCAGCCTACCTGTGAAGAGCACTCAGCACTTCAGCATATGAGCCCATGTTTTCTTGTACTCAGTTGCAAATAGGACTTGTCAAACTGTCTCATTAGAGCCTGCTCAAGAGGGGTTTATCCCAAGGTTGACCTCTTTGCCTTGGATTGTCACAAGGAATACCACCTGTGCCCTCAGGTTCCTGTCCTGATGTTGTTCCTGTTCTATTATTCTGAAAGGTCTCCTCAAGAATTTTCCATCAGTCAGGAATCTGTTTCTGCATCAGTTGGTTAAATCCTTCAAGGCTATGGCTGCCTGTTTGATATCTTCTTCCTTTTTTGTTTGTTTGTTTCTCTTTTTACTTTCATCTTTTTGCAAGTAGCTTTTCTTGGGGTTGTGTCCCCTCCCAAGATCTTGCCCTGCCCCAGCCTGCCATTGAGGGGGGGGCAAAAATGTTGGAGAGACAGCCTTGGTGCTGTGCCAGCACTGCTCAGCAGTAGCCAAAACACTGGTGTGCTATCAACACCTTTCTAGCTACTGATGGAGAGCACAGTGCTATGAGGGCTGCTATGGGGAGTATTAACTCCATCTCAGCCAGACCCAATACACTGAGCAAAGTGTTCTTCAGGCCTCCAAAAATAATTAATAATTAATATTAATTAACAAATAATTCTTTTCAAGTTTAGGAGTTACTAACTTCTTTCCCCTGTAAATTCCTACCGCAGCTGACCGCAATTGCAATTTCTTGAGGAAATCTGAAGACAGACATTTCCTTTAATGGATTAGGTTAATCTTAGTAGGTATGCTCGGCGTTCAGCACTGATTGCCTGGAATTCATTTAACTGAGAAGATTAATCTTCCTGTCGTTCTCCTCAAAATACATGCATCCCTTGAAGCTACTTAGTGTATGTGGAACGTGAGACTTGTTTTTCTTCTGACTGACAGTACCACCATGGTCAAAAGAACTCATCTGTTCAGAGGTGTCATGAGGGGCTATGTCAGCGCAGAGATTTTGCATTTGGTTTTGTTACAAGCTTGTGCAATAGGTCCTGGAGGTTGAGGTGACTTCTTTACTCAATGCTTCCCATGCCGAAATGTACGTAGCAGCTTCTTGGACCTCCATGTGCAGTTTTAGTATATATGATGCTGTTGATAAGGGCTGACTTTGGAAAGCCGCCTCTTGCTCAGGTGGGGACTCTGACCCCTTTTCAGAGTAGCAAATGTTTATCGCTTGCTGGTAGTCATCTGTTGAATGAATGATGGTAAATACAAATGGTTAGTGAAGGAAAAAGGCTATTTAATTCTGACTGCGAGAAGTGCTCCCTGCCCTCTGTCCTGCAGAGTCAGAGCCAGGGTGTGGGTGTGCTGGGCTCCCCAACCCAGGGGAGCTGCGAGGCAGGAATGGGACTGGCCCCTTTCGGGACCAAAGGCAGAGCATGGCTGGGGGGGTCCTCAGCATGCCCTGCGGGGTAACCTGCTCGACTCCAGGTGTGCACTCGCATTGCCAGGGCACTGAACACCAACATCTATAGAAAAATAAGGCACAGGGAAATAACTGCTTGCCGAGGAACGCTTTCTCTCGTGAACTGCTGCAGCCTTCTGTCTCACACGCTGCTGAACTTCGCTGAGGTGAATTCAAATACTTGGACTCAATTGGACACTGTGCTGGTTTTGGAGCTCTGTTTCATCGTGGAGGGAGGAGATTACTCCCTGAACCTTGCTTTTGCATGGCAGATCAGCGTTGATGTAGAACTTGGCCAAACCAGCCCTCAATGAAAGGAAATTGCGTGTGTTGCCAGCAACTTTGTAATTTTAATATTCAGCTGTTTATATGTAACACACGTAAGTAAAGAATGCTTAGAATTCCAGGTGGTAAAAGCATCTCAGGTAGTTTTTGGTTTGGGGTTTTAGACCTTGTTTTTTTTGCTTTTATTCCCAAATAAGCCATAGAATATCACAAACTAACTGCTGTTGATTGTCTTTCATGTGTTTTTGATAAAATACCAAGATTTTACTTTAAAGAAAAAAAGACCCTCCAAACTAATTAAAGATTTCTTTTGTGAGAGAAACTTCTTCCTAGGATTTTACTCTTTGAGAAACAAATGGAGAACTGGTAATGTTTTGAAAGTAACTAATGAGGTGTTTTCTCGGTCTTGCAGTTGTTGCATTTCTCCAGAAGGTGGCACTTAGTAACTACTAAAGTAAAAGCTTTGCTGCATGTCAGTGGTGCTGTTTGTCACCAGCTCAAGAATGAAGCAGGCCCTAGTTTGTCAGCAGCACAGACGCCGTAGGACTACTGGAGCTTTAAATGTTGCTCGTCTGCCTGATGTTGGATGTTCCTGAGTGAGAACTGTATAGCTAAGGTTTTTTTTTTTCCCCTTCTACCATCCATTACCACTGCAGTAGTTGCTTATTAAAATCAAACTGTACTCCACTTGCTTTCTAGGAAGAAAGTGATCCTGAAACAGATGCTGTTCCAGCCCTCCAAGGTCTTATAAGAGTGCTTCACTCTGCTCATGCTCTGATGATGACTTGGTAGATGAGTTGGAGCCTTTGCAGGGTTGGAACTAGTGGGTTGGTTTTTTGGCCTGTTTTGGTTTTTCGTAAATGTTTTTGTTTTCATTATTTCCTCCTCAGTTACAACTCTTCCAAACTCTCTGGTTGGGAACACTGTGCCTCACCAAAGGATGCGGAAGCGGGTAAAAGTTTTATCTTTGGCTAAAAGGTACTTGGGCTTTTGGGAAAGGGAAAATTCATGCCCTAGCGGCTGGTTTTGTGGGTTTTTTGTTTGTCGTGTGGAGCCTTTCCCTAGCATATAGCACTTTTCCGTAGCTGCTGTTTTGTCAAAGTCCTGTCAGCTGTGCGTCAGCCTAGCATTTTGCTGGGAAGGTTGTTGAAATGAAGTGGTTTGTGCACACAACAGCACTGTCTCTAGTTTGGCTGAAGAAAGGCAGGAAAGTGGAATGCTACTGTTTTATCAAATTGATAATGGGTAACTTGGCATGGTGCACATTTAGTGTTGCAGTCAGCCTATGGTGTCAGTATACAGCCCATACTTAAGATAAATGAGGAGACTTCCTGAACTTTCTGACTTGTGTTTTTCTTTGTAGGATTCTGCGTAGTAATAGGGAATGTCCAACTTTGCAGCCGAAAGAACCGCCGCCTCCTTTGCTAGAGCCAGATCTGACTGAATTTGATGTAAAGCATTCCCATTTGCCATCGGAAGTCCTGTACGTGCTTAAAAATGTTAGGTAATGTTGAATGGAAGGATAAGTTTGGATTTTGGTTTTGGCAGGTGTTCAAGTGATCTAAATATTTGGCAGTTTGTGGCAAGTCTTAGATTTTATCAGTGCATGGTCAGAATCTTTAAGCAGTTGACTGAAAATTCTTCTGTGCATGAGGAAAGAATAAATGACTTCTAGTTTTTCAGAAATGTTAAGAAAATAGTTGAGTGTGTTTTGGGGGGGGGGGGGACCCAAAAAAGAAAGGATTTAGATTAGTGGCCTAAATTCAGGGCTAGTGGTAATAAAGCTATTCTAACAAGAACAGATTTCTGTTAGTGCATTTAAAAAATTCCCTTTAGACTATATCAGACAATTTTTTGGTACAGAAAAGCATCAGAATTGGTAAATGTTAATTGGATACCATATAGACAACTCTCTGAACTGCAGAATCTTTTACTCCTCTGGCTGAAAAGGTTGCAAATGGAATCAAAGTCGGCTTAATCCCCACAGCTCTTTGGCAGGTTGAGAAGAAGGGATAGTCCTTCTGCCTGTTCAGCACGGGGTTAAATTTGCTGAGACAGCAAAGAGGATGAGATCTTCTGATCTGTAATTTTTGTTTTGTTTGTGTATGTTCATTTTTCTCCCCATTATGATATGATTTAGTCCTGAAGGTCATACATACTCTAATAAAACTGCTATTTAAGTCATCTAAACTTTCTACTGTGGAATTCTGATCTCCTATGACTAATTGATGTTGCAGTAGAATTTGATTGATTGATCCTGTTAAGTGTGATCTAATGGAGCTATGTGGAGGGCCCTTCTGGTGCTGTGCACAAAATGATCACATTTAAGACGCGTACTTCTGTCTGCCTGGTAGTGACCGAGTAGTTCCAATATCGAAGGACTCCACTTGCACGTTACCTGCAGGAGATGGAATATTCCAAACTTACAAGTATGTGCAAGTGACAGGCATTTTTCCCTTTGTTTTCAGTATTTCTCACGTGTTCTGGTTATGTGGACAGGGTAGCTGTTCTAAAAGGGAAAGTTCCATAGGGTAACTTTTCTCATGCAATGTGTGAATCTTGCAGGTTTTTACATTTCTTCCCCTTCAAAAGCCATGCTGGTGTTTGCTTGAGGAAGACTGGATACACTTCCTTGTGGGCCTGCTGGCATTGCTCAGTGTGCTACTCAAATAGGACCTCCAGTATTTACAGGTTTTGGCATCTCACAGTACTTTTGCACTTCTGTCTTGAGGAGTTCTGCTCCTTCTGCCGTGCTGTTGGACTACTGTGCAACAACTGACTCTGGGGTTGCTCTGCTATTTGTGCCTGGGGGCTTTGCAAATTTAGGAAGGATTTTCCAAGGGCAGTGGCGATTTTAGGTTTCCCTTTGCATTTTCTCTCCTGCAGGGTCCTTGGCCACTTTGAGAAACCTCTTTTCCTGGAACTGTGCAAGCAGATGGTTTTTGTGCAATTGCATGAAGGTGAATACATCTTTTGTCCTGGGCAGCTGGATGACAGCATCTACATTGTGCAGGATGGCAAGCTGGAAGTTTGCATTCAAGAAAGTGTAAAAACAAACCGATCTGTGGTTCTTGAGATAAATCTGTTGGCATAGCATATAGGTTGGCATGAATCATTAAGCATTGATTAAACTTGGACATTTGAATCATAGTGATTTAGAAAGGATTACTTCCAACCCTTCAGGGCCATGATATTTATAAAGATCAAAGTTTTTAGCTGCGGTCCTCTGTGTCTTAGATGAGAGCAAAACACAATGCCAGTCAGGCTTTTTGAAATGTCCTCCCTCAATAACTATGCACCTAGAGTATGTGAGCACAAGGGTGCAAGAGGGGCTTTGCGCAGCATTGGAAACATTCTTCTTTTGGATGGTAGCTATATAAAATAGTTAGGTGTACAGAGCAGGAGAGACTAAGTACACTTCACTCCATCATATTCTAGTGTGGTAGTTAGCAGGTCTGCCTGGGAGGTGGAAGATTCAGATTCACTTTTGGGTAGACAGGGAAAATAAATGATGGCTTGTTTTATGGGTTAGTCTTAAGCATTGAGTGCTAGTCCTTGTGATCCCTTCTGGCAATTTAGATTTTTTTTTTTTTTTTTTTTTCCCCCTGACTGAACTTTGAGTTTAGCTTTAACACGTGAACAGTTTTGTGATGGCTGAAAATGCAGGGGGGGTTGTGTTTGTAAATTATGCCAAATTTGCTGTTTTCTGTATATTTTTGCACTTTGCTGTTCTTTGCTTTGTACTACCTCTTGACATGTAATGCCTTGATAAAGGGAGCTAATTCTGTCTCAGAGTGAAGGAAGCTGTTTTTTTTATTGGTTGTTACATAGCAAAGACAAGCAGGTCACATCTGCCCCTAGACAAAACTGGCTTTTAGTTTCTTTTAATTTATCACTCTTAGGACGGTAGTTGACAACTCTGGAGGTTTGAATTAGCACATTTCCATCAGAACAGAGAGAAAACAAGCATCCAAGTTACCATGGGGGACCGTTTCTTTTAGGGCTGCTCAGAGTATCTGGGAGAATGAGAGCAAGCTGGGCTTTCTGAAATGCTCCATATATGCCAAATAGGCAACCGTGAGCCTGCAGTAATCTTCTGTCCTACACTTGCAGGGTGGAACAGAAGTGGTTGTTAAGGAGGTGCTGGCAGGAGACAGCGTCCACAGCCGCCTCAGCATCCTTGATGTTACCACGGTAAGTTCTTGAAAGTGAAGGTTTTCTGCAGTGCTGCTGCTTTATGTTGCAGAGCTTGTTGGGGGAAGTAGACTTTGAATGTTGCTAGGAAAGAATTGACATGGAAAAAGTTTCTTTGACTAATTCTTTTCCTCCTCCCAGGCCTTCACAGCTGTAAACTTAGTGCTGTGGTGTGTAAGTTGGTTGTGAAGCGTGTATGCTTGACAGTGTAACACTGGCTATTTCTGATAAGCAGTAGGATTTGAATTATTCTTTTATGGCTGGTCAGGGCCCAGAAGTCCAGGCTTTTACACCGTTTGCTTACTGAATTTATTTTTATTTAGTTTAATGAAAATAAACCTGACAGTTGTTATTACTGTAATTATACTGTGAAACCAGTTGGTGGATTTAATTTTTTTTCCTAAGATGTTCATGTTGCTGGTGACTATCGGAAGGTTGTGCTCCTTGGCAGGTGACAAGATGAGCTAAATGGTAGTTGGTCGTATTCATTGCACAAATTAGTGGTGTGGATTTTGTTTCAGTTAGAGTTACAATGATGGTTTTGCTGAAATTGTCACAGTGCATCTGTTTAGGAATACCTAAACTGAAGGTGGTGAATTAATCATCTTTGATAATACGCAAGCACTTCAAGTGTTCACTTGAAGGATTTTGATAGTTGAGAGGATGAAGATAATGTAAGCAATAAGTTGTTCATATTTGACCTTGTATCATGTTTCTCTTGTGCTTGGCTGTCTCCTTTCATTAAAAGGTACTGTTATTCCATCTGTAAGTAGTTTTAATGATTCTGTAAAGTGTTTTTTGCCACTTCTAAGTGCAAGCATGTATCTGTGTATCTGTATATATAATTTCCATAAAACCTATTGAAAGTGATAAACAATTTTTAAGCTTGGTCACGCTTTCTTCTGTAGAAAGTAATAGCACATGAATAATTTGGACTGTATGAGTCTAGTTCTTGCCATCAAATCCATATTAATAGCAGATTTAGAGGTATCTTTGCCCTTGTTACTTCCACCAGTAAATTTTCTTAATGACAATATTCTAAAGAGCAGGACCATTGTATAGGAACATGAATACTAGTCATGTTCTTTTCCTATATTCTGTTTGAATAAACAAGAAGAAATCCTTCTGGTATAACAATGGTTTGTGGTTTTGGTTTTGTTTTAAAGGGTGGTTGCCATTCATTTTGTGTTGTGGGTTTTTTTTGTTGTTGGGGGGTGGTTTTTTTTTTTTAATTCTCATTCTATTTTTTTTTTTCTCTTTCACATTAGTTATACCACTGGTAAATCAGAAAATAAAAATTACTGAAAATGTGTTGAAAAGAGCTATCAGCGTGCGGAAGTGTCTATAACAAAAAACCTTGCAAATTTTTTTCTAAAGTAACTTGTTCTCACTTATTTTTACAACTCTTTCTCCCCTGTTTCCCTGCTTGAACTGGTTGTTTTAGTTCTGGTTTTCATCTTCTTTATGCTCCTTGCTGACTTTAGGTATAGAAGTAGCATGAAAATGGACGAGAAGAGAGAAAGTAGCATTGATCAAAATAGAAGAGGCTTCTTGGTGGCATTCCAAATTAGTGAATGAGTCTTAGAACTTCCTGCAGATACCACAACCTTAATTAAGTTTCACTGTACCATCAAGCACATGGATCTGACATGAAGAAAGAATATTCAGAGAGGATTTGAGTTGTCTGAGCTGAATTTGTGATTCCTTTGACTGATTTTTGTAACACATGATGTCAGGCTGGTCCCCCACTTGGTTGAGAGATGTGCAAGACAACTGAGGTTGCTGCAAGCTGTGGTGACCTGTTGTTATTGGATCTAAAAGATAAGTCACACAAGAAGTACTTTCTAATGAAACTTTCCAATTTTTTAAATTGAAAAGTCCCCTTCGATCTACTAAATACAGATACCAGCTGTGACATAAGAGCCGCCTTCTGTGTTTCCCTTATTCTGAGAACAGATAAATGCTGCTTTCTCAAAACGTGCAGAAACTGGAAGCTTTTGAATCCAAGTAGATGCTAGTCTTTTCCTGGTATTTTGGAACAATTCAGTGTTGTAGTTAATCAGACTCTGAACTGATACTGTCTCAAATATTAAAGAAGCCTCTGAACTGAACATTGTTGATGTCCATGCGAGTGTTTTCAGAAGCTGTTGCTGAGTGCTCCCTCTACCCATATGTGCAGTCAGATCTTTTTCCTGAATGATGACTTCTCATTCAGAGTTAAATGGGACAAATAGAGATGGTGTTTGATGCTGGCGGCTAGAGCTTTGGGCTTTACTCTTCTTTTGTCCTTCATGTGGAGACGGTATTTGGAAAACTGTGAGCAGGTGGCATAGTTGGAATGAAGAGACCGGGAGGAATATTGATCAATTGCCAGTGACTGAGGGGAGAAACATGAAAGCCTGAGGATTAAAAGAAGCTGCAAAACCACTGGGGTAACAGTGAGCCGCCTGTAGGGCTCAAGTCTGTTTAAATGGCGGTGGACAAGAAAGATGAGATTATAAAGAAGCAGTTGATTGCTGCAAGAACTTTGGGTTGCAGCAGTGCTGGTGTAGTGCGGAGGATGGCAGGTAGGAACGGAGGAAGACAAAATCCAGGCAGTGGGAATAGGGAGAATGTGCCAGATTTGGGGGAACAAAAAGGGCTTACTACTCCGGATGGGAAAATGTAAGGCACTTGTGTCCCTTGTAGCAGATTTCTTAACCAAATTCATTTGGATTTGGCCATTAGCTGTCATCTGGATTCAACAACTGCTTTAGCTGTGACATTTGTCACCTACAATATTTAATTACTCGACAGCTCTTAGAACAAGACAGAAGTAAATAGTTATCCATGTTGAGGACAAAAAGTTCTCTGTTGAAAAAGCCCTAGTTCACTGCTGATTATAACTTAACTGTTCCTTGTGACCTCAGTGTGTGATTGTAAAATAGTAAAATTTAAACATGGTATTCTCTGTGTACTGCTGATTACATTATATTTGAGAGAACTGACAATTACAGGAACATTTCCTCTCTTTGCGTTCCTCTGACAGCTTTTAGCATGTTCCAAACCAATGAGACGTGGTGGTTGGCCCTTTCAAAAGCAGGCTGCTCTCATGCAGGGGTTTCGAAAAGGAGAAATTATGTGCCGAAAAACTGGAGGGGTGGGCTGTTCTTTGGAGAAAAAGGCTGCTGCATCCTTATCCTTTATTATCCTAAAACTGGTTTTCTGAGAGGCTGTCAGCATTGGTCTATCCTCAAAAAAGCACTGTTCAGAAAAAAAGCAATAAACACTTCACTGGGTAGAGTGTAGACCATATAAACCTTACACACAGCGGTTATTTTGCCCTTTTGAATCACTGTTATGGAACACTATTAAACTTAATGCTTATCCTTTGTCCAGCGACTAAAGATTTAATAGACTTCCTTAGTTTTTCATTATGTATTTGGTGTAGAGATTGGTAGGAAATACAGTCGAAGGCAAGTATAGCGATGTATGTACTTAAAAGCAGACTATATACATGGGACCTGATGAGATGCATCCGCGGGCCCTGAAGGAACTGGCGGGTGAAGTGGCTAAGCCACCATCCATCATATTTGAGAAGTTGTGATGGTGGGGGGAAGTTGCCACTGAGTGGAAAAGGGGAAGCATAACCCCTGTTTATAAGGAGGGTAAAAAAGGAAGACCGGGGAGCTACAGGCCAGTCAGTCTCACCTCTGTGCCTGGCAAGATCATGGAGTGGATCCTCCTGGAAACTGTGCTAAGGCACGTGGAAAATAAGGAGGCGACTGGAGACAGCCAACATGGCTTCACTAAGGGCAAATTGTGCCTGACAAATATGGTGACCATCTATGATGGGGTTACAGTCTTGGTGGCTAAGGGAAGAGCAATTGATGTCAACTGCCTGGACTTGTGCACAGCATTTGACACTGTCCCGTGCAACGCTCTTGTCTCTAAATTGGAGAGACATGGATTTGACAGATGGACCACGCGGTGGATAAGGAATTGGCTGGATGGTTGCACTCAAAGAGTTGCAGTCAACGGCTCGATGTCCAAGTGGAGAGCAGTGACGAGTGGTGTTCCTCAGGGGTCGGTCTTCGGACCGGGGCTGTTTAACACCTTTGTCGGCGACATGGACAGTGTGATCGAGCGCACCCTCAGCAAGTTTGCCGACAACGCCAAGCTGTGTGGTGCGGTCAACACACTGGAGGGAAGGGATGCCGTCCAGAGTGACTCATGGTGCACGCATGTCTGTCTGAGTGTCTGCTGGGACTACATGCGCAGCCTGGCTCCTGCTTGGTCCTGCGGTGGGGAGCTGTGGCAGCCGGCTGGTGAAGGAACCAGCAAACCCGCCAGGGAGACATCGACAGGTGGTGCCTGCGGTCGCTCCCACCGGTGGGCTAAGAGCCATGCTGAGAGTGGTGCCCCGTTCCCCAGTGGAAGCAGCTGGGCCCCAGGTCAGCTCTTGGCGCCAGCCCAGGGAGTTGGCGGCCATGTCACAGTGGACAGCGATGGCTGTGTCACTCTGATGTCACCTCGCGCCTGTGACATCGGTGCCCCGGCGGGTATAAAAGGGGCTGCTCCCAGAGGCGGGGGAGCATTTGGGGGACAACCTCGGTGCTGCTAGGCAGGAGTTTGGAGACGACTCGCCATGACCTGTCCCGTGGCCACTGTGCAGTGGAAGGCCCCGAAGGGGGAGAGGACAGCGAGGGAGAGCAGCTTCATGGACCCCGCACGGGCGCCCGCCAACGCAGGGATCGGGGAGCTCCTTCTCTCCCCATCAGTCCCTGGTGCCCCCAACGCCTCCTGCTACGGTGTCCGTAGCAGGGGGAAGAGGGTGCCTGGCTGCTGCTCCTCTTCCTGGAATTGTGTCATGGCACGCTGTTTGGAAAAGAACAGCCAGGAGGTCCAGCAGCTGGAAAGGCAGATGGCCCAGATGAAGGCAAGTTCACAGAACCACAGTCTGGCTGAGGTTGGAAGGGACCTCTGGAGATGATCTGGTCTCGTCCCAATGGCCCTGCTCAGGTGGGGTCACCCAGAGCCAGTTGCTCAGGCCCGTGTCCAGAGTCGGGCCTGGGGGTCCCTCTGTCTGGGAAGGGCTGGGAAGGAGAGGGGACGCGAGGGCAGAGGCAGTGCCCGAGGGGAGCTGGAAGGGATAATGCGAAGAGGAGTCCGCTTGGGGAGCGTCCCGGTGCCCTGACGGCTTCTCCTCCTCCTCCCCTCCTCTCTCGCAGAAGCACTTTCAAATGGCAAGGAGGGAGGCAGCTGCAAGCCTGGAAGTGGCGCAGAAGTTGCCCTTTCCTGCGCATGGCTCCCTGCGACGTCCCCCGCTGGCTTGGCAGAGGGAGCAGTGGTCGGGGGCGGTAAAAGCTCTCCAGGAGGAGGCCCAGATCAATGAGGTACGGGGGACAGGAGGCACGGGGGCTCAACATGTTTGTGGGGGAACCCCCCTCAGAGGAGGCATGGCATGGCTTCTTAACCAGGCCCTTTGCTTCTCCAGCTGCTGAGGAACAAGCTCCAGCACCTGCTGGAGAGACGGCAAGGCCTCCAAGAGCCAACAGCTTTGTGAGTGGCAACGGGGCCCTGACTGAAATCTGGGGCAGGGGGTTCGGGGGGGTTGCTGGGCAGCAGTGGGCAGGCCTCTGCTGCTCACAGACATCTTCCTGGCTCCTCCAGCCTGCTCTGGAGAGCCCTTTGACTTTGTCTAAGTGGCTCAAAAGAGCACTGAGCAACTCGGGACTCCTGGAAGCAGCTCTGCACAACTCTGAGCAGCTCCCAGGCTCTCCTCCGTGCCCTCCGGGCCTGGGGTGGGTCTGTGCGGTGCTGGGATGCCGGGGGTGCCTGGTGCCAGCCCCAGCAGAGGCTGGGCAGCACCCTGGCTCCCTGTTGGCCACCCAGGGGTTCACCATGCTGGCCAAGGTCTCTTCTCACAGCCCAAACCCCGTGGTGTCAGTAGCAGGGGGAAGACGGCGGCGCAGGCAGACGCGGCAGGCGAGAGCCTGCTGCAGGAGCTGGTGGCTGTGCGGCTGGTAGGACAGACAACCCCGCTGTGGGCCTTGGGGAGGGAAGGGTCTGCACTGTGCCCAGGGGACACGGGGGCCCTCACTGATCTCAGCAGGGACGAGGGAGGGGGTCTGAGCCCCCAGACCTCAGCTGCCTCACGCACCCCAACGCATGTCCCTGTGTGCCTTGGCTTGTAGGAGGAGCAGATGGCGTCGAGGAGGCAGAAGATCGCTTCTTGGCTGCGGTGAGTTGCTCTGGGGGCTCGGGGTGCCGGGGCTCTTCCCTACGCAGTGGGATGCCCGTGCCACTGGTCCAAGGGCACTGGGCAGCTTTGGACTTGTCAGGGATGAAGTACTTGAGGATTTCTTTTCTTCCTTGCTTGGGTGGCACACAGCGGGGGATTTTGGGGGCCCACTGGGGAGAGGTACAGCAGAGCCTCAACCAGTCCCGAGCAGGGTGTGTTGTGCCCAGCGCGGTGCGAGGCCCCACGGTGGCATTCAAAGAGGGTGGTTGTCAAGAGCTGAGACAAATTTACTCCCTGCTCTGCCTGACCCCTCTCCTGTCCCGCAGGAGACTTCTTCTGTTCCTCGCCTTCCTGCAGATCATCGTCCTCCTCTTGGTCCTCCTGAAGAGGGACATGCTCGATGGAGTCCTGCCCCCAAAGCTGACAGACGCCTTTGGGAGCTGCCCAGGGAGGTCCTAGTTCTCTTGAAATCAAACTAGAAAGAGAATAAAGAAACCTGTGATTGTAGGACAAGCACGTCACCTTGTCTCTGTTACCTAAGAAAAACCACCATGTAAAGATGGCTTTGAAGCCATGCGCAAGGGACCTTGACTGACAAGAAGGGGAGAGGCCTCGCTGTTAGAAGGGGAGGCCGTTGTCATCGGTGCCCTTGGGAGCCTCCTGGGCTGGTTAGGTCCTGCTGTGTCGTCCCTCCAGCAGGTCTCTCCGAAATCCCCCATGAGGACCAGGGCCCACGAAGATGAGGCTGCTCCTAGTTGGCCATTGAGGGCCTCACCTTCCCTGCCTGCTCTTTAGTCCTTACCCAGGAGCCCTCAGTCACCCTCACTCTGCTCTTCACCCAGGCAGAGCTCCACGCTCTCCAGCTGCTCCCTCACCTAAAGGGCAACTGCCGTCCTCCTTGTGCTGGCCTGTCCCTCCAGAGGAGCCTGTGTCCCTCCAGTGCTCACCCCAGTCCTGGTGGCCATCCCCACAAGATCATGGCCCAGCAACTGCCCCCAGGGCTCAAACCCACCAGGGCCAGAGGTGGCCCCCACCCCAGGGAAGCCCCCGCGCTGGGGGGACAGGACTGGCGTGAGGGGATGCAGCCAGGGCTCTGTCCCCAGTGCCCACTCTGCATGCTGGGGGTCCCTCTGCCCCCCATCACCTCTGGTTTGAGGGGGCCGCAGCCCCATGGCTGGATCTACTCAGGGTCAGTTTTGCACCAGGTTGTCCCTCACCAAAAACAAGGTTCCCCCCCGCTGCCATCCCCCAGTCCCAGCAATAATCATCTCCACCAGCCTGGGGGGCGGGGGGGGGCCATGCGCCCCTGCCCCAGGCCACCCCCACCCACTCGGGGTCGTCCCTGTCCCACACACACACACACACACACGCACTACCTCCTGCCTCTGGCTGCCCCCTGCCAGCTTCTCCAGCAGCTCGCAGGTTTCGCTGCTGAGGGGAAAGGCCCTGTCGGATGGTGGCCGGAGCGACCCGGGCTGCCACCTCCCAGATGCGATGCCGCTGCACACAGCTGCTCGAGGGGCCACAGCCGAAGCATGGGGGTCACTGCCTGCCTGCCGCGTGCCCCGACTCCGTCAGTGGGATCGAGCGCACCCTCAGCAAGTTTGCCGACAACGCCAAGCTGTGTGGTGCGGTCGGCACGCTGGAGGGAAGGGATGCCGTCCAGAGCGACCTTGACAGGCTTGAGAGGTGGGCCCGTGTGAACCTCATGGCGCTCACGAGGCCAAGCGCAAGGTCCTGCACGTGGCTCGGGGCAATCCCAAGCACATATTCAGGCTGGGCGCCGAGTGGATTGAGAGCAGCCCTGCGGAGAAGGACCCGCTCAGAAAAGGGTGTTGGTTGACGAGAAGCCCAACGTGACCCGGCAATGTGCGTTTGCAGCCCAGAAAGCCAGCCGTATCCCGGGCTGCATCCGAAGCAGCGTGACCAGCAGGTTGAGGGAGGTGATTCTCCCCCCGTACTCCGCTCTGGCGAGACCCCACCTGCAGTACTGCGTCCAGCTCTGGGCCCCCCCCCCCACCATAAGAAGGACATGGGCTTGTTGGAGCGAGTCCAGAGGAGGGCCCCAAAGATGATCAGGGAGCTGGAGCACCTCTCCTGCAAAGACAGGCTGAGAGAGTTGGGGTTGTTCAGCCTGGAGAAGAGAAGGCTCCGGGGAGACCTTATAGCAGCCTTCCAGTACCTAACAGGGCCTACAGGGAAGCTGGAGGGGGACTTTTTACGAGGGCATGCAGCAACAGGACAAGGGGTAATGGCTTTAAACTGAAGGAGGGTAGATAGAAGGGAGAAGTTCTTCCCTGTGAGGGTGGTGAGGCCCTGGAACAGGTCGCCCAGAGAGGCTGTGGCTGCCCCATCCCTGGCAGTGTTCAAGGCCAGGCTGGATGGGGCTTGGAGCAACCTGGTCTGGTGGAAGGTGTCCCTGCCCATGGAGAAGGTCTTTAGGGTCCCTTCCAACCCAACCCATTCTAGGATTCTATGAATTCCAAATTCCTTCTTCGCCGAGGCCCAGGTTTTAACTGGCCTGTAAAGGAGCAATGCTGCATTTATTTTTGGGTGCGGCAAAAGCACAGAAATGTCACTTGCTAATTTCTTTAATGAAACTGGGGAAAAGTGAGGACGCCTGGTAGCTTTGCACCGTAGGTCAGAGCGACGTTTAAAATTTCAAACCCCTCACGAACTTGAAGATCAAAGCCGTCAATATCAGCCGCCACAAACTTGAGTTGTCATCTTGAGCAATTGTGAGATGGCAGTGGTTAGAGTTGTAGAGAATGGGGTCTTGTTTGGTTCTGCTGTGTTCTTTAGGCAGAAGTTGTTTTGCAGGGATTGTGTTTAGTTACTAATGGACTAGAAGGGTTGTTGCCTGGTTATCGAAGCGTTTGGCAGTACATTTCCTTTAAAATCTATGCCCAATTCAGGGGTGAAAATCCTAACTGAGAGGCTTGCCATCTCGTATAAAAAAATTCTCTGTGTTCCACCCATTTATAGTTTCTTCCATTGGTTTGCTAATTTTGCATCTGTGGGGGACATGGGGCCGGCGCAGCCCCACCACATGTGGGCTGGCATGGCACTGTGTACTGCACGTGGAGCAGGGGCATGCCAGGCACCCGGCCCCCAGTTCTGAGGGGGACAAAAACATCCCTTGCAAGATGCAGGGCAGCAAGATGGACTGAAATGGGTTGTCTCCACCCAAAGTTGCCCTCGTCAGGCCTAGGTCACCCCAAAATGGTGCCCGAGAACAGAGAGGTGTCACACCGGTGAGTCCCTGTGGTTTTCCTTCCTTGTGGCCTTGCTGCAGGCAGGAGGCAAGGGTTACCAGGGTTTTAGTTGCTGTCACCTCCTGTCCTGGGAACCCCTTGTGCAGGTTCATTGTGTTTCTTGGCTCTCGCGCACTGAACTGACCTGAGCTTTCCCACCGCTCTTCCCCTCCCTGCTCCCCACCTTGCCTGGACACTAGTTTGCACAAGTAAGCCTGCTCGCTGCTTCTAATTTGGCATGCTGTTTGGGATTGATTTTTGCATGCAGTAGATGTGCATGGAAGTGGGGGATATGAAGGGGAAGCTGCCATTGCAGCTGCACAAGGGGAAGGCGCCACGTTCAGCGCCGGTTGCTGTGGAGGGGATTGTGAGGGGTGTGCTCCTCCGGTGTGAGATAACGGGACTTGGGTCCGGGCAGGTGCTCAGCAAGTAAGCCTAACCGAAGGTCATCCTCTGGTGTGAGGCTGTCAGTGAGAACCGAGCATCAAAACCAAAAAAACCCCATGTTCTGGTTGGAGAATGGGCTGATGAGCAGCTGAAACAGCATGAACACGGCACAAAACCTGACTGAGTCAGCCCCTTGATGCTGTAAGTATCTGCAGCCATCGGGGTCCCCAGCGCTCCCCCTCCATAGCAGCTGGCTGTGGGGCAGGGATCACCCCCTGAGCAGGGACCCCTCTCAAGGCTGAGAGACCCCGTACCTGACACCAGGCACCGGCGGCTTGGTACGTGGCGTTGTTTGCATGCAGGTAACATTTAAGATACGTGTAGGAAGCTTACGCGATGAGCTTTGTATCCTGCCCTAACGCTAAGTGGAGTAGAGCACTGACCACCGATCCATCTGTGCTTATTAAATATTTTATATCCCTACACTGACTGATAAGAATTCGATCAACTAATGACTAGATGAGCTCCGGCCGAGTGACCTGTGACTCTTCTCCTGACCGAGACCCTGTGCTGGGGGCCAGACCCCGTCACCGCTGCCATGCACCCCATGTAGGGGTTATACTGTATAACACTATGATTGAAAGAACAGACAAAAGTGGGAGGTAGGTCGTGCGAAAGAGTGGAGGACAGAGGACTGGCAACATCTCCCCGGCAATAGGGAGGTCCTGACCTTTAAAGGTGGGATGGGTGAAGGGCCATGCTCGGGATGGAAGCCCAGCTGCGAAATGGAACCAACGGGTAGACTGCCTGGCCCAAATCAGGACGGTCACCAGTGAGAAGGACGATTGGGACCGACAAGCTGAATGGTTGCGTATCAAGCGAGGCCAGTCAGGGAAAGCCGATCTTTATTACGAATGCCAATCCCAGGGTTGGCCAGTGCCTATGAAAACCTGTCAAGCAATCCTTGCAGCTTGTCCACAATGCTAAATAAGGCTTTACTGGGAGGGGTGGTCAAAAAGGCAGCAGCCCCTCACTGGCTGCTCGGAGGGTCTCTCCCAGCACGCATGCCAGGTTGGCATAGGCTTCCAGCACGCATGTCAGGTTGGCGTAGGCTTCCTTGGGCAGCAGGCGGTGGAAGACCTCGGGGTCGTACCAGGATGCGTAAAGCACGGCAGCAGCCACTGCAAAGATGATGGCCAGCTCCAGGCCGACAAAGAGCAGGAGGAGTGTCCTGTGGGGCAGAAGAAGTATGGGAGACAGGGCAGGGTGGATGCATCCCAGCCCCAAGAGGGATGGAGGAGCCCCACCGGCTGGAGCAGGCGTCCAGCCCATCACCCGGTGGGGACACTCACTGCAGCCAGTAACTGAAACCGCGTCTCCTCGCCCGCACGTCCCTCTCCTGCAGGTCAACACAGAGCAAGGACACTTGTCAAGCGCTGCTGCACGGCCGGGACAGCTGGAGTTGCACGGAGTTGCCTTGCACGGGAGCGTAGCCCACGCGTGGCTGGCACCTCCGTGGACCCCTCTCCTCAGGGAGACCCACAGGCTCTTCCCCCTTACCAGCCGTGCTTCCACCACCTCCGGCAGCACAGTCTCCGGCATCTCTGCCTCCTTCTTCCTCTGATACTGGCTGCAGGCAACAGGGCTTGGTTGGACACATTACAGACCTCCGTGGCCACGCCGGGGGTCCCCTTCCACACACACCCCCCCCCCCACCCCAGGCAGGGATGGGGCTCCCCTGGCACCAGCATTGGCAGCCCCATGGCGCCGGGTGCTGCAGGGACACCCGTGTGGGGCGAGGGACCCCGCTTACCAGCCCTCTTCCTCCTCCAGTCTCTCTTCCAGATTTCTTATTTCCTGACGCAGCGCCTGGGAGAGGGAAGGGTCTGAGTCCCTGAGCCTGCTGTGGCCCCAGGGACCGTGGGCACCCGCCCGTTTTCCCCCGGCCCCTTCGGCACTACCTCATTCTCCTGCTTGTCCTCCTTGAGCCACGATGCTATCAGGGCACGGAACTTTTCCTCCTGCAAAACCACGGGTGCGTCGTGCGGGCAGCTGGGCTGGGACCTTGGCACCCTCGCCCCTCTCCAGCCCCAGGGCTGTGCCCACTCACTCCCCCGCTGCCCTAGGGCACTACTGGGAAACTGGGTGACTCGCAAGGCCGGGCGTGGGGAAGCGATGGACCCCCCCCCAGCCTGGGAAAATTGTCCTCCCTAGTCACGCCGCTGGGCAACCGGCACTCGGTGACCCCTCTCTGAGCAGGGGGGTTGGAGACGACAAGATGACCTCCAGCGGTCCCTTCCAACCTCTCAGCCCCAGCTGACGCAGCTCTGGGTCAGGGGCAGAGGAGAGGACACCAACCTTAGTGCTGAGCTGCTGTACGGCATCGTGTGGCTCCTGATGGTTCTCCTTCTGCGTGCAGAAAGGAGAGCAGGGGCTCAGGGTCTGCAGCCCCAGCCCCTGTGGACCAGGAGCCCCTCCATACCTACCCTAGGCTGCAGCAGCTCCTTGCTGCTTGCTGTCAGCGCGGAGCTCTGCTCAGCATCTCTGCCGGCTCCTCGACTGGTCGCCGCAGCCTTTGCCGCCTGCGGGAATGGGGAACCATCAGACGCCCTCTCACAGACATACGCCCCCTCGCACACGGCGCTGCCCCTGCTTCCCATCTCTCAGCGCCCATCAGCCACTTGCACACCCGCACCCGGCCAGCGGTCCTGCGTGCCCCCTCGCCCCATGCCCGGCTCAGCCTGTGCTTGCTGGCAGCCCAGGACTTGGCAGGAGATGGGGGGGGAGGCGCCAGGGACCTGCACTGCTGTGCCTCCCTCTGCCTTTTCCCAAAAGCGGTCTGCCTGGGAGAGAAGAGGGAACGGCAACATCTGCAGGAGGGGCAGGGGCCCAATCCCTCCATCGCGGATGCCACATCCCAAAGTCAATGACCCCGCCCGTGGATGCTGGGGTGCGGGGACCCAGCACTGGCACCCCCTCCCTGACCCTGCCAGGATGGGCATCCTTCTTCCCTGTACCTTCTGTGCCTCTTCCAGGCTTGCGACTGCCTCGCTCTTTGCTATTTGAAAGCGCTTCTGCGAGAGAGGAGGAGGAGAAGCCATCAGGGCACTGGACATTCCCACAAGCGCCCTCCCCTCCGCATTATCGCTTCCCGGCTCCCCTCGGGCACTGCCTTTGCCCCTGCGTCCTCTCTCCTTCCCAGCCTTGCAGGCGGACAGAGGGACCCCCCCCAGGCCCAGCTCTGGACACGGTCCACATCTGGACATGGACCTGAGCAACTGGCTCTAGGGGACCCCGCTTAAGCAGGGGCATTGGACAAGATCAGATCATCTCCAGCGGCCCCTTCCAACCTCAACCAGACCGTGGTTCTGTGAACTCACCTTCATCTGGGCCACCTGCCCCTCCAGTTGCTGGAGCTCCTGGCCGCTCTCTTCGAAACAGCGTGCCACGAGACAGTTCTGGGAAAAGGAGCCGCACGCAGGCACTGAGCCCCTGACACAGCCCCAGCCGCCGCAGCTGGGGGACGTGGGTACAGGAGGGGACACTGACCTCCGAGGTGAGCCGCTCCAAGGTTTTCTGCAGCTCCTGCTGCTTCTGCCCCTGCATGGTGAAAGGAGGGGTCAGGGGCTCCGGTCTCGCAGCCCCAGTCCCCGGGGACAAGGGGACCGCTCCCCACCTACCAGACACTGCAGCAGCGCCCTGTGGCTTTGGGATGCTGCGGAACAGCGGGCCAGGCACGCCCGGACCATGCGGAGGTCTTCTTTCACCGCTTCTGCCTGGGTGGTTACACCTGCGAGTCGGGAGCGAGCGGGGTGTGAGGGGCACGGATGCTCGCAGGGATGGTCCCCAAGCTCAGGGCATCTGCACTCATGCACGCCTGCCTCTACTCGGCATATGAGCGAGGCTGGGGGTGCCGCACACGGACCCCCTCGCCCGGCAGCCGGCTGTGGGGACTGTGGGGATGCTCTGCCCTCACCTTCCTCTTCACCGCCAGAGACATTCCACTGCATGGTGGACAAAGGACAGGTCGTTTGCGAGTCTCCTCTAAACTCCTGCCCAACAGCTCCGAGGTTCTCCCCGGAATGTTCCCCCGTCTCCAGGAGCAGCCCCTTTTATACCCGCCGGGGCACCCGTGTCACAGGCGTGAGGTGACGTCACAGTGACATGGTCACCGCTGCCCACCGCGACATGGCCATCGCCTCCCTGGGCTGGCACCAAGAGCTGACCTGGGGCTCGGCCGCAGCCGCTGGGGAAACAGGGCATCACTCTTAGCCCACCAGCGGGAGCGACCGCGGGCACCGCTTGCCGGCGTCTCCCTGGGGGGGTCTGCCGGTTCCTTCACCACCCGGCTGCCACCGTTGCCCACCCCAGGACCAAGCAGGAGCCAGGCTGCGCACAGTCCCAGAAGACACTCGCACGGACACGCGTGAACGACGGGCGTGCACGGATGGCCACGCCGCATGGGGTCCAGCATCCAGCCCCCACCGGCATCCAGCATCCAGCCCCAGGGGGGAACAACAGTCTGGGAAGGGGGAAAAATAAGGACCAGCTCTCTGTCAGACTCGACAAGGGTATAAAGGGGGTCCCGCCGGAGGACACCCTGAGTCAGTCCTCCTCGGAGCAGCGGGTCTGCAGTCCGGGACTCTCTCCTTGGGTCAGGATGCCGCCCCAGGTAACTCCTCGAGGTTGAGAGCCCTCATCTTTTAGGTGAGTGATACGCGCATTTTGAGTCATCGCTTTTAAATCTTAAGGATTCTTAAGGCGGCTGTGTAGTACCAATTCCCCTTACATCATTGAGCCTGTGGCTCACTAATGTTATCGGAGTTCTAACTAACTTTTTACCGAAGAATAAATCTGACTTTTAACACCTGCTGGATTTGATTGTGTGAGCCTCCCCAACAGACCTCCAGGCCCTTCATGCCAGCTCATTCCTTGGTCTCAAATTACCACCTCTGAGCAGTCACAACCAGAATTTCCCCTTCGGGGGTCTCACGCCACCCCAAACCATGCATGAAACCCAGCAGTGCCCCAAAATGCTGCCAGTGCTCACGTCGGTGCCCCCCACCTCCAGCCCCACCCCGCCCTTGGCACCCTCCCTGCAGGTATTGATGTACATGGACGAGATCCCCCCGCGCCGTCTCTTCTCCGGGCTGAACACCCCCAGCCATCCCAGTTGAGCATCCCCTCCCTGAACCCGCTGGCCACGCTCCTCCTGACGTAGCCCCGGACACCCTTTGGCCACCTTGTTGGACTTGATGAGGTTCCTTCTGGCCCATTTCTCCAGCCCACCCGGGTCCCCAGACACCAGCACACCCACTGGGGGACCAGCCACCTCCAACCCCAGTTTTGTGGGTGCCGGCGCTGCCAGCCTGTCGCCGTTGAGTCGGGCACTGGGGGAGTTGCACCCCCAGCCACGGGAGGGAGGGACGAACCACGACACCAGGGATGCAGACAAGACAACATTTAATTTTTTTGACATTTCAGAAGGGGGAGCGCCCCGAGCATCCCCAGCCCCACGCTCCCCAGCAGCTCAGTAGTAGGGGAACCCATTTTTCTTCTGGGACCAGCGCTGCCAGCACGGGGGCTTGCGGAAGCGGATGCGGCAGGGCTGCCAGTGGCGTCTCCACCAGGACTTCAGGCAGCGCCAGAGGCGGGCACAGCTCTCCCGCAGGCACCGTCCAGCCCTGCACGGACCCGGGGCCGTCCGGCCACGTGTCCTGCCCACGGGCACCCGCTGCCGGGGACCAGGCTCTGCTGGGATGCTCGTGCCCGCAGCAGCGGGGATGGTGCTGCACAAGCCCATGGAGCTGCTTCTTTCCGGCTCTATGGGGCTGCTCCTGTCCAGTTCCACAGGGCTGCTCCTCTTCACATCCACCGGGCTGCTCCTGTCCAGTTCCACAGGGCTGCTCCTCTTCACGTCCACGGGGCTGCTCCTGTCCAGTTCCACAGGGCTGCTCCTCTTCACATCCACCGGGCTGCTCCTGTCCAGTTCCACAGGGCTGCTCCTCTTCACATCCACCGGGCTGCTCCTGTCCAGTTCCACAGGGCTGCTCCTCTTCACGTCCACCGGGCTGCTCCTGTCCAGTTCCGCAGGGCTGCTCCTCTTCATGTCCACCGGGCTGCTCCTGTCCAGTTCCACTGGGCTGCTCCTGCCCAACTCCACGGGGATGCTCCTTTCCCACTCCATGAGGCTGCTTCGCTCTTTTCCCGCATCCGTGTCCCCACCCGCAGCCTTGTCCACGTCCGCGTCTGCCGCTGGCAGCTCAGCCCCAAAGCGCTGGGGCCAGACTCTGTCCCCCAGCAACCCCAGTTGCACCTGCACCTCCATCTTGGCGGAGGGGAGGGGGGGGTCCCTGGGTGGGGTCCCACCGCAGCCCGCTGCTGTCCCTTGCCGCTGGGCCAGCACCGTCTGCAGCAGCTCACTTTGCTGCTCGGTCACTGCTTGGGCGGCCTGAATGGTACTAATGAGCTGGAGGACGAGCTCCCCCTCGTCCGTGGCCACAGCTGGGGGGCTGCTGGGGGGTGACTCCTCGTCCACGGCGCTTTGCGCCCTGTCCCCACCATCCCCAGGGACCCGCTCTTGCTTGGCCCCCACTGGCAACTCCAGCAGTCTGTCCATCGACCTCTTCACAGCCTTGGGGGTCTGGGGGGGTCCCAAGCCAGCGAGTGCCGCCAGCTCCGCCATCGCACCGGGCCAGGGCTCCGGGAAGGAGTAGAGGGAACACAGGGAAGAGGAGCTGCTCCCCAGGATGGAGGACAGGGAGACCAGCGGGGCCCCCGGGGACAGGCACTCCTGGCTCGACGCCTGCATGATGGCCCTGCAGAGAGGAGAGGGAAGAGACCCAGCTGCACCCCGGCCCCTCCAGCGGGACCCGAGGGCAGCACCCCCTCCTTGACAGGCAGGCGAGGGTCTGGGGCAAGATCTGGGGGGGTTTCCCCCAGCACTCACATCTCCAGGGTCTGTGTGACCTTCTCCACATCTCTATGTGTCTGCTGCAGAGAAGCTGCTGAGGGAGGGGATACAGTGAGCGGCCAGCAGCCCCCGGCACAGCCCCAGGGTCAGGGCTGCCGTGGGGTTCGGCCGATGGTGGGGTGCTCGGTGCCAGGGCCGCTCACCGCTCTGCTTCTCCGTATGGGCTCTCGCCGCTTTCATCTGACTCTTCAACTCCTTCCACAAACTCTGTAGGATTCCCCAGGAGCTGGGTGAGACCGGAGCAGCTCCCGGCCCCACGCCGCAGCCCCCCACGCCACTCCACGCCGCCCCACACAACGCCATACCCCATGCCACGCCGCGCAACGCCACGGCACGCCATAGTGCCGTGCGGCACAATGGCCACCTACCCAGAGCCGCTTGACCTGCAGGACAGCAGAGACCAGGCTGAGCTGCACCACCAGCATGAGGAGCTGGAACAGCTCAGCCAGGGTGAGGTTGTTGGAGCGCTCCATGGCACCGGCTCCGGTGTGGCCACGGCGCTCCAAGTCACCGGTGGGGGTCCGCGGTGCGGATCCCCAGTGACTGCATGGGTTCCCAGTGATGGGCGCCCAACGCTGCTGCTGGTGTGGCAGAGGCGGAGGCTGCAGTCTGCCGAGACGATGCCAGACTGCGGTACCCACTGCCTGCTCCCGCAGGGCTCCGCACCCCACTTTTATAGTACGGCAGCAGGCAGTCCCCCCCTTTGTGACATCGTGGGACCGGCAGACCCCCCCTTTGTGACATCGCGGGACAGGCAGACCCCCCCCCTTTGTGACACCTGGCAGCCCCCCGCACCCTCCCCAGCCTGGTACGGGCAGATGCGAGGGGCTCAGGAGGGGCTGGGATGTCCCCCTGGAAATCAGGGGTGGCAGCTGGGGGAAGCCCACAGTCTGCAGGAAGGGGGACCCTGGGGGGGGCTTCAGAGGGGAGGGAGAAGGAGAAGGAGAAGGAGAAGAAGGGGAAGGAGAAGGAGAAGGAGAAGAAGGGGAAGGGGAAGGAGAAGGGGAAGAAGGGGAAGGGGAAGGACAAGGGGAAGGGGAAAGGGAAGGGGAAGGAGGAGAAATTAAAGAGAACCCCCTGGGTGCTGAGCCCAGGCCCTGGCTGCTTGACCCCAGCCAGCAGCCGACCCCCCCAGCCGCTCGCTCCCCCCCCAGCAGGATGGGGGGACAATCGGGAGGGCAAATGCAAGGAGTAGCGGAAACTCTGGCTAGGGACAAGGCCGCTTTAATTAGCGAAGGGAAATAAAGCACCAAATCGCCAAGAGGTGCCCGAGTGGTCGGTGCCAGCAGCCCAGCCGGGTGATGCTCAGCCAGGGCCCGACCGATGGCTGCGTGGGAAAAGCCCCCCCTGATCTGAGCGGCAGTGCGATGCCAGGCAGGCTGCAGCGTCCCCTCGGCCAGCCGGGGTCAGCCGTGCCCCCCAGCCCGCTGGTGGGGGGCACAGGAGAGGCAGCAGGACCCCCCCATGGAGGAGAACCTGGGGTGCCGTGGCTGCCCCGGGTTTAGATGCCGCGTCCCACCTGCCCCCAGCTTCTCCACTCCCTGCTGGGGCCAGGCATGGCCCTGGGCTCCTGCTGGGATTTGGGGGTCTGCACCCCCCCCGGGATTTTGCCCCCTGGGGGTGTTCCCTCCCAGGTCCCCGAGAGAGGGCTGCAGGGACAGAGCGGTCGCTTCGTCCCTGTGCCGGATGGCCGGGCATCCCGGGTGAGGTGACGCTGGCTGTAACGGAGCCGGGAGAGACCTCGGTGCCACCCAGGCCAGCCCCGACGGCCGCTATGTGGCGTGCGTGGCAGCAGCGGCAGGGGCCGGGGTCCGGCCCCCCGGCACAGGGTCTCGGTCAGGAGAAGAGTCACAGGTCGCTCGGCCGGAGCTCATCTAGTCGTTAGTTGATCGAGTTCTAATCAGTCAGTGTAGGGATGTAAAATATTTAATAAGCACAGGTGGATCGGCGGTCAGTGCTCTACTCCGCTTTACGTTAGGGCGGGATACAAAGCTCATCGCGTAAGCTTCCTACACGTATCTTAAATGTTACCTGCATGCAAACAATGCCATGTACCAAGCCGTCGGTGCCTGGTGTCAGGTACAGGGTCTCTCAGCCTCGAGAGGGGTCCCTCCTCATGGAGCGTGCTCCCCCCCCAGACCCCCTGGGTCGTCCAAGAAGCAGCCGGGGAGCGAAGGCTGCCAGGGGAACGGCAGCACCGGTGCTGCTCAGGGTGGGAGCGGGTGCTGTACCTGCCTGGCTTGGGATCCTGCAGCGCTGTGATGATTTTTTGGGGTTTCACTTCTGCTCGGCAGCGAGGCTGGGGGCCTGTCTGCGGGCTGGTGCCACCAGCTGCTGCGTTGGCCCCATGGTCCTACCCGCTTTGGCTCTGAACTTGAAAGCGTGCCGTGCCGTGCCATGCTGCTGCAGGGGTCCCTGGGGAGGGACACCACTGCAGGGTCTCCACCGTGGGATGTTGGCCACCACGGGCTGGGCTGAGTGGGCACCGATGGACCCCGGGACCGACATGCCCTGCCTGGCGGACCCACAGGTAGGAGGTGAGGACCTGGTTCCTCTCGTCCTGCCGAGGGGAGAGGGTGGGCGTGGGGGGACAGACACCAGTGCCACCAGCAACCCCCCTCGACCCTCCAGTTCGGCAGCTTCTGTAAGGGTCCCAAGGGCCTGAGATGCTTTCAAGGGGACTGTACTGGTTTTGGGGGGGTTGGAGAGGTCTGAGCTGGTTTCAGGTGGTCCAAGCTCCTTTTGGGGGGTGGGGGCAGTGCTGTTTTTTGGGGCTCTGAGCTGATTGGGGCCAGCTGGGCTGGTTTTGAAAGGCTTGGGCTGGTTTTGAAAGGTTTGGGCTGGTTTTGAGGGATGAGCATCAGCTCTGGGTCAAGCAGGACCCGGTGGGGGAGAGCAGAGCCCGGCTAAGCGGTGACCAGGAGCGTGACAGGGAAGGTCCCGTTTTGGCCGGGCTGGGCTGCCGGTGCCGGTGCCGTGCGCGGCCACTCACCATGTCAATAATCTGGGAGAGGGTGATCTGGAGAGTGACGCTGAGCGCCCGGTCCGTGTCCTCCACGGGGCGCAGGGCACTGGAATAGTTGGCGAAGAGGTCGTGGAGCAGCTTGTAGGCGAACCTGCCCTGCGCCCCCCGGCAGCCCGAGGGGACCCAGACCGGGGCTGGAGGGGCCGCGGCAGCGAATGCAGCCGGACCCCTCCCAAGGGACCCCCAGGACCCGGCTGTGGGGAGCCACTGGCAGCTGAGCGAGGTGGAGAAGCATGCGGGGACACCCACCCCTCCTCACCACCAGCCCAAGCCCCCCAGCCCACCAGCCCCGGCCCCCACCCAGGGATGCCCGATGCATGGGGATGCTGCTGCTCGCAGGGGCCAGGGACCCTCTCCCCGCGCCCAGGGCTGGGTGGGGGTCAGTGCCCCTCGCCGCCCCCTCTGCCGCTTACCTGGGGCCAGGAGGCAGCTGGCGAGGCAGAGGGCGAGCAGCGGGCGAGATCCGGGCTCCATCCCGACGTGCGCAGGTCCCGGGGGACACAGCGGGGGGGGACGTGCTGCCTGCAAGCGCTGGGGTGACGTCAAGGCTGGGGCAGGGCAGGGGGGGCATGGCCCCCCCCAGGGACCGATAGTCTCTGTGCGGCGAGCCCTGTGTCGGGGGGCTAATGGAGAGCGACCCCAGAGGGTCCCTGGCTGGGACAGGGTTGGGGTGCAGCTGAGCCCCTTTGGGACGGGTCTGGGTGCTGACACACTGCCTGCTGGCTGCCCACCAGCTCCCCAAGCCCAGGGAAGTTTTCGCCCACCAGCCCCCTGAACCATCACTCCCACGAGACCCTCCTGGCCACATTGGTGGCAGGCAGCCCCTTCTCTGCCTGCTCCAGGCAGCTCGGGGCCAGGACCACAGTGACGAGGACCGTACGGCGGACTCGAGCGGGCAGGGACGAGGTTGCTCCTCACTGTGTTGTCTGGAGCTAATGATTGGGATGATGGGGCAGGGTGAACCCTCTCTAGGTTTGCAGATGATGCCACACTGGGAGGAGTGGCTGAGATGCCAGAGGGTCGCGCTGCCGTTCAGAGGGACCTGGGACAGGCTGGAGAGATGGGCCAACAGGAACCTCATGGAGCTCAACAAGGAGAAGTCCTGCTGCTGGGGAAGAACAGCCCCCGGCATCAGTCTATGCTGGGGGCCACCCAGCTGGAAAGCAGCTCTCTGGAAAAGGCTCCAGGGGTCCCGGTGGACACCAAGCTAAACATGATCCAGCAAGGGAGGCTAACGGTGTCCTGGGCAGCGTTAGGAGTGTTGTGGTCGAGGGAGGTGAGCCTTCCCCTCTCCTCAGCACTGCTGAGGCCACACCTGGACTGCTGTGCCCAGTGCTGGGCTCCCCAGTACAGAAGAGAGAGAGATGGACATACTGGAGAGAGTCCAACAAAGGGCCACAAAGATGCTGACAGGGCTGGAGCATCTCTCCTATGAGGAAAGGCTGAGAGAGCTGGGACTGTTCAGCCTGGACAAGAGAAGGCTCTCAGGGATCTTATCAATACCTGAATGGAGGGTGCCAAGAGGACAGAGCCCAGCTCTTCTCAGTGGTGCCCAGTGCCAGGACCAGAGGCCATGGGCACAAACTGAAGCGCAGGAGGTTCCCCCCGAACATTAGGAAGCACTTTTTTACTGTGAGCGCGACCAAGCACTGGCACAGGTTGCCCAGAGAGACGGTGGAGTCTCCATCCTTGATATTCGGAAGCTACCTGCACATGGTCTTGGGCAACTGGCTCTAAGTGGCCCTGCCTGAGCATGAGCGTTGGACCAGATGGTCCAACTTCCCACCACCACCCTTCTGTAATGCTGTGTGATCTGTGGCCCTGGGCAGGGACATCACTGTGGGGCGAGTGGGGACGAGGGGCTGTGCACTGGGGTGGCTCACATCCCCTTGTGCTCTGGACTCACAATTTCATACTCCCCAGACTTGTAGCCCGTTGTCCTGGGCTTGCTGATGCAAGCGGAGAAATCTGGAAGAGGGAGGAGCAGGGTGTCACCCCAAAACACCTGGGGTGGCTGTGCCCTCCCTGGGGTCAGCTCAGGATCCCCACAGCCCACCCTTCCCTGAACCCCCTGGCTCACCCACTCCCTCGGTGCTCAGGCGCTCGTCCCGGAACTTCTCGTACGCGGCGTTGGGGTTAATGATGATGTGCTCCACGCTGGTGCTGGCGAGCTCCTCCTGCACACAACACTCAGCGTTAGGGATGAGGCAGTTGCGAGGGTTTGTTGGCAAAGCCGCCTCCCTGCAGCACCGGGGGTGGGCCGGCGCTGGGGAGAGGATGGAAAGTAACAGAGGGGGCGAAGGTGGCCCCGTCCTCCCCAGGACAGGAGCACAGCCCCCAGGGACTGACATGCAGCAATGGAAGCCAGCAAAGGATCCCCCAACCTGCTGCCCTGGGCCACAGCAGCCCCTCTCCAGCCCTTGTGCCCCATCATGGCCTGAAGCGCTTTCGGGGAGCCCTAGCGTGCTGCAGATGGACAAGGGGTGAAAGCAGCGGGAGCAGCACTAGCAGCATTAGGGGGCTGAGCGGAGGCAGGAGCGAGCACCCGCTAGCAGAGCACAGGGTTACGTTGGCCGACAAACAGACGGGCTCTTACCAGCTCCTTGCGTTTCCCAGAGGTGAGAAAGCCAGAGCAAGGTTAGGAGAGGGGCAAGAGAAAGACAAAAATCACGTTACAAGGTTTGTCCCATGCACAGCCCGCCATCTCCCACATCCCTCTGCCAAGGCTGCTGCTGGGCTGGCCCCACGTGAGGGCTCAGCAGCCACATGGGACACAGGACCGCCAGTGTGGAAATGAGGGCAGTCACGGAGGCAGGGGCTCCCTCTGCCTTTTCCCAAAAGCAGTCTGCCTGGGAAAGAAGAGGGAACGGGAACATCTGCAGGAGGGGCAGGGGCCCAATCCCTCCATCGCGGATGCCACATCCCAAAGTCAATGACCCCGCCCGTGGATGCTGGGGTGCGGGGACCCAGCACTGGCACCCCCTCCCTGACCCTGCCAGGATGGGCATCCTTCTTCCCTGTACCTTCTGTGCCTCTTCCAGGCTTGCGACTGCCTCGCTCTTTGCTATTTGAAAGCGCTTCTGCGAGAGAGGAGGAGGAGAAGCCATCAGGGCACTGGACATTCCCACAAGCGCCCTCCCCTCCGCATTATCGCTTCCCGGCTCCCCTCGGGCACTGCCTTTGCCCCTGCGTCCTCTCTCCTTCCCAGCCTTGCAGGCGGACAGAGGGACCACTAGGAGTGGATCTAACTGCCCCTAGGCTCCTCTGTGAGAAGGAGTCTGGAAAGCAAGGGGGTCCACTCTGAACCTCGTGACTCAACGGGAGGGCTCTCCTCACTGTCTTCCTGAGCCGATCCCTAAATCGGACAGGCGAAATCTGTCTTCCTTTGTCTCTTGGTGCCGTTTTTAATTTCCATGATCCCTGTACCTCATCCTCTTAGACATGAACCGTTGCCCAAGTCTGGGACTAGGAGTGGATCTAGCCGCCCCTACGCTCGTCTGTGAGGAGGAGTCTGGAAAGCAAGGGGGTCCACTCTGAACCCGGTGACTCAACCGGAGGGCTCTCCTCACTGTCTTGCGGAGGTGATCCCCAGGTCGGCAAGGCTGGTATGTTTAATGACACGGTTAGCACATTTTATTTATGTAGTCTACTGACGTAGTTTCATGCCACTACTTTCTGTGACCATGCCAGTTCTCAGGAGGATACCAATTCTGGTAAGTGGGAATTCCTGTTGGCCAAACAAAAGTTGAATTTTGTGACTTACAGGAACCCTGGGGTCGTTTTGCCGTAATGCTGACCTGGGAATCAGCAAACTTGAGTTGTCATCTTGAGCAATTGGGAGATGGCAGTGGTTACCAGCTGTAGAGAATGTGGTCTTGTTTGGTTTTGCTGTGTTCTTTAGGCAGAAGTTGTTCTGCAGGGATTGTGTTTAGTTACTAATGGAGTAGAAGGGGTGTTGTCTGGTTATCGAAGTGTTTGGCAGTACATTTCCTTTAAAATCTATGCCCAATTCAGGGGTGAAAATCCTGAGAGGCTTGCCATCTCATGTAAAAAAATTCTCTGTGTTCCACCCATTTATAGTTTCTTCCATTGGTTTGCTAATTTTGCATCTGTTTCTGGAGCAACTCGGGATGGTCCAGGCCCAGTTTATTTCAAGTAAAGAGAAGCTGTTTGGTTTTGTCACTTCAAATACTCATATGAATATATCCGATTAAAACACCGTAAGTGTGGCTGGTTTTTCTCTTAGTCGTGTGCGGTTTCCTTGATTTTTTGCTGATGATGTGAGCCTGATGGTTAGTGCAGTAAGTAGCTTGGTTGCCAGTAGAGATCATAAAGGCAACAAAACGTCTTTTCTGTGCAGGTTTGAATATCGGGAAGTTGAAATACTTCTGAAGCGTGGCTTTGTCTGTAATGAAACTGGAACAGAGTTGTCAGACTGGTCAGTTGCCCTTAACTTGATGCACATTCTTCGAGCTCTGACTTCTGTAGCTCTGTTCAATGTTGGTGAAACGGCTGGTGTGAATTCACCTGGCCGTAACTGTCTTCATGACACTGCCTGTAGGTCATGGCGCGTAAGTTCAAGGTCTTCTGTGGTCAGATGATGTCTGTCACCCATACACAACATGAGAGTAGAAATTTGGGAAGCAATTGGGAAGAATGAGATAACTGGTGGATTAAGCTTGTGTCTCTGATGCTTTGTTAGGGTCATGCTGGTTCTTCTGAAAGGTTCTTCTGAAAGGGTCTCAGCGTGGGTAGGCGTTTTGTCCACCATATTGCGACTTCCACCAAGTGTCTTTCAAGATGTCTTCCAGAAATCCCTGAAACTCCTACAAGTGGTACAGGTAAACTTTGTTGTTGAGTAGAATTGCCGGGGGGGACGGGGGACCAACACCAACATGACACCACTCTAGTTTCAAAGTTAGGAGAAGACATTTTGAAGTTCAGCAAGCTCGTTGTTGTTGTGCAGATAGGGAACTGTTGACGACAGTTTTTTTCCAAGATTGGAGTGGTTCTGCTATTCTTCTGGCTGTTGGAGCCCTGGACTTAATAATCTTGGCATTAATCATATTGTCTGGTTTCAGCTGGGATAGAGTTAACTGTCTTCCTAGTAGCTGGTACAGTGCTATGTTTTGAGTTCAGTATGCGAAGAATGCTGATAACACTAATGTTTTCAGTTGTTGCTCAGTAGTGTTTAGTCAAGGATTTTTCGGCTTCTCATGCCCAGCCAGGGCACAAGAAGTTGGCACAGGACACAACCAGGGCACCTGACCCGAACTGGCCAACAGTGTATTCCATACCATGTGATGTCCCATCTAGTTTAGGAACTGGGAAGTGGGGGCGGGGAATCGCCGCTGGGGGACTGGCTGGGTGTCGATCGGCGGGTGGTGAGCAATTGCCCTGCGCATCATTTGTACATTCCAATCCTTTTATTACTACTGTTGTCATTTTATTAGTGTTATCATTATCATTATTAGTTTCTTCTTTTCTGTTCTATTAAACCATTCTTATCTGAAGCCATGAGTTTTACTTCTTTTTCCCGATTTTCTCCCCCATCCCACTGGATGGGGGGGAGTGAGCGAGCGGCTGTGTGGTGCTTAGTTGCTGGCTGGGGTTAAACCACAACACATATATAGGAAGAAATAATTCGTATGTATGTATGTATAGACAGGTGTTGGATCTGTTTCTGCACGGGACAGCTTCTCAAATTAGCCTGCCCTGCAGTGTAAGTTCGTTGGTCCAGGTGCAGTAGAATGTGCTGGCATGGGCTCTGCATCATGGTTATGCAGTGCCAAGGGTTCAGAAGGGCTTAGAGTCTGGAAAAGACTGTCACATCTTCTGAAGAAGGACTCTCCTGCCCCCCGCCCTCCTGCCCCACTGATGCAGTTTCCTTCCCCACAGAACCCGCTGTTGGTGGGGCTGAAGGGCACCAGCCTCGTGGGGAGTCAGGCAGGGGCTGGGGGCATGCAGGGTCCCTTTCCCCCACCCTATACCCATTGCACTTGGTGGGGCAGCCCCAGGGTGCTGCCGTGTTCCCCCTCACCCTGTTTTCCGTCCCCAGGAGACCGTGCAGGTCCTGCAGGCCAAGGTGAACATCCTGGACGTGGCCGTGCTGGACCAAGTGGAAGCCCGGCTGCAGGTGAGGGGGGGTCAGAAGGAGAGAACTGCACGGTGGGTGTCAGGAAGCCAAGGGAGAGCCATGGGATGGCAGTGGCCAAGGCCATGAAATTGGGGTTGGGCAGTGCTGGATTTGGGGTCTCACCTCTGCTGCCCCCTCCCCAGAGTGTCCTGGGGAAAGTCAATGAAATAGCCAAGCACAAGGCAACTGTGCAAGATGCCGACATGCGGAGCAAGGTAAGAGCTGGAGGGGAGGCCCCCCACAAAGGCAAGCCTGGCATGGTGGGGGACATATGGAGCCCCCCCTCCAGACTGTGCTCACCCCCCCTTCTTGCCCTGGCCCATCCCCCAGATCCACCAGATCTATGAGATGATGCAGCGCTGGGATGGCGTGGCCAGCACCTTGCCCGATGTTGTGCAGAGGCTGGTGACCGTCAGGAACCTGCACGAGCAAGGTGAGGGGCTGAGGGGATGTTGGGGACAGTGGCATGGTGCCACTGGGAGCATCTCGGGGAGGGGGGGTCATGCTGCTCCCCCCCACCAGCACTGAGCTTTCTCCTCCCTCCCAGCTACGCAGTTCGGGCAGGTCCTCATGCACTTGGACAGCACGCAGCAGGAGATAGCGGGTGCTCTCAAGGACAACACCGCGCTGCTGGCGGAGGTGGGTCCCACCAACACCCACTGGGCTGGAGTGGGATCCCCTTCCTGCCCCTGCCGACACCCCTCCATTCCCACCTCTGGGCGGGGGGTGGTGGTGTCTCTGTAGCCCCCCGATTTACCCTAATAAACAGCTCAGCTCAAAGTGTATCGGTGTCAGCATCTCCTCTAGGCTGTGGGGCATGAGCGCGGCCCAGCTTGCTGGGTTTTAAATGTGTCTTTTCATTGTGCATAAGCCCCCCCACCCTCCCGCAGACTCCACGGTGCACTAAATCCAATTGCTCTGTCAGAAAGCTGTGACCCATGGGGAGAACGTCTCCTCGTTGCCAGCCGTGGGGCAGGAGGTAGTGTGTGTGTGTGCATGGGTGGGGGTGGCCTAGGGCAGGGGCGCACGGCCCCCCCACAGGCTGGTGGACATGATTATTGCTGGGACTGGGCGATGGAAGCGGCAGGGGGAACCTTGTTTTTGGTGAGGGACAACCTGGTGCAAAACTAATCCTGAGCAGACCAGGGCTGCCACCTCCCGAATGCGATGCCGCTGCACACAGCTGCTCGAGGGGCCACAGCCGAAGCATGGGGGTCACTGCCTGCCTGCCGCGTGCCCCGACTCCATCCTCCTGGTGTCCCTTCGCATGACAGCAGCTGCTGCTCTCTGAGCCGGTGTGAGACCCCATTGCTCTTGGGAGCCTGCAAGCATGGTGTCTGCTTGGGCTAGAGCAGAGGGCTAGTCTTCATTCTTCCCCTTCTGGGCTCTTGTGCCCCCCTGGGGCTGGACGCTGGATCCTGGATCCTGGTGGGTGCTGGACGCTGGAGCCCGTGGTGTGGCCGTCCGTGCGCATGTGCACACTCGTGGTGCACGCACGTCTGTCTGAGCGTCTGCTGGGACTACATGCGCAGCCTGGCTCCTGCTTGGTCCTGCGGTGGGGAGCTGTGGCAGCCGGCTGGTGAAGGAACCAGCACACCCGCCAGGGAGACATCGACAGGTGGTGCCTGCGGTCGCTCCCACCGGTGGGCTAAGAGCCATGCTGAGAGTGGTGCCCCATTCCCCAGTGGAAGCGGCTGGGCCCCAGGTCAGCTCTTGGTGCCAGCCCAGGGAGTTGGCGGCCATGTCACAGTGGACAGCGATGGCTGTGTCACTCTGATGTCACCTCGCGCCTGTGACATCGGTGCCCCGGCGGGTATAAAAGGGGCTGCTCCCAGAGGCGGGGGAGCATTTGGGGGACAACCTCGGTGCTGCTAGGCAGGAGTTTGGAGACGACTCGCCACGACCTGTCCCGTGGCCACTGTGCAGCGGAAGGCCCCGACGGGGGAGAGGACAGCGAGGGCAGGGCAGCTTCATGGACCCCGCACGGGCGCCCGCCAACGCAGGGATCGGGGAGCTCCTTCTCTCCCCATCAGTCCCTGGTGCCCCCAACGCCTCCTGCTACGGTGTCCGTAGCAGGGGGAAGAGGGTGCCTGGCTGCTGCTCGTCTTGCTGGAGTTGTGTCATGGCACGCTGTTTGGAAGAGAACAGCCAGAAGCTCCAGCAGCTGGAGAGGCAGATGGCCCAGACGAAGGCAAGTTCACAGAACCACAGTCTGGCTGAGGTTGGAAGGGACCTCTGGAGATGATCTGGTCTCGTCCAGTGCCCCTGCTCAGGTGGGGTCACCCAGAGCCAGTTGCTCAGGCCCGTGTCCAGAGTCGGGCCTGGGGGTCCCTCTGTCTGCCTGCAGGGCTGGGAAGGAGAGGGGACACGAGGGCAGAGGCAGTGCCCGAGCGGAGCCGGAGGGGAGCGCGCTTGGGGAGTGTCCCGGTGCCCTGACGGCTTCTCCTCCTCCTCCCCTCCTCTCTCGCAGAAGCACTTTCAAATGGCAAGGAGGGAGGCAGCTGCAAGCCTGGAAGTGGCGCAGAAGTTGCCCTTTCCTGCGCATGGCTCCCTGCGACGTCCCCCGCTGGCTTGGCAGAGGGAGCAGTGGTCGGGGGCGGTAAAAGCTCTCCAGGAGGAGGCCCAGATCAATGAGGTACGGGGGACAGGAGGCACGAGGGCTCAACATGTTTGTGGGGGAACCCCCCTCAGAGGAGGCATGGCATGGCTTCTTAACCAGGCCCTTTGCTTCTCCAGCTGCTGAGGAACAAGCTCCAGCACCTGCTGGAGAGACGGCAAGGCCTCCAAGAGCCAACAGCTTTGTGAGTGGCAACGGGGCCCTGACTGAAATCTGGGGCAGGGGGTTCGGGGGGGTTGCTGGGCAGCAGTGGGCAGGCCTCTGCTGCTCACAGACATCTTCCTGGCTCCTCCAGCCTGCTCTGGAGAGCCCTTTGACTTTGTCTAAGTGGCTCAAAAGAGCACTGAGCAACTCGGGACTCCTGGAAGCAGCTCTGCACAACTCTGAGCAGCTCCCAGGCTCTCCTCCGTGCCCTCCGGGCCTGGGGTGGGTCTGTGCGGTGCTGGGATGCTGGGGGTGCCTGGTGCCAGCCCCAGCAGAGGCTGGGCAGCACCCTGGCTCCCTGTTGGCCACCCAGGGGTTCACCATGCTGGCCAAGGTCTCTTCTCACAGCCCAAACCCCGTGGTGTCAGTAGCAGGGGGAAGACGGCGGCGCAGGCAGACGCGGCAGGCGAGAGCCTGCTGCAGGAGCTGGTGGCTGTGCGGCTGGTAGGACAGACAACCCCGCTGTGGGCCTTGGGGAGGGAAGGGTCTGCACTGTGCCCAGGGGACACGGGGGCCCTCACTGATCTCAGCAGGGACGAGGGAGGGGGTCTGAGCCCCCAGACCTCAGCTGCCTCACGCACCCCAACGCATGTCCCTGTGTGCCTTGGCTTGTAGGAGGAGCAGATGGCGTCGAGGAGGCAGAAGATCGCTTCTTGGCTGCGGTGAGTTGCTCTGGGGGCTCGGGGTGCCGGGGCTCTTCCCTACGCAGTGGGATGCCCGTGCCACTGGTCCAAGGGCACTGGGCAGCTTTGGACTTGTCAGGGATGAAGTACTTGAGGATTTCTTTTCTTCCTTGCTTGGGTGGCACACAGCGGGGGATTTTGGGGGCCCACTGGGGAGAGGTACAGCAGAGCCTCAACCAGTCCCGAGCAGGGTGTGTTGTGCCCAGCGCGGTGCGAGGCCCCACGGTGGCATTCAAAGAGGGTGGTTGTCAAGAGCTGAGACAAATTTACTCCCTGCTCTGCCTGACCCCTCTCCTGTCCCGCAGGAGACTTCTTCTGTTCCTCGCCTTCCTGCAGATCATCGTCCTCCTCTTGGTCCTCCTGAAGAGGGACATGCTCGATGGAGTCCTGCCCCCAAAGCTGACAGACGCCTTTGGGAGCTGCCCAGGGAGGTCCTAGTTCTCTTGAAATCAAACTAGAAAGAGAATAAAGAAACCTGTGATTGTAGGACAAGCACGTCACCTTGTCTCTGTTACCTAAGAAAAACCACCACGTAAAGATGGCTTTGAAGCCATGCGCAAGGGACCTTGACTGACAAGAAGGGGAGAGGCCTCGCTGTTAGAAGGGGAGGCCGTTGTCATCGGTGCCCTTGGGAGCCTCCTGGGCTGGTTAGGTCCTGCTGTGTCGTCCCTCCAGCAGGTCTCTCCGAAATCCCCCATGAGGACCAGGGCCCACGAAGATGAGGCTGCTCCTAGTTGGCCATTGAGGGCCTCACCTTCCCTGCCTGCTCTTTAGTCCTTACCCAGGAGCCCTCAGTCACCCTCACTCTGCTCTTCACCCAGGCAGAGCTCCACGCTCTCCAGCTGCTCCCTCACCTAAAGGGCAACTGCCGTCCTCCTTGTGCTGGCCTGTCCCTCCAGAGGAGCCTGTGTCCCTCCAGTGCTCACCCCAGTCCTGGTGGCCATCCCCACAAGATCATGGCCCAGCAACTGCCCCCAGGGCTCAAACCCACCAGGGCCAGAGGTGGCCCCCACCCCAGGGAAGCCCCCGCGCTGGGGGGACAGGACTGGCGTGAGGGGATGCAGCCAGGGCTCTGTCCCCAGTGCCCACTCTGCATGCTGGGGGTCCCTCTGCCCCCCATCACCTCTGGTTTGAGGGGGCCGCAGCCCCATGGCTGGATCTACTCAGGGTCAGTTTTGCACCAGGTTGTCCCTCACCAAAAACAAGGTTCCCCCCCGCTGCCATCCCCCAGTCCCAGCAATAATCATCTCCACCAGCCTGGGGGGCGGGGGGGGGCCATGCGCCCCTGCCCCAGGCCACCCCCACCCACTCGGGGTCGTCCCTGTCCCACACACACACACACACACACGCACTACCTCCTGCCTCTGGCTGCCCCCTGCCAGCTTCTCCAGCAGCTCGCAGGTTTCGCTGCTGAGGGGAAAGGCCCTGTCGGATGGTGGCCGGAGCGACCCGGGCTGCCACCTCCCAGATGCGATGCCGCTGCACACAGCTGCTCGAGGGGCCACAGCCGAAGCATGGGGGTCACTGCCTGCCTGCCGCGTGCCCCGACTCCGTCAGTGGGATCGAGCGCACCCTCAGCAAGTTTGCCGACAACGCCAAGCTGTGTGGTGCGGTCGGCACGCTGGAGGGAAGGGATGCCGTCCAGAGCGACCTTGACAGGCTTGAGAGGTGGGCCCGTGTGAACCTCATGGCGCTCACGAGGCCAAGCGCAAGGTCCTGCACGTGGCTCGGGGCAATCCCAAGCACATATTCAGGCTGGGCGCCGAGTGGATTGAGAGCAGCCCTGCGGAGAAGGACCCGCTCAGAAAAGGGTGTTGGTTGACGAGAAGCCCAACGTGACCCGGCAATGTGCGTTTGCAGCCCAGAAAGCCAGCCGTATCCCGGGCTGCATCCGAAGCAGCGTGACCAGCAGGTTGAGGGAGGTGATTCTCCCCCCGTACTCCGCTCTGGCGAGACCCCACCTGCAGTACTGCGTCCAGCTCTGGGCCCCCCCCCCCACCATAAGAAGGACATGGGCTTGTTGGAGCGAGTCCAGAGGAGGGCCCCAAAGATGATCAGGGAGCTGGAGCACCTCTCCTGCAAAGACAGGCTGAGAGAGTTGGGGTTGTTCAGCCTGGAGAAGAGAAGGCTCCGGGGAGACCTTATAGCAGCCTTCCAGTACCTAACAGGGCCTACAGGGAAGCTGGAGGGGGACTTTTTACGAGGGCATGCAGCAACAGGACAAGGGGTAATGGCTTTAAACTGAAGGAGGGTAGATAGAAGGGAGAAGTTCTTCCCTGTGAGGGTGGTGAGGCCCTGGAACAGGTCGCCCAGAGAGGCTGTGGCTGCCCCATCCCTGGCAGTGTTCAAGGCCAGGCTGGATGGGGCTTGGAGCAACCTGGTCTGGTGGAAGGTGTCCCTGCCCATGGAGAAGGTCTTTAGGGTCCCTTCCAACCCAACCCATTCTAGGATTCTATGAATTCCAAATTCCTTCTTCGCCGAGGCCCAGGTTTTAACTGGCCTGTAAAGGAGCAATGCTGCATTTATTTTTGGGTGCGGCAAAAGCACAGAAATGTCACTTGCTAATTTCTTTAATGAAACTGGGGAAAAGTGAGGACGCCTGGTAGCTTTGCACCGTAGGTCAGAGCGACGTTTAAAATTTCAAACCCCTCACGAACTTGAAGATCAAAGCCGTCAATATCAGCCGCCACAAACTTGAGTTGTCATCTTGAGCAATTGTGAGATGGCAGTGGTTAGAGTTGTAGAGAATGGGGTCTTGTTTGGTTCTGCTGTGTTCTTTAGGCAGAAGTTGTTTTGCAGGGATTGTGTTTAGTTACTAATGGACTAGAAGGGTTGTTGCCTGGTTATCGAAGCGTTTGGCAGTACATTTCCTTTAAAATCTATGCCCAATTCAGGGGTGAAAATCCTAACTGAGAGGCTTGCCATCTCGTATAAAAAAATTCTCTGTATTCCACCCATTTATAGTTTCTTCCATTGGTTTGCTAATTTTGCATCTGTGGGGGACATGGGGCCGGCGCAGCCCCACCACATGTGGGCTGGCATGGCACTGTGTACTGCACGTGGAGCAGGGGCATGCCAGGCACCCGGCCCCCAGTTCTGAGGGGGACAAAAACATCCCTTGCAAGATGCAGGGCAGCAAGATGGACTGAAATGGGTTGTCTCCACCCAAAGTTGCCCTCGTCAGGCCTAGGTCACCCCAAAATGGTGCCCGAGAACAGAGAGGTGTCACACCGGTGAGTCCCTGTGGTTTTCCTTCCTTGTGGCCTTGCTGCAGGCAGGAGGCAAGGGTTACCAGGGTTTTAGTTGCTGTCACCTCCTGTCCTGGGAACCCCTTGTGCAGGTTCATTGTGTTTCTTGGCTCTCGCGCACTGAACTGACCTGAGCTTTCCCACCGCTCTTCCCCTCCCTGCTCCCCACCTTGCCTGGACACTAGTTTGCACAAGTAAGCCTGCTCGCTGCTTCTAATTTGGCATGCTGTTTGGGATTGATTTTTGCATGCAGTAGATGTGCATGGAAGTGGGGGATATGAAGGGGAAGCTGCCATTGCAGCTGCACAAGGGGAAGGCGCCACGTTCAGCGCCGGTTGCTGTGGAGGGGATTGTGAGGGGTGTGCTCCTCCGGTGTGAGATAACGGGACTTGGGTCCGGGCAGGTGCTCAGCAAGTAAGCCTAACCGAAGGTCATCCTCTGGTGTGAGGCTGTCAGTGAGAACCGAGCATCAAAACCAAAAAAACCCCATGTTCTGGTTGGAGAATGGGCTGATGAGCAGCTGAAACAGCATGAACACGGCACAAAACCTGACTGAGTCAGCCCCTTGATGCTGTAAGTATCTGCAGCCATCGGGGTCCCCAGCGCTCCCCCTCCATAGCAGCTGGCTGTGGGGCAGGGATCACCCCCTGAGCAGGGACCCCTCTCAAGGCTGAGAGACCCCGTACCTGACACCAGGCACCGGCGGCTTGGTACGTGGCGTTGTTTGCATGCAGGTAACATTTAAGATACGTGTAGGAAGCTTACGCGATGAGCTTTGTATCCTGCCCTAACGCTAAGTGGAGTAGAGCACTGACCACCGATCCATCTGTGCTTATTAAATATTTTATATCCCTACACTGACTGATAAGAATTCGATCAACTAATGACTAGATGAGCTCCGGCCGAGTGACCTGTGACTCTTCTCCTGACCGAGACCCTGTGCTGGGGGCCAGACCCCGTCACCGCTGCCATGCACCCCATGTAGGGGTTATACTGTATAACACTATGATTGAAAGAACAGACAAAAGTGGGAGGTAGGTCGTGCGAAAGAGTGGAGGACAGAGGACTGGCAACATCTCCCCGGCAATAGGGAGGTCCTGACCTTTAAAGGTGGGATGGGTGAAGGGCCATGCTCGGGATGGAAGCCCAGCTGCGAAATGGAACCAACGGGTAGACTGCCTGGCCCAAATCAGGACGGTCACCAGTGAGAAGGACGATTGGGACCGACAAGCTGAATGGTTGCGTATCAAGCGAGGCCAGTCAGGGAAAGCCGATCTTTATTACGAATGCCAATCCCAGGGTTGGCCAGTGCCTATGAAAACCTGTCAAGCAATCCTTGCAGCTTGTCCACAATGCTAAATAAGGCTTTACTGGGAGGGGTGGTCAAAAAGGCAGCAGCCCCTCACTGGCTGCTCGGAGGGTCTCTCCCAGCACGCATGCCAGGTTGGCATAGGCTTCCAGCACGCATGTCAGGTTGGCGTAGGCTTCCTTGGGCAGCAGGCGGTGGAAGACCTCGGGGTCGTACCAGGATGCGTAAAGCACGGCAGCAGCCACTGCAAAGATGATGGCCAGCTCCAGGCCGACAAAGAGCAGGAGGAGTGTCCTGTGGGGCAGAAGAAGTATGGGAGACAGGGCAGGGTGGATGCATCCCAGCCCCAAGAGGGATGGAGGAGCCCCACCGGCTGGAGCAGGCGTCCAGCCCATCACCCGGTGGGGACACTCACTGCAGCCAGTAACTGAAACCGCGTCTCCTCGCCCGCACGTCCCTCTCCTGCAGGTCAACACAGAGCAAGGACACTTGTCAAGCGCTGCTGCACGGCCGGGACAGCTGGAGTTGCACGGAGTTGCCTTGCACGGGAGCGTAGCCCACGCGTGGCTGGCACCTCCGTGGACCCCTCTCCTCAGGGAGACCCACAGGCTCTTCCCCCTTACCAGCCGTGCTTCCACCACCTCCGGCAGCACAGTCTCCGGCATCTCTGCCTCCTTCTTCCTCTGATACTGGCTGCAGGCAACAGGGCTTGGTTGGACACATTACAGACCTCCGTGGCCACGCCGGGGGTCCCCTTCCACACACACCCCCCCCCCACCCCAGGCAGGGATGGGGCTCCCCTGGCACCAGCATTGGCAGCCCCATGGCGCCGGGTGCTGCAGGGACACCCGTGTGGGGCGAGGGACCCCGCTTACCAGCCCTCTTCCTCCTCCAGTCTCTCTTCCAGATTTCTTATTTCCTGACGCAGCGCCTGGGAGAGGGAAGGGTCTGAGTCCCTGAGCCTGCTGTGGCCCCAGGGACCGTGGGCACCCGCCCGTTTTCCCCCGGCCCCTTCGGCACTACCTCATTCTCCTGCTTGTCCTCCTTGAGCCACGATGCTATCAGGGCACGGAACTTTTCCTCCTGCAAAACCACGGGTGCGTCGTGCGGGCAGCTGGGCTGGGACCTTGGCACCCTCGCCCCTCTCCAGCCCCAGGGCTGTGCCCACTCACTCCCCCGCTGCCCTAGGGCACTACTGGGAAACTGGGTGACTCGCAAGGCCGGGCGTGGGGAAGCGATGGACCCCCCCCCAGCCTGGGAAAATTGTCCTCCCTAGTCACGCCGCTGGGCAACCGGCACTCGGTGACCCCTCTCTGAGCAGGGGGGTTGGAGACGACAAGATGACCTCCAGCGGTCCCTTCCAACCTCTCAGCCCCAGCTGACGCAGCTCTGGGTCAGGGGCAGAGGAGAGGACACCAACCTTAGTGCTGAGCTGCTGTACGGCATCGTGTGGCTCCTGATGGTTCTCCTTCTGCGTGCAGAAAGGAGAGCAGGGGCTCAGGGTCTGCAGCCCCAGCCCCTGTGGACCAGGAGCCCCTCCATACCTACCCTAGGCTGCAGCAGCTCCTTGCTGCTTGCTGTCAGCGCGGAGCTCTGCTCAGCATCTCTGCCGGCTCCTCGACTGGTCGCCGCAGCCTTTGCCGCCTGCGGGAATGGGGAACCATCAGACGCCCTCTCACAGACATACGCCCCCTCGCACACGGCGCTGCCCCTGCTTCCCATCTCTCAGCGCCCATCAGCCACTTGCACACCCGCACCCGGCCAGCGGTCCTGCGTGCCCCCTCGCCCCATGCCCGGCTCAGCCTGTGCTTGCTGGCAGCCCAGGACTTGGCAGGAGATGGGGGGGGAGGCGCCAGGGACCTGCACTGCTGTGCCTCCCTCTGCCTTTTCCCAAAAGCGGTCTGCCTGGGAGAGAAGAGGGAACGGCAACATCTGCAGGAGGGGCAGGGGCCCAATCCCTCCATCGCGGATGCCACATCCCAAAGTCAATGACCCCGCCCGTGGATGCTGGGGTGCGGGGACCCAGCACTGGCACCCCCTCCCTGACCCTGCCAGGATGGGCATCCTTCTTCCCTGTACCTTCTGTGCCTCTTCCAGGCTTGCGACTGCCTCGCTCTTTGCTATTTGAAAGCGCTTCTGCGAGAGAGGAGGAGGAGAAGCCATCAGGGCACTGGACATTCCCACAAGCGCCCTCCCCTCCGCATTATCGCTTCCCGGCTCCCCTCGGGCACTGCCTTTGCCCCTGCGTCCTCTCTCCTTCCCAGCCTTGCAGGCGGACAGAGGGACCCCCCCCAGGCCCAGCTCTGGACACGGTCCACATCTGGACATGGACCTGAGCAACTGGCTCTAGGGGACCCCGCTTAAGCAGGGGCATTGGACAAGATCAGATCATCTCCAGCGGCCCCTTCCAACCTCAACCAGACCGTGGTTCTGTGAACTCACCTTCATCTGGGCCACCTGCCCCTCCAGTTGCTGGAGCTCCTGGCCGCTCTCTTCGAAACAGCGTGCCACGAGACAGTTCTGGGAAAAGGAGCCGCACGCAGGCACTGAGCCCCTGACACAGCCCCAGCCGCCGCAGCTGGGGGACGTGGGTACAGGAGGGGACACTGACCTCCGAGGTGAGCCGCTCCAAGGTTTTCTGCAGCTCCTGCTGCTTCTGCCCCTGCATGGTGAAAGGAGGGGTCAGGGGCTCCGGTCTCGCAGCCCCAGTCCCCGGGGACAAGGGGACCGCTCCCCACCTACCAGACACTGCAGCAGCGCCCTGTGGCTTTGGGATGCTGCGGAACAGCGGGCCAGGCACGCCCGGACCATGCGGAGGTCTTCTTTCACCGCTTCTGCCTGGGTGGTTACACCTGCGAGTCGGGAGCGAGCGGGGTGTGAGGGGCACGGATGCTCGCAGGGATGGTCCCCAAGCTCAGGGCATCTGCACTCATGCACGCCTGCCTCTACTCGGCATATGAGCGAGGCTGGGGGTGCCGCACACGGACCCCCTCGCCCGGCAGCCGGCTGTGGGGACTGTGGGGATGCTCTGCCCTCACCTTCCTCTTCACCGCCAGAGACATTCCACTGCATGGTGGACAAAGGACAGGTCGTTTGCGAGTCTCCTCTAAACTCCTGCCCAACAGCTCCGAGGTTCTCCCCGGAATGTTCCCCCGTCTCCAGGAGCAGCCCCTTTTATACCCGCCGGGGCACCCGTGTCACAGGCGTGAGGTGACGTCACAGTGACATGGTCACCGCTGCCCACCGCGACATGGCCATCGCCTCCCTGGGCTGGCACCAAGAGCTGACCTGGGGCTCGGCCGCAGCCGCTGGGGAAACAGGGCATCACTCTTAGCCCACCAGCGGGAGCGACCGCGGGCACCGCTTGCCGGCGTCTCCCTGGGGGGGTCTGCTGGTTCCTTCACCACCCGGCTGCCACCGTTGCCCACCCCAGGACCAAGCAGGAGCCAGGCTGCGCACAGTCCCAGAAGACACTCGCACGGACACGCGTGAACGACGGGCGTGCACGGATGGCCACGCCGCATGGGGTCCAGCATCCAGCCCCCACCGGCATCCAGCATCCAGCCCCAGGGGGGAACAACAGTCTGGGAAGGGGGAAAAATAAGGACCAGCTCTCTGTCAGACTCGACAAGGGTATAAAGGGGGTCCCGCCGGAGGACACCCTGAGTCAGTCCTCCTCGGAGCAGCGGGTCTGCAGTCCGGGACTCTCTCCTTGGGTCAGGATGCCGCCCCAGGTAACTCCTCGAGGTTGAGAGCCCTCATCTTTTAGGTGAGTGATACGCGCATTTTGAGTCATCGCTTTTAAATCTTAAGGATTCTTAAGGCGGCTGTGTAGTACCAATTCCCCTTACATCATTGAGCCTGTGGCTCACTAATGTTATCGGAGTTCTAACTAACTTTTTACCGAAGAATAAATCTGACTTTTAACACCTGCTGGATTTGATTGTGTGAGCCTCCCCAACAGACCTCCAGGCCCTTCATGCCAGCTCATTCCTTGGTCTCAAATTACCACCTCTGAGCAGTCACAACCAGAATTTCCCCTTCGGGGGTCTCACGCCACCCCAAACCATGCATGAAACCCAGCAGTGCCCCAAAATGCTGCCAGTGCTCACGTCGGTGCCCCCCACCTCCAGCCCCACCCCGCCCTTGGCACCCTCCCTGCAGGTATTGATGTACATGGACGAGATCCCCCCGCGCCGTCTCTTCTCCGGGCTGAACACCCCCAGCCATCCCAGTTGAGCATCCCCTCCCTGAACCCGCTGGCCACGCTCCTCCTGACGTAGCCCCGGACACCCTTTGGCCACCTTGTTGGACTTGATGAGGTTCCTTCTGGCCCATTTCTCCAGCCCACCCGGGTCCCCAGACACCAGCACACCCACTGGGGGACCAGCCACCTCCAACCCCAGTTTTGTGGGTGCCGGCGCTGCCAGCCTGTCGCCGTTGAGTCGGGCACTGGGGGAGTTGCACCCCCAGCCACGGGAGGGAGGGACGAACCACGACACCAGGGATGCAGACAAGACAACATTTAATTTTTTTGACATTTCAGAAGGGGGAGCGCCCCGAGCATCCCCAGCCCCACGCTCCCCAGCAGCTCAGTAGTAGGGGAACCCATTTTTCTTCTGGGACCAGCGCTGCCAGCACGGGGGCTTGCGGAAGCGGATGCGGCAGGGCTGCCAGTGGCGTCTCCACCAGGACTTCAGGCAGCGCCAGAGGCGGGCACAGCTCTCCCGCAGGCACCGTCCAGCCCTGCACGGACCCGGGGCCGTCCGGCCACGTGTCCTGCCCACGGGCACCCGCTGCCGGGGACCAGGCTCTGCTGGGATGCTCGTGCCCGCAGCAGCGGGGATGGTGCTGCACAAGCCCATGGAGCTGCTTCTTTCCGGCTCTATGGGGCTGCTCCTGTCCAGTTCCACAGGGCTGCTCCTCTTCACATCCACCGGGCTGCTCCTGTCCAGTTCCACAGGGCTGCTCCTCTTCACGTCCACGGGGCTGCTCCTGTCCAGTTCCACAGGGCTGCTCCTCTTCACGTCCACCGGGCTGCTCCTGTCCAGTTCCGCAGGGCTGCTCCTCTTCATGTCCACCGGGCTGCTCCTGTCCAGTTCCACAGGGCTGCTCCTCTTCACGTCCACGGGGCTGCTCCTGTCCAGTTCCGCAGGGCTGCTCCTCTTCATGTCCACCGGGCTGCTCCTGTCCAGTTCCACTGGGCTGCTCCTGCCCAACTCCACGGGGATGCTCCTTTCCCACTCCATGAGGCTGCTTCGCTCTTTTCCCGCATCCGTGTCCCCACCCGCAGCCTTGTCCACGTCCGCGTCTGCCGCTGGCAGCTCAGCCCCAAAGCGCTGGGGCCAGACTCTGTCCCCCAGCAACCCCAGTTGCACCTGCACCTCCATCTTGGCGGAGGGGAGGGGGGGGTCCCTGGGTGGGGTCCCACCGCAGCCCGCTGCTGTCCCTTGCCGCTGGGCCAGCACCGTCTGCAGCAGCTCACTTTGCTGCTCGGTCACTGCTTGGGCGGCCTGAATGGTACTAATGAGCTGGAGGACGAGCTCCCCCTCGTCCGTGGCCACAGCTGGGGGGCTGCTGGGGGGTGACTCCTCGTCCACGGCGCTTTGCGCCCTGTCCCCACCATCCCCAGGGACCCGCTCTTGCTTGGCCCCCACTGGCAACTCCAGCAGTCTGTCCATCGACCTCTTCACAGCCTTGGGGGTCTGGGGGGGTCCCGAGCCAGCGAGTGCCGCCAGCTCCGCCATCGCACCGGGCCAGGGCTCCGGGAAGGAGTAGAGGGAACACAGGGAAGAGGAGCTGCTCCCCAGGATGGAGGACAGGGAGACCAGCGGGGCCCCCGGGGACAGGCACTCCTGGCTCGACGCCTGCATGATGGCCCTGCAGAGAGGAGAGGGAAGAGACCCAGCTGCACCCCGGCCCCTCCAGCGGGACCCGAGGGCAGCACCCCCTCCTTGACAGGCAGGCGAGGGTCTGGGGCAAGATCTGGGGGGGTTTCCCCCAGCACTCACATCTCCAGGGTCTGTGTGACCTTCTCCACATCTCTATGTGTCTGCTGCAGAGAAGCTGCTGAGGGAGGGGATACAGTGAGCGGCCAGCAGCCCCCGGCACAGCCCCAGGGTCAGGGCTGCCGTGGGGTTCGGCCGATGGTGGGGTGCTCGGTGCCGGGGCCGCTCACCGCTCTGCTTCTCCGTATGGGCTCTCGCCGCTTTCATCTGACTCTTCAACTCCTTCCACAAACTCTGTAGGATTCCCCAGGAGCTGGGTGAGACCGGAGCAGCTCCCGGCCCCACGCCGCAGCCCCCCACGCCACTCCACGCCGCCCCACACAACGCCATACCCCATGCCACGCCGCGCAACGCCACGGCACGCCATAGTGCCGTGCGGCACAATGGCCACCTACCCAGAGCCGCTTGACCTGCAGGACAGCAGAGACCAGGCTGAGCTGCACCACCAGCATGAGGAGCTGGAACAGCTCAGCCAGGGTGAGGTTGTTGGAGCGCTCCATGGCACCGGCTCCGGTGTGGCCACGGCGCTCCAAGTCACCGGTGGGGGTCCGCGGTGCGGATCCCCAGTGACTGCATGGGTTCCCAGTGATGGGCGCCCAACGCTGCTGCTGGTGTGGCAGAGGCGGAGGCTGCAGTCTGCCGAGACGATGCCAGACTGCGGTACCCACTGCCTGCTCCCGCAGGGCTCCGCACCCCACTTTTATAGTACGGCAGCAGGCAGTCCCCCCCTTTGTGACATCGTGGGACCGGCAGACCCCCCCTTTGTGACATCGCGGGACAGGCAGACCCCCCCCCTTTGTGACACCTGGCAGCCCCCCGCACCCTCCCCAGCCTGGTACGGGCAGATGCGAGGGGCTCAGGAGGGGCTGGGATGTCCCCCTGGAAATCAGGGGTGGCAGCTGGGGGAAGCCCACAGTCTGCAGGAAGGGGGACCCTGGGGGGGGCTTCAGAGGGGAGGGAGAAGGAGAAGGAGAAGGAGAAGAAGGGGAAGGAGAAGGAGAAGGAGAAGAAGGGGAAGGGGAAGGAGAAGGGGAAGAAGGGGAAGGGGAAGGACAAGGGGAAGGGGAAGGGGAAGGGGAAGGAGGAGAAATTAAAGAGAACCCCCTGGGTGCTGAGCCCAGGCCCTGGCTGCTTGACCCCAGCCAGCAGCCGACCCCCCCAGCCGCTCGCTCCCCCCCCAGCAGGATGGGGGGACAATCGGGAGGGCAAATGCAAGGAGTAGCGGAAACTCTGGCTAGGGACAAGGCCGCTTTAATTAGCGAAGGGAAATAAAGCACCAAATCGCCAAGAGGTGCCCGAGTGGTCGGTGCCAGCAGCCCAGCCGGGTGATGCTCAGCCAGGGCCCGACCGATGGCTGCGTGGGAAAAGCCCCCCCTGATCTGAGCGGCAGTGCGATGCCAGGCAGGCTGCAGCGTCCCCTCGGCCAGCCGGGGTCAGCCGTGCCCCCCAGCCCGCTGGTGGGGGGCACAGGAGAGGCAGCAGGACCCCCCCATGGAGGAGAACCTGGGGTGCCGTGGCTGCCCCGGGTTTAGATGCCGCGTCCCACCTGCCCCCAGCTTCTCCACTCCCTGCTGGGGCCAGGCATGGCCCTGGGCTCCTGCTGGGATTTGGGGGTCTGCACCCCCCCCGGGATTTTGCCCCCTGGGGGTGTTCCCTCCCAGGTCCCCGAGAGAGGGCTGCAGGGACAGAGCGGTCGCTTCGTCCCTGTGCCGGATGGCCGGGCATCCCGGGTGAGGTGACGCTGGCTGTAACGGAGCCGGGAGAGACCTCGGTGCCACCCAGGCCAGCCCCGACGGCCGCTATGTGGCGTGCGTGGCAGCAGCGGCAGGGGCCGGGGTCCGGCCCCCCGGCACAGGGTCTCGGTCAGGAGAAGAGTCACAGGTCGCTCGGCCGGAGCTCATCTAGTCGTTAGTTGATCGAGTTCTAATCAGTCAGTGTAGGGATGTAAAATATTTAATAAGCACAGGTGGATCGGCGGTCAGTGCTCTACTCCGCTTTACGTTAGGGCGGGATACAAAGCTCATCGCGTAAGCTTCCTACACGTATCTTAAATGTTACCTGCATGCAAACAATGCCATGTACCAAGCCGTCGGTGCCTGGTGTCAGGTACGGGGTCTCTCAGCCTCGAGAGGGGTCCCTCCTCATGGAGCGTGCTCCCCCCCCAGACCCCCTGGGTCGTCCAAGAAGCAGCCGGGGAGCGAAGGCTGCCAGGGGAACGGCAGCACCGGTGCTGCTCAGGGTGGGAGCGGGTGCTGTACCTGCCTGGCTTGGGATCCTGCAGCGCTGTGATGATTTTTTGGGGTTTCACTTCTGCTCGGCAGCGAGGCTGGGGGCCTGTCTGCGGGCTGGTGCCACCAGCTGCTGCGTTGGCCCCATGGTCCTACCCGCTTTGGCTCTGAACTTGAAAGCGTGCCGTGCCGTGCCATGCTGCTGCAGGGGTCCCTGGGGAGGGACACCACTGCAGGGTCTCCACCGTGGGATGTTGGCCACCACGGGCTGGGCTGAGTGGGCACCGATGGACCCCGGGACCGACATGCCCTGCCTGGCGGACCCACAGGTAGGAGGTGAGGACCTGGTTCCTCTCGTCCTGCCGAGGGGAGAGGGTGGGCGTGGGGGGACAGACACCAGTGCCACCAGCAACCCCCCTCGACCCTCCAGTTCGGCAGCTTCTGTAAGGGTCCCAAGGGCCTGAGATGCTTTCAAGGGGACTGTACTGGTTTTGGGGGGGTTGGAGAGGTCTGAGCTGGTTTCAGGTGGTCCAAGCTCCTTTTGGGGGGTGGGGGCAGTGCTGTTTTTTGGGGCTCTGAGCTGATTGGGGCCAGCTGGGCTGGTTTTGAAAGGCTTGGGCTGGTTTTGAAAGGTTTGGGCTGGTTTTGAGGGATGAGCATCAGCTCTGGGTCAAGCAGGACCCGGTGGGGGAGAGCAGAGCCCGGCTAAGCGGTGACCAGGAGCGTGACAGGGAAGGTCCCGTTTTGGCCGGGCTGGGCTGCCGGTGCCGGTGCCGTGCGCGGCCACTCACCATGTCAATAATCTGGGAGAGGGTGATCTGGAGAGTGACGCTGAGCGCCCGGTCCGTGTCCTCCACGGGGCGCAGGGCACTGGAATAGTTGGCGAAGAGGTCGTGGAGCAGCTTGTAGGCGAACCTGCCCTGCGCCCCCCGGCAGCCCGAGGGGACCCAGACCGGGGCTGGAGGGGCCGCGGCAGCGAATGCAGCCGGACCCCTCCCAAGGGACCCCCAGGACCCGGCTGTGGGGAGCCACTGGCAGCTGAGCGAGGTGGAGAAGCATGCGGGGACACCCACCCCTCCTCACCACCAGCCCAAGCCCCCCAGCCCACCAGCCCCGGCCCCCACCCAGGGATGCCCGATGCATGGGGATGCTGCTGCTCGCAGGGGCCAGGGACCCTCTCCCCGCGCCCAGGGCTGGGTGGGGGTCAGTGCCCCTCGCCGCCCCCTCTGCCGCTTACCTGGGGCCAGGAGGCAGCTGGCGAGGCAGAGGGCGAGCAGCGGGCGAGATCCGGGCTCCATCCCGACGTGCGCAGGTCCCGGGGGACACGGCGGGGGGGGACGTGCTGCCTGCAAGCGCTGGGGTGACGTCAAGGCTGGGGCAGGGCAGGGGGGGCATGGCCCCCCCCAGGGACCGATAGTCTCTGTGCGGCGAGCCCTGTGTCGGGGGGCTAATGGAGAGCGACCCCAGAGGGTCCCTGGCTGGGACAGGGTTGGGGTGCAGCTGAGCCCCTTTGGGACGGGTCTGGGTGCTGACACACTGCCTGCTGGCTGCCCACCAGCTCCCCAAGCCCAGGGAAGTTTTCGCCCACCAGCCCCCTGAACCATCACTCCCACGAGACCCTCCTGGCCACATTGGTGGCAGGCAGCCCCTTCTCTGCCTGCTCCAGGCAGCTCGGGGCCAGGACCACAGTGACGAGGACCGTACGGCGGACTCGAGCGGGCAGGGACGAGGTTGCTCCTCACTGTGTTGTCTGGAGCTAATGATTGGGATGATGGGGCAGGGTGAACCCTCTCTAGGTTTGCAGATGATGCCACACTGGGAGGAGTGGCTGAGATGCCAGAGGGTCGCGCTGCCGTTCAGAGGGACCTGGGACAGGCTGGAGAGATGGGCCAACAGGAACCTCATGGAGCTCAACAAGGAGAAGTCCTGCTGCTGGGGAAGAACAGTCCCCGGCATCAGTCTATGCTGGGGGCCACCCAGCTGGAAAGCAGCTCTCTGGAAAAGGCTCCAGGGGTCCCGGTGGACACCAAGCTAAACATGATCCAGCAAGGGAGGCTAACGGTGTCCTGGGCAGCGTTAGGAGTGTTGTGGTCGAGGGAGGTGAGCCTTCCCCTCTCCTCAGCACTGCTGAGGCCACACCTGGACTGCTGTGCCCAGTGCTGGGCTCCCCAGTACAGAAGAGAGAGAGATGGACATACTGGAGAGAGTCCAACAAAGGGCCACAAAGATGCTGACAGGGCTGGAGCATCTCTCCTATGAGGAAAGGCTGAGAGAGCTGGGACTGTTCAGCCTGGACAAGAGAAGGCTCTCAGGGATCTTATCAATACCTGAATGGAGGGTGCCAAGAGGACAGAGCCCAGCTCTTCTCAGTGGTGCCCAGTGCCAGGACCAGAGGCCATGGGCACAAACTGAAGCGCAGGAGGTTCCCCCCGAACATTAGGAAGCACTTTTTTACTGTGAGCGCGACCAAGCACTGGCACAGGTTGCCCAGAGAGACGGTGGAGTCTCCATCCTTGATATTCGGAAGCTACCTGCACATGGTCTTGGGCAACTGGCTCTAAGTGGCCCTGCCTGAGCATGAGCGTTGGACCAGATGGTCCAACTTCCCACCACCACCCTTCTGTAATGCTGTGTGATCTGTGGCCCTGGGCAGGGACATCACTGTGGGGCGAGTGGGGACGAGGGGCTGTGCACTGGGGTGGCTCACATCCCCTTGTGCTCTGGACTCACAATTTCGTACTCCCCAGACTTGTAGCCCGTTGTCCTGGGCTTGCTGATGCAAGCGGAGAAATCTGGAAGAGGGAGGAGCAGGGTGTCACCCCAAAACACCTGGGGTGGCTGTGCCCTCCCTGGGGTCAGCTCAGGATCCCCACAGCCCACCCTTCCCTGAACCCCCTGGCTCACCCACTCCCTCGGTGCTCAGGCGCTCGTCCCGGAACTTCTCGTACGCGGCGTTGGGGTTAATGATGATGTGCTCCACGCTGGTGCTGGCGAGCTCCTCCTGCACACAACACTCAGCGTTAGGGATGAGGCAGTTGCGAGGGTTTGTTGGCAAAGCCGCCTCCCTGCAGCACCGGGGGTGGGCCGGCGCTGGGGAGAGGATGGAAAGTAACAGAGGGGGCGAAGGTGGCCCCGTCCTCCCCAGGACAGGAGCACAGCCCCCAGGGACTGACATGCAGCAATGGAAGCCAGCAAAGGATCCCCCAACCTGCTGCCCTGGGCCACAGCAGCCCCTCTCCAGCCCTTGTGCCCCATCATGGCCTGAAGCGCTTTCGGGGAGCCCTAGCGTGCTGCAGATGGACAAGGGGTGAAAGCAGCGGGAGCAGCACTAGCAGCATTAGGGGGCTGAGCGGAGGCAGGAGCGAGCACCCGCTAGCAGAGCACAGGGTTACGTTGGCCGACAAACAGACGGGCTCTTACCAGCTCCTTGCGTTTCCCAGAGGTGAGAAAGCCAGAGCAAGGTTAGGAGAGGGGCAAGAGAAAGACAAAAATCACGTTACAAGGTTTGTCCCATGCACAGCCCGCCATCTCCCACATCCCTCTGCCAAGGCTGCTGCTGGGCTGGCCCCACGTGAGGGCTCAGCAGCCACATGGGACACAGGACCGCCAGTGTGGAAATGAGGGCAGTCACGGAGGCAGGGGCTCCCTCTGCCTTTTCCCAAAAGCAGTCTGCCTGGGAAAGAAGAGGGAACGGGAACATCTGCAGGAGGGGCAGGGGCCCAATCCCTCCATCGCGGATGCCACATCCCAAAGTCAATGACCCCGCCCGTGGATGCTGGGGTGCGGGGACCCAGCACTGGCACCCCCTCCCTGACCCTGCCAGGATGGGCATCCTTCTTCCCTGTACCTTCTGTGCCTCTTCCAGGCTTGCGACTGCCTCGCTCTTTGCTATTTGAAAGCGCTTCTGCGAGAGAGGAGGAGGAGAAGCCATCAGGGCACTGGACATTCCCACAAGCGCCCTCCCCTCCGCATTATCGCTTCCCGGCTCCCCTCGGGCACTGCCTTTGCCCCTGCGTCCTCTCTCCTTCCCAGCCTTGCAGGCGGACAGAGGGACCACTAGGAGTGGATCTAACTGCCCCTAGGCTCCTCTGTGAGAAGGAGTCTGGAAAGCAAGGGGGTCCACTCTGAACCTCGTGACTCAACGGGAGGGCTCTCCTCACTGTCTTCCTGAGCCGATCCCTAAATCGGACAGGCGAAATCTGTCTTCCTTTGTCTCTTGGTGCCGTTTTTAATTTCCATGATCCCTGTACCTCATCCTCTTAGACATGAACCGTTGCCCAAGTCTGGGACTAGGAGTGGATCTAGCCGCCCCTACGCTCGTCTGTGAGGAGGAGTCTGGAAAGCAAGGGGGTCCACTCTGAACCCGGTGACTCAACCGGAGGGCTCTCCTCACTGTCTTGCGGAGGTGATCCCCAGGTCGGCAAGGCTGGTATGTTTAATGACACGGTTAGCACATTTTATTTATGTAGTCTACTGACGTAGTTTCATGCCACTACTTTCTGTGACCATGCCAGTTCTCAGGAGGATACCAATTCTGGTAAGTGGGAATTCCTGTTGGCCAAACAAAAGTTGAATTTTGTGACTTACAGGAACCCTGGGGTCGTTTTGCCGTAATGCTGACCTGGGAATCAGCAAACTTGAGTTGTCATCTTGAGCAATTGGGAGATGGCAGTGGTTACCAGCTGTAGAGAATGTGGTCTTGTTTGGTTTTGCTGTGTTCTTTAGGCAGAAGTTGTTCTGCAGGGATTGTGTTTAGTTACTAATGGAGTAGAAGGGGTGTTGTCTGGTTATCGAAGTGTTTGGCAGTACATTTCCTTTAAAATCTATGCCCAATTCAGGGGTGAAAATCCTGAGAGGCTTGCCATCTCATGTAAAAAAATTCTCTGTGTTCCACCCATTTATAGTTTCTTCCATTGGTTTGCTAATTTTGCATCTGTTTCTGGAGCAACTCGGGATGGTCCAGGCCCAGTTTATTTCAAGTAAAGAGAAGCTGTTTGGTTTTGTCACTTCAAATACTCATATGAATATATCCGATTAAAACACCGTAAGTGTGGCTGGTTTTTCTCTTAGTCGTGTGCGGTTTCCTTGATTTTTTGCTGATGATGTGAGCCTGATGGTTAGTGCAGTAAGTAGCTTGGTTGCCAGTAGAGATCATAAAGGCAACAAAACGTCTTTTCTGTGCAGGTTTGAATATCGGGAAGTTGAAATACTTCTGAAGCGTGGCTTTGTCTGTAATGAAACTGGAACAGAGTTGTCAGACTGGTCAGTTGCCCTTAACTTGATGCACATTCTTCGAGCTCTGACTTCTGTAGCTCTGTTCAATGTTGGTGAAACGGCTGGTGTGAATTCACCTGGCCGTAACTGTCTTCATGACACTGCCTGTAGGTCATGGCGCGTAAGTTCAAGGTCTTCTGTGGTCAGATGATGTCTGTCACCCATACACAACATGAGAGTAGAAATTTGGGAAGCAATTGGGAAGAATGAGATAACTGGTGGATTAAGCTTGTGTCTCTGATGCTTTGTTAGGGTCATGCTGGTTCTTCTGAAAGGTTCTTCTGAAAGGGTCTCAGCGTGGGTAGGCGTTTTGTCCACCATATTGCGACTTCCACCAAGTGTCTTTCAAGATGTCTTCCAGAAATCCCTGAAACTCCTACAAGTGGTACAGGTAAACTTTGTTGTTGAGTAGAATTGCCGGGGGGGACGGGGGACCAACACCAACATGACACCACTCTAGTTTCAAAGTTAGGAGAAGACATTTTGAAGTTCAGCAAGCTCGTTGTTGTTGTGCAGATAGGGAACTGTTGACGACAGTTTTTTTCCAAGATTGGAGTGGTTCTGCTATTCTTCTGGCTGTTGGAGCCCTGGACTTAATAATCTTGGCATTAATCATATTGTCTGGTTTCAGCTGGGATAGAGTTAACTGTCTTCCTAGTAGCTGGTACAGTGCTATGTTTTGAGTTCAGTATGCGAAGAATGCTGATAACACTAATGTTTTCAGTTGTTGCTCAGTAGTGTTTAGTCAAGGATTTTTCGGCTTCTCATGCCCAGCCAGGGCACAAGAAGTTGGCACAGGACACAACCAGGGCACCTGACCCGAACTGGCCAACAGTGTATTCCATACCATGTGATGTCCCATCTAGTTTAGGAACTGGGAAGTGGGGGCGGGGAATCGCCGCTGGGGGACTGGCTGGGTGTCGATCGGCGGGTGGTGAGCGATTGCCCTGCGCATCATTTGTACATTCCAATCCTTTTATTACTACTGTTGTCATTTTATTAGTGTTATCATTATCATTATTAGTTTCTTCTTTTCTGTTCTATTAAACCATTCTTATCTGAAGCCATGAGTTTTACTTCTTTTTCCCGATTTTCTCCCCCATCCCACTGGATGGGGGGGAGTGAGCGAGCGGCTGTGTGGTGCTTAGTTGCTGGCTGGGGTTAAACCACAACACATATATAGGAAGAAATAATTCGTATGTATGTATGTATAGACAGGTGTTGGATCTGTTTCTGCACGGGACAGCTTCTCAAATTAGCCTGCCCTGCAGTGTAAGTTCGTTGGTCCAGGTGCAGTAGAATGTGCTGGCATGGGCTCTGCATCATGGTTATGCAGTGCCAAGGGTTCAGAAGGGCTTAGAGTCTGGAAAAGACTGTCACATCTTCTGAAGAAGGACTCTCCTGCCCCCCGCCCTCCTGCCCCACTGATGCAGTTTCCTTCCCCACAGAACCCGCTGTTGGTGGGGCTGAAGGGCACCAGCCTCGTGGGGAGTCAGGCAGGGGCTGGGGGCATGCAGGGTCCCTTTCCCCCACCCTATACCCATTGCACTTGGTGGGGCAGCCCCAGGGTGCTGCCGTGTTCCCCCTCACCCTGTTTTCCGTCCCCAGGAGACCGTGCAGGTCCTGCAGGCCAAGGTGAACATCCTGGACGTGGCCGTGCTGGACCAAGTGGAAGCCCGGCTGCAGGTGAGGGGGGGTCAGAAGGAGAGAACTGCACGGTGGGTGTCAGGAAGCCAAGGGAGAGCCATGGGATGGCAGTGGCCAAGGCCATGAAATTGGGGTTGGGCAGTGCTGGATTTGGGGTCTCACCTCTGCTGCCCCCTCCCCAGAGTGTCCTGGGGAAAGTCAATGAAATAGCCAAGCACAAGGCAACTGTGCAAGATGCCGACATGCGGAGCAAGGTAAGAGCTGGAGGGGAGGCCCCCCACAAAGGCAAGCCTGGCATGGTGGGGGACATATGGAGCCCCCCCTCCAGACTGTGCTCACCCCCCCTTCTTGCCCTGGCCCATCCCCCAGATCCACCAGATCTATGAGATGATGCAGCGCTGGGATGGCGTGGCCAGCACCTTGCCCGATGTTGTGCAGAGGCTGGTGACCGTCAGGAACCTGCACGAGCAAGGTGAGGGGCTGAGGGGATGTTGGGGACAGTGGCATGGTGCCACTGGGAGCATCTCGGGGAGGGGGGGTCATGCTGCTCCCCCCCACCAGCACTGAGCTTTCTCCTCCCTCCCAGCTACGCAGTTCGGGCAGGTCCTCATGCACTTGGACAGCACGCAGCAGGAGATAGCGGGTGCTCTCAAGGACAACACCGCGCTGCTGGCGGAGGTGGGTCCCACCAACACCCACTGGGCTGGAGTGGGATCCCCTTCCTGCCCCTGCCGACACCCCTCCATTCCCACCTCTGGGCGGGGGGTGGTGGTGTCTCTGTAGCCCCCCGATTTACCCTAATAAACAGCTCAGCTCAAAGTGTATCGGTGTCAGCATCTCCTCTAGGCTGTGGGGCATGAGCGCGGCCCAGCTTGCTGGGTTTTAAATGTGTCTTTTCATTGTGCATAAGCCCCCCCACCCTCCCGCAGACTCCACGGTGCACTAAATCCAATTGCTCTGTCAGAAAGCTGTGACCCATGGGGAGAACGTCTCCTCGTTGCCAGCCGTGGGGCAGGAGGTAGTGTGTGTGTGTGCATGGGTGGGGGTGGCCTAGGGCAGGGGTGCACGGCCCCCCCACAGGCTGGTGGACATGATTATTGCTGGGACTGGGCGATGGAAGCGGCAGGGGGAACCTTGTTTTTGGTGAGGGACAACCTGGTGCAAAACTAATCCTGAGCAGACCAGGGCTGCCACCTCCCGAATGCGATGCCGCTGCACACAGCTGCTCGAGGGGCCACAGCCGAAGCATGGGGGTCACTGCCTGCCTGCCGCGTGCCCCGACTCCATCCTCCTGGTGTCCCTTCGCATGACAGCAGCTGCTGCTCTCTGAGCCGGTGTGAGACCCCATTGCTCTTGGGAGCCTGCAAGCATGGTGTCTGCTTGGGCTAGAGCAGAGGGCTAGTCTTCATTCTTCCCCTTCTGGGCTCTTGTGCCCCCCTGGGGCTGGACGCTGGATCCTGGATCCTGGTGGGTGCTGGACGCTGGAGCCCGTGGTGTGGCCGTCCGTGCGCATGTGCACACTCGTGGTGCACGCACGTCTGTCTGAGCGTCTGCTGGGACTACATGCGCAGCCTGGCTCCTGCTTGGTCCTGCGGTGGGGAGCTGTGGCAGCCGGCTGGTGAAGGAACCAGCACACCCGCCAGGGAGACATCGACAGGTGGTGCCTGCGGTCGCTCCCACCGGTGGGCTAAGAGCCATGCTGAGAGTGGTGCCCCATTCCCCAGTGGAAGCGGCTGGGCCCCAGGTCAGCTCTTGGCGCCAGCCCAGGGAGTTGGCGGCCATGTCACAGTGGACAGCGATGGCTGTGTCACTCTGATGTCACCTCGCGCCTGTGACATCGGTGCCCCGGCGGGTATAAAAGGGGCTGCTCCCAGAGGCGGGGGAGCATTTGGGGGACAACCTCGGTGCTGCTAGGCAGGAGTTTGGAGACGACTCGCCACGACCTGTCCCGTGGCCACTGTGCAGCGGAAGGCCCCGACGGGGGAGAGGACAGCGAGGGCAGGGCAGCTTCATGGACCCCGCACGGGCGCCCGCCAACGCAGGGATCGGGGAGCTCCTTCTCTCCCCATCAGTCCCTGGTGCCCCCAACGCCTCCTGCTACGGTGTCCGTAGCAGGGGGAAGAGGGTGCCTGGCTGCTGCTCGTCTTGCTGGAGTTGTGTCATGGCACGCTGTTTGGAAGAGAACAGCCAGAAGCTCCAGCAGCTGGAGAGGCAGATGGCCCAGACGAAGGCAAGTTCACAGAACCACAGTCTGGCTGAGGTTGGAAGGGACCTCTGGAGATGATCTGGTCTCGTCCAGTGCCCCTGCTCAGGTGGGGTCACCCAGAGCCAGTTGCTCAGGCCCGTGTCCAGAGTCGGGCCTGGGGGTCCCTCTGTCTGCCTGCAGGGCTGGGAAGGAGAGGGGACACGAGGGCAGAGGCAGTGCCCGAGCGGAGCCGGAGGGGAGCGCGCTTGGGGAGTGTCCCGGTGCCCTGACGGCTTCTCCTCCTCCTCCCCTCCTCTCTCGCAGAAGCACTTTCAAATGGCAAGGAGGGAGGCAGCTGCAAGCCTGGAAGTGGCGCAGAAGTTGCCCTTTCCTGCGCATGGCTCCCTGCGACGTCCCCCGCTGGCTTGGCAGAGGGAGCAGTGGTCGGGGGCGGTAAAAGCTCTCCAGGAGGAGGCCCAGATCAATGAGGTACGGGGGACAGGAGGCACGGGGGCTCAACATGTTTGTGGGGGAACCCCCCTCAGAGGAGGCATGGCATGGCTTCTTAACCAGGCCCTTTGCTTCTCCAGCTGCTGAGGAACAAGCTCCAGCACCTGCTGGAGAGACGGCAAGGCCTCCAAGAGCCAACAGCTTTGTGAGTGGCAACGGGGCCCTGACTGAAATCTGGGGCAGGGGGTTCGGGGGGGTTGCTGGGCAGCAGTGGGCAGGCCTCTGCTGCTCACAGACATCTTCCTGGCTCCTCCAGCCTGCTCTGGAGAGCCCTTTGACTTTGTCTAAGTGGCTCAAAAGAGCACTGAGCAACTCGGGACTCCTGGAAGCAGCTCTGCACAACTCTGAGCAGCTCCCAGGCTCTCCTCCGTGCCCTCCGGGCCTGGGGTGGGTCTGTGCGGTGCTGGGATGCCGGGGGTGCCTGGTGCCAGCCCCAGCAGAGGCTGGGCAGCACCCTGGCTCCCTGTTGGCCACCCAGGGGTTCACCATGCTGGCCAAGGTCTCTTCTCACAGCCCAAACCCCGTGGTGTCAGTAGCAGGGGGAAGACGGCGGCGCAGGCAGACGCGGCAGGCGAGAGCCTGCTGCAGGAGCTGGTGGCTGTGCGGCTGGTAGGACAGACAACCCCGCTGTGGGCCTTGGGGAGGGAAGGGTCTGCACTGTGCCCAGGGGACACGGGGGCCCTCACTGATCTCAGCAGGGACGAGGGAGGGGGTCTGAGCCCCCAGACCTCAGCTGCCTCACGCACCCCAACGCATGTCCCTGTGTGCCTTGGCTTGTAGGAGGAGCAGATGGCGTCGAGGAGGCAGAAGATCGCTTCTTGGCTGCGGTGAGTTGCTCTGGGGGCTCGGGGTGCCGGGGCTCTTCCCTACGCAGTGGGATGCCCGTGCCACTGGTCCAAGGGCACTGGGCAGCTTTGGACTTGTCAGGGATGAAGTACTTGAGGATTTCTTTTCTTCCTTGCTTGGGTGGCACACAGCGGGGGATTTTGGGGGCCCACTGGGGAGAGGTACAGCAGAGCCTCAACCAGTCCCGAGCAGGGTGTGTTGTGCCCAGCGCGGTGCGAGGCCCCACGGTGGCATTCAAAGAGGGTGGTTGTCAAGAGCTGAGACAAATTTACTCCCTGCTCTGCCTGACCCCTCTCCTGTCCCGCAGGAGACTTCTTCTGTTCCTCGCCTTCCTGCAGATCATCGTCCTCCTCTTGGTCCTCCTGAAGAGGGACATGCTCGATGGAGTCCTGCCCCCAAAGCTGACAGACGCCTTTGGGAGCTGCCCAGGGAGGTCCTAGTTCTCTTGAAATCAAACTAGAAAGAGAATAAAGAAACCTGTGATTGTAGGACAAGCACGTCACCTTGTCTCTGTTACCTAAGAAAAACCACCACGTAAAGATGGCTTTGAAGCCATGCGCAAGGGACCTTGACTGACAAGAAGGGGAGAGGCCTCGCTGTTAGAAGGGGAGGCCGTTGTCATCGGTGCCCTTGGGAGCCTCCTGGGCTGGTTAGGTCCTGCTGTGTCGTCCCTCCAGCAGGTCTCTCCGAAATCCCCCATGAGGACCAGGGCCCACGAAGATGAGGCTGCTCCTAGTTGGCCATTGAGGGCCTCACCTTCCCTGCCTGCTCTTTAGTCCTTACCCAGGAGCCCTCAGTCACCCTCACTCTGCTCTTCACCCAGGCAGAGCTCCACGCTCTCCAGCTGCTCCCTCACCTAAAGGGCAACTGCCGTCCTCCTTGTGCTGGCCTGTCCCTCCAGAGGAGCCTGTGTCCCTCCAGTGCTCACCCCAGTCCTGGTGGCCATCCCCACAAGATCATGGCCCAGCAACTGCCCCCAGGGCTCAAACCCACCAGGGCCAGAGGTGGCCCCCACCCCAGGGAAGCCCCCGCGCTGGGGGGACAGGACTGGCGTGAGGGGATGCAGCCAGGGCTCTGTCCCCAGTGCCCACTCTGCATGCTGGGGGTCCCTCTGCCCCCCATCACCTCTGGTTTGAGGGGGCCGCAGCCCCATGGCTGGATCTACTCAGGGTCAGTTTTGCACCAGGTTGTCCCTCACCAAAAACAAGGTTCCCCCCCGCTGCCATCCCCCAGTCCCAGCAATAATCATCTCCACCAGCCTGGGGGGCGGGGGGGGGCCATGCGCCCCTGCCCCAGGCCACCCCCACCCACTCGGGGTCGTCCCTGTCCCACACACACACACACACACACGCACTACCTCCTGCCTCTGGCTGCCCCCTGCCAGCTTCTCCAGCAGCTCGCAGGTTTCGCTGCTGAGGGGAAAGGCCCTGTCGGATGGTGGCCGGAGCGACCCGGGCTGCCACCTCCCAGATGCGATGCCGCTGCACACAGCTGCTCGAGGGGCCACAGCCGAAGCATGGGGGTCACTGCCTGCCTGCCGCGTGCCCCGACTCCGTCAGTGGGATCGAGCGCACCCTCAGCAAGTTTGCCGACAACGCCAAGCTGTGTGGTGCGGTCGGCACGCTGGAGGGAAGGGATGCCGTCCAGAGCGACCTTGACAGGCTTGAGAGGTGGGCCCGTGTGAACCTCATGGCGCTCACGAGGCCAAGCGCAAGGTCCTGCACGTGGCTCGGGGCAATCCCAAGCACATATTCAGGCTGGGCGCCGAGTGGATTGAGAGCAGCCCTGCGGAGAAGGACCCGCTCAGAAAAGGGTGTTGGTTGACGAGAAGCCCAACGTGACCCGGCAATGTGCGTTTGCAGCCCAGAAAGCCAGCCGTATCCCGGGCTGCATCCGAAGCAGCGTGACCAGCAGGTTGAGGGAGGTGATTCTCCCCCCGTACTCCGCTCTGGCGAGACCCCACCTGCAGTACTGCGTCCAGCTCTGGGCCCCCCCCCCCACCATAAGAAGGACATGGGCTTGTTGGAGCGAGTCCAGAGGAGGGCCCCAAAGATGATCAGGGAGCTGGAGCACCTCTCCTGCAAAGACAGGCTGAGAGAGTTGGGGTTGTTCAGCCTGGAGAAGAGAAGGCTCCGGGGAGACCTTATAGCAGCCTTCCAGTACCTAACAGGGCCTACAGGGAAGCTGGAGGGGGACTTTTTACGAGGGCATGCAGCAACAGGACAAGGGGTAATGGCTTTAAACTGAAGGAGGGTAGATAGAAGGGAGAAGTTCTTCCCTGTGAGGGTGGTGAGGCCCTGGAACAGGTCGCCCAGAGAGGCTGTGGCTGCCCCATCCCTGGCAGTGTTCAAGGCCAGGCTGGATGGGGCTTGGAGCAACCTGGTCTGGTGGAAGGTGTCCCTGCCCATGGAGAAGGTCTTTAGGGTCCCTTCCAACCCAACCCATTCTAGGATTCTATGAATTCCAAATTCCTTCTTCGCCGAGGCCCAGGTTTTAACTGGCCTGTAAAGGAGCAATGCTGCATTTATTTTTGGGTGCGGCAAAAGCACAGAAATGTCACTTGCTAATTTCTTTAATGAAACTGGGGAAAAGTGAGGACGCCTGGTAGCTTTGCACCGTAGGTCAGAGCGACGTTTAAAATTTCAAACCCCTCACGAACTTGAAGATCAAAGCCGTCAATATCAGCCGCCACAAACTTGAGTTGTCATCTTGAGCAATTGTGAGATGGCAGTGGTTAGAGTTGTAGAGAATGGGGTCTTGTTTGGTTCTGCTGTGTTCTTTAGGCAGAAGTTGTTTTGCAGGGATTGTGTTTAGTTACTAATGGACTAGAAGGGTTGTTGCCTGGTTATCGAAGCGTTTGGCAGTACATTTCCTTTAAAATCTATGCCCAATTCAGGGGTGAAAATCCTAACTGAGAGGCTTGCCATCTCGTATAAAAAAATTCTCTGTGTTCCACCCATTTATAGTTTCTTCCATTGGTTTGCTAATTTTGCATCTGTGGGGGACATGGGGCCGGCGCAGCCCCACCACATGTGGGCTGGCATGGCACTGTGTACTGCACGTGGAGCAGGGGCATGCCAGGCACCCGGCCCCCAGTTCTGAGGGGGACAAAAACATCCCTTGCAAGATGCAGGGCAGCAAGATGGACTGAAATGGGTTGTCTCCACCCAAAGTTGCCCTCGTCAGGCCTAGGTCACCCCAAAATGGTGCCCGAGAACAGAGAGGTGTCACACCGGTGAGTCCCTGTGGTTTTCCTTCCTTGTGGCCTTGCTGCAGGCAGGAGGCAAGGGTTACCAGGGTTTTAGTTGCTGTCACCTCCTGTCCTGGGAACCCCTTGTGCAGGTTCATTGTGTTTCTTGGCTCTCGCGCACTGAACTGACCTGAGCTTTCCCACCGCTCTTCCCCTCCCTGCTCCCCACCTTGCCTGGACACTAGTTTGCACAAGTAAGCCTGCTCGCTGCTTCTAATTTGGCATGCTGTTTGGGATTGATTTTTGCATGCAGTAGATGTGCATGGAAGTGGGGGATATGAAGGGGAAGCTGCCATTGCAGCTGCACAAGGGGAAGGCGCCACGTTCAGCGCCGGTTGCTGTGGAGGGGATTGTGAGGGGTGTGCTCCTCCGGTGTGAGATAACGGGACTTGGGTCCGGGCAGGTGCTCAGCAAGTAAGCCTAACCGAAGGTCATCCTCTGGTGTGAGGCTGTCAGTGAGAACCGAGCATCAAAACCAAAAAAACCCCATGTTCTGGTTGGAGAATGGGCTGATGAGCAGCTGAAACAGCATGAACACGGCACAAAACCTGACTGAGTCAGCCCCTTGATGCTGTAAGTATCTGCAGCCATCGGGGTCCCCAGCGCTCCCCCTCCATAGCAGCTGGCTGTGGGGCAGGGATCACCCCCTGAGCAGGGACCCCTCTCAAGGCTGAGAGACCCCGTACCTGACACCAGGCACCGGCGGCTTGGTACGTGGCGTTGTTTGCATGCAGGTAACATTTAAGATACGTGTAGGAAGCTTACGCGATGAGCTTTGTATCCTGCCCTAACGCTAAGTGGAGTAGAGCACTGACCACCGATCCATCTGTGCTTATTAAATATTTTATATCCCTACACTGACTGATAAGAATTCGATCAACTAATGACTAGATGAGCTCCGGCCGAGTGACCTGTGACTCTTCTCCTGACCGAGACCCTGTGCTGGGGGCCAGACCCCGTCACCGCTGCCATGCACCCCATGTAGGGGTTATACTGTATAACACTATGATTGAAAGAACAGACAAAAGTGGGAGGTAGGTCGTGCGAAAGAGTGGAGGACAGAGGACTGGCAACATCTCCCCGGCAATAGGGAGGTCCTGACCTTTAAAGGTGGGATGGGTGAAGGGCCATGCTCGGGATGGAAGCCCAGCTGCGAAATGGAACCAACGGGTAGACTGCCTGGCCCAAATCAGGACGGTCACCAGTGAGAAGGACGATTGGGACCGACAAGCTGAATGGTTGCGTATCAAGCGAGGCCAGTCAGGGAAAGCCGATCTTTATTACGAATGCCAATCCCAGGGTTGGCCAGTGCCTATGAAAACCTGTCAAGCAATCCTTGCAGCTTGTCCACAATGCTAAATAAGGCTTTACTGGGAGGGGTGGTCAAAAAGGCAGCAGCCCCTCACTGGCTGCTCGGAGGGTCTCTCCCAGCACGCATGCCAGGTTGGCATAGGCTTCCAGCACGCATGTCAGGTTGGCGTAGGCTTCCTTGGGCAGCAGGCGGTGGAAGACCTCGGGGTCGTACCAGGATGCGTAAAGCACGGCAGCAGCCACTGCAAAGATGATGGCCAGCTCCAGGCCGACAAAGAGCAGGAGGAGTGTCCTGTGGGGCAGAAGAAGTATGGGAGACAGGGCAGGGTGGATGCATCCCAGCCCCAAGAGGGATGGAGGAGCCCCACCGGCTGGAGCAGGCGTCCAGCCCATCACCCGGTGGGGACACTCACTGCAGCCAGTAACTGAAACCGCGTCTCCTCGCCCGCACGTCCCTCTCCTGCAGGTCAACACAGAGCAAGGACACTTGTCAAGCGCTGCTGCACGGCCGGGACAGCTGGAGTTGCACGGAGTTGCCTTGCACGGGAGCGTAGCCCACGCGTGGCTGGCACCTCCGTGGACCCCTCTCCTCAGGGAGACCCACAGGCTCTTCCCCCTTACCAGCCGTGCTTCCACCACCTCCGGCAGCACAGTCTCCGGCATCTCTGCCTCCTTCTTCCTCTGATACTGGCTGCAGGCAACAGGGCTTGGTTGGACACATTACAGACCTCCGTGGCCACGCCGGGGGTCCCCTTCCACACACACCCCCCCCCCCACCCCAGGCAGGGATGGGGCTCCCCTGGCACCAGCATTGGCAGCCCCATGGCGCCGGGTGCTGCAGGGACACCCGTGTGGGGCGAGGGACCCCGCTTACCAGCCCTCTTCCTCCTCCAGTCTCTCTTCCAGATTTCTTATTTCCTGACGCAGCGCCTGGGAGAGGGAAGGGTCTGAGTCCCTGAGCCTGCTGTGGCCCCAGGGACCGTGGGCACCCGCCCGTTTTCCCCCGGCCCCTTCGGCACTACCTCATTCTCCTGCTTGTCCTCCTTGAGCCACGATGCTATCAGGGCACGGAACTTTTCCTCCTGCAAAACCACGGGTGCGTCGTGCGGGCAGCTGGGCTGGGACCTTGGCACCCTCGCCCCTCTCCAGCCCCAGGGCTGTGCCCACTCACTCCCCCGCTGCCCTAGGGCACTACTGGGAAACTGGGTGACTCGCAAGGCCGGGCGTGGGGAAGCGATGGACCCCCCCCCAGCCTGGGAAAATTGTCCTCCCTAGTCACGCCGCTGGGCAACCGGCACTCGGTGACCCCTCTCTGAGCAGGGGGGTTGGAGACGACAAGATGACCTCCAGCGGTCCCTTCCAACCTCTCAGCCCCAGCTGACGCAGCTCTGGGTCAGGGGCAGAGGAGAGGACACCAACCTTAGTGCTGAGCTGCTGTACGGCATCGTGTGGCTCCTGATGGTTCTCCTTCTGCGTGCAGAAAGGAGAGCAGGGGCTCAGGGTCTGCAGCCCCAGCCCCTGTGGACCAGGAGCCCCTCCATACCTACCCTAGGCTGCAGCAGCTCCTTGCTGCTTGCTGTCAGCGCGGAGCTCTGCTCAGCATCTCTGCCGGCTCCTCGACTGGTCGCCGCAGCCTTTGCCGCCTGCGGGAATGGGGAACCATCAGACGCCCTCTCACAGACATACGCCCCCTCGCACACGGCGCTGCCCCTGCTTCCCATCTCTCAGCGCCCATCAGCCACTTGCACACCCGCACCCGGCCAGCGGTCCTGCGTGCCCCCTCGCCCCATGCCCGGCTCAGCCTGTGCTTGCTGGCAGCCCAGGACTTGGCAGGAGATGGGGGGGGAGGCGCCAGGGACCTGCACTGCTGTGCCTCCCTCTGCCTTTTCCCAAAAGCGGTCTGCCTGGGAGAGAAGAGGGAACGGCAACATCTGCAGGAGGGGCAGGGGCCCAATCCCTCCATCGCGGATGCCACATCCCAAAGTCAATGACCCCGCCCGTGGATGCTGGGGTGCGGGGACCCAGCACTGGCACCCCCTCCCTGACCCTGCCAGGATGGGCATCCTTCTTCCCTGTACCTTCTGTGCCTCTTCCAGGCTTGTGACTGCCTCGCTCTTTGCTATTTGAAAGCGCTTCTGCGAGAGAGGAGGAGGAGAAGCCATCAGGGCACTGGACATTCCCACAAGCGCCCTCCCCTCCGCATTATCGCTTCCCGGCTCCCCTCGGGCACTGCCTTTGCCCCTGCGTCCTCTCTCCTTCCCAGCCTTGCAGGCGGACAGAGGGACCCCCCCCAGGCCCAGCTCTGGACGCGGTCCACATCTGGACATGGACCTGAGCAACTGGCTCTAGGGGACCCCGCTTAAGCAGGGGCATTGGACAAGATCAGATCATCTCCAGCGGCCCCTTCCAACCTCAACCAGACCGTGGTTCTGTGAACTCACCTTCATCTGGGCCACCTGCCCCTCCAGTTGCTGGAGCTCCTGGCCGCTCTCTTCGAAACAGCGTGCCACGAGACAGTTCTGGGAAAAGGAGCCGCACGCAGGCACTGAGCCCCTGACACAGCCCCAGCCGCCGCAGCTGGGGGACGTGGGTACAGGAGGGGACACTGACCTCCGAGGTGAGCCGCTCCAAGGTTTTCTGCAGCTCCTGCTGCTTCTGCCCCTGCATGGTGAAAGGAGGGGTCAGGGGCTCCGGTCTCGCAGCCCCAGTCCCCGGGGACAAGGGGACCGCTCCCCACCTACCAGACACTGCAGCAGCGCCCTGTGGCTTTGGGATGCTGCGGAACAGCGGGCCAGGCACGCCCGGACCATGCGGAGGTCTTCTTTCACCGCTTCTGCCTGGGTGGTTACACCTGCGAGTCGGGAGCGAGCGGGGTGTGAGGGGCACGGATGCTCGCAGGGATGGTCCCCAAGCTCAGGGCATCTGCACTCATGCACGCCTGCCTCTACTCGGCATATGAGCGAGGCTGGGGGTGCCGCACACGGACCCCCTCGCCCGGCAGCCGGCTGTGGGGACTGTGGGGATGCTCTGCCCTCACCTTCCTCTTCACCGCCAGAGACATTCCACTGCATGGTGGACAAAGGACAGGTCGTTTGCGAGTCTCCTCTAAACTCCTGCCCAACAGCTCCGAGGTTCTCCCCGGAATGTTCCCCCGTCTCCAGGAGCAGCCCCTTTTATACCCGCCGGGGCACCCGTGTCACAGGCGCGAGGTGACGTCACAGTGACATGGTCACCGCTGCCCACCGCGACATGGCCATCGCCTCCCTGGGCTGGCACCAAGAGCTGACCTGGGGCTCGGCCGCAGCCGCTGGGGAAACAGGGCATCACTCTTAGCCCACCAGCGGGAGCGACCGCGGGCACCGCTTGCCGGCGTCTCCCTGGGGGGGTCTGCCGGTTCCTTCACCACCCGGCTGCCACCGTTGCCCACCCCAGGACCAAGCAGGAGCCAGGCTGCGCACAGTCCCAGAAGACACTCGCACGGACACGCGTGAACGACGGGCGTGCACGGATGGCCACGCCGCATGGGGTCCAGCATCCAGCCCCCACCGGCATCCAGCATCCAGCCCCAGGGGGGAACAACAGTCTGGGAAGGGGGAAAAATAAGGACCAGCTCTCTGTCAGACTCGACAAGGGTATAAAGGGGGTCCCGCCGGAGGACACCCTGAGTCAGTCCTCCTCGGAGCAGCGGGTCTGCAGTCCGGGACTCTCTCCTTGGGTCAGGATGCCGCCCCAGGTAACTCCTCGAGGTTGAGAGCCCTCATCTTTTAGGTGAGTGATACGCGCATTTTGAGTCATCGCTTTTAAATCTTAAGGATTCTTAAGGCGGCTGTGTAGTACCAATTCCCCTTACATCATTGAGCCTGTGGCTCACTAATGTTATCGGAGTTCTAACTAACTTTTTACCGAAGAATAAATCTGACTTTTAACACCTGCTGGATTTGATTGTGTGAGCCTCCCCAACAGACCTCCAGGCCCTTCATGCCAGCTCATTCCTTGGTCTCAAATTACCACCTCTGAGCAGTCACAACCAGAATTTCCCCTTCGGGGGTCTCACGCCACCCCAAACCATGCATGAAACCCAGCAGTGCCCCAAAATGCTGCCAGTGCTCACGTCGGTGCCCCCCACCTCCAGCCCCACCCCGCCCTTGGCACCCTCCCTGCAGGTATTGATGTACATGGACGAGATCCCCCCGCGCCGTCTCTTCTCCGGGCTGAACACCCCCAGCCATCCCAGTTGAGCATCCCCTCCCTGAACCCGCTGGCCACGCTCCTCCTGACGTAGCCCCGGACACCCTTTGGCCACCTTGTTGGACTTGATGAGGTTCCTTCTGGCCCATTTCTCCAGCCCACCCGGGTCCCCAGACACCAGCACACCCACTGGGGGACCAGCCACCTCCAACCCCAGTTTTGTGGGTGCCGGCGCTGCCAGCCTGTCGCCGTTGAGTCGGGCACTGGGGGAGTTGCACCCCCAGCCACGGGAGGGAGGGACGAACCACGACACCAGGGATGCAGACAAGACAACATTTAATTTTTTTGACATTTCAGAAGGGGGAGCGCCCCGAGCATCCCCAGCCCCACGCTCCCCAGCAGCTCAGTAGTAGGGGAACCCATTTTTCTTCTGGGACCAGCGCTGCCAGCACGGGGGCTTGCGGAAGCGGATGCGGCAGGGCTGCCAGTGGCGTCTCCACCAGGACTTCAGGCAGCGCCAGAGGCGGGCACAGCTCTCCCGCAGGCACCGTCCAGCCCTGCACGGACCCGGGGCCGTCCGGCCACGTGTCCTGCCCACGGGCACCCACTGCCGGGGACCAGGCTCTGCTGGGATGCTCGTGCCCGCAGCAGCGGGGATGGTGCTGCACAAGCCCATGGAGCTGCTTCTTTCCGGCTCTATGGGGCTGCTCCTGTCCAGTTCCACAGGGCTGCTCCTCTTCACATCCACCGGGCTGCTCCTGTCCAGTTCCACAGGGCTGCTCCTCTTCACGTCCACGGGGCTGCTCCTGTCCAGTTCCACAGGGCTGCTCCTCTTCACGTCCACCGGGCTGCTCCTGTCCAGTTCCGCAGGGCTGCTCCTCTTCATGTCCACCGGGCTGCTCCTGTCCAGTTCCACTGGGCTGCTCCTGCCCAACTCCACGGGGATGCTCCTTTCCCACTCCATGAGGCTGCTTCGCTCTTTTCCCGCATCCGTGTCCCCACCCGCAGCCTTGTCCACGTCCGCGTCTGCCGCTGGCAGCTCAGCCCCAAAGCGCTGGGGCCAGACTCTGTCCCCCAGCAACCCCAGTTGCACCTGCACCTCCATCTTGGCGGAGGGGAGGGGGGGGTCCCTGGGTGGGGTCCCACCGCAGCCCGCTGCTGTCCCTTGCCGCTGGGCCAGCACCGTCTGCAGCAGCTCACTTTGCTGCTCGGTCACTGCTTGGGCGGCCTGAATGGTACTAATGAGCTGGAGGACGAGCTCCCCCTCGTCCGTGGCCACAGCTGGGGGGCTGCTGGGGGGTGACTCCTCGTCCACGGCGCTTTGCGCCCTGTCCCCACCATCCCCAGGGACCCGCTCTTGCTTGGCCCCCACTGGCAACTCCAGCAGTCTGTCCATCGACCTCTTCACAGCCTTGGGGGTCTGGGGGGGTCCCGAGCCAGCGAGTGCCGCCAGCTCCGCCATCGCACCGGGCCAGGGCTCCGGGAAGGAGTAGAGGGAACACAGGGAAGAGGAGCTGCTCCCCAGGATGGAGGACAGGGAGACCAGCGGGGCCCCCGGGGACAGGCACTCCTGGCTCGACGCCTGCATGATGGCCCTGCAGAGAGGAGAGGGAAGAGACCCAGCTGCACCCCGGCCCCTCCAGCGGGACCCGAGGGCAGCACCCCCTCCTTGACAGGCAGGCGAGGGTCTGGGGCAAGATCTGGGGGGGTTTCCCCCAGCACTCACATCTCCAGGGTCTGTGTGACCTTCTCCACATCTCTATGTGTCTGCTGCAGAGAAGCTGCTGAGGGAGGGGATACAGTGAGCGGCCAGCAGCCCCCGGCACAGCCCCAGGGTCAGGGCTGCCGTGGGGTTCGGCCGATGGTGGGGTGCTCGGTGCCGGGGCCGCTCACCGCTCTGCTTCTCCGTATGGGCTCTCGCCGCTTTCATCTGACTCTTCAACTCCTTCCACAAACTCTGTAGGATTCCCCAGGAGCTGGGTGAGACCGGAGCAGCTCCCGGCCCCACGCCGCAGCCCCCCACGCCACTCCACGCCGCCCCACACAACGCCATACCCCATGCCACGCCGCGCAACGCCACGGCACGCCATAGTGCCGTGCGGCACAATGGCCACCTACCCAGAGCCGCTTGACCTGCAGGACAGCAGAGACCAGGCTGAGCTGCACCACCAGCATGAGGAGCTGGAACAGCTCAGCCAGGGTGAGGTTGTTGGAGCGCTCCATGGCACCGGCTCCGGTGTGGCCACGGCGCTCCAAGTCACCGGTGGGGGTCCGCGGTGCGGATCCCCAGTGACTGCATGGGTTCCCAGTGATGGGCGCCCAACGCTGCTGCTGGTGTGGCAGAGGCGGAGGCTGCAGTCTGCCGAGACGATGCCAGACTGCGGTACCCACTGCCTGCTCCCGCAGGGCTCCGCACCCCACTTTTATAGTACGGCAGCAGGCAGTCCCCCCCTTTGTGACATCGTGGGACCGGCAGACCCCCCCTTTGTGACATCGCGGGACAGGCAGACCCCCCCCCTTTGTGACACCTGGCAGCCCCCCGCACCCTCCCCAGCCTGGTACGGGCAGATGCGAGGGGCTCAGGAGGGGCTGGGATGTCCCCCTGGAAATCAGGGGTGGCAGCTGGGGGAAGCCCACAGTCTGCAGGAAGGGGGACCCTGGGGGGGGCTTCAGAGGGGAGGGAGAAGGAGAAGGAGAAGGAGAAGAAGGGGAAGGAGAAGGAGAAGGAGAAGAAGGGGAAGGGGAAGGAGAAGGGGAAGAAGGGGAAGGGGAAGGACAAGGGGAAGGGGAAGGGGAAGGGGAAGGAGGAGAAATTAAAGAGAACCCCCTGGGTGCTGAGCCCAGGCCCTGGCTGCTTGACCCCAGCCAGCAGCCGACCCCCCCAGCCGCTCGCTCCCCCCCCAGCAGGATGGGGGGACAATCGGGAGGGCAAATGCAAGGAGTAGCGGAAACTCTGGCTAGGGACAAGGCCGCTTTAATTAGCGAAGGGAAATAAAGCACCAAATCGCCAAGAGGTGCCCGAGTGGTCGGTGCCAGCAGCCCAGCCGGGTGATGCTCAGCCAGGGCCCGACCGATGGCTGCGTGGGAAAAGCCCCCCCTGATCTGAGCGGCAGTGCGATGCCAGGCAGGCTGCAGCGTCCCCTCGGCCAGCCGGGGTCAGCCGTGCCCCCCAGCCCGCTGGTGGGGGGCACAGGAGAGGCAGCAGGACCCCCCCATGGAGGAGAACCTGGGGTGCCGTGGCTGCCCCGGGTTTAGATGCCGCGTCCCACCTGCCCCCAGCTTCTCCACTCCCTGCTGGGGCCAGGCATGGCCCTGGGCTCCTGCTGGGATTTGGGGGTCTGCACCCCCCCCGGGATTTTGCCCCCTGGGGGTGTTCCCTCCCAGGTCCCCGAGAGAGGGCTGCAGGGACAGAGCGGTCGCTTCGTCCCTGTGCCGGATGGCCGGGCATCCCGGGTGAGGTGACGCTGGCTGTAACGGAGCCGGGAGAGACCTCGGTGCCACCCAGGCCAGCCCCGACGGCCGCTATGTGGCGTGCGTGGCAGCAGCGGCAGGGGCCGGGGTCCGGCCCCCCGGCACAGGGTCTCGGTCAGGAGAAGAGTCACAGGTCGCTCGGCCGGAGCTCATCTAGTCGTTAGTTGATCGAGTTCTAATCAGTCAGTGTAGGGATGTAAAATATTTAATAAGCACAGGTGGATCGGCGGTCAGTGCTCTACTCCGCTTTACGTTAGGGCGGGATACAAAGCTCATCGCGTAAGCTTCCTACACGTATCTTAAATGTTACCTGCATGCAAACAATGCCATGTACCAAGCCGTCGGTGCCTGGTGTCAGGTACGGGGTCTCTCAGCCTCGAGAGGGGTCCCTCCTCATGGAGCGTGCTCCCCCCCCAGACCCCCTGGGTCGTCCAAGAAGCAGCCGGGGAGCGAAGGCTGCCAGGGGAACGGCAGCACCGGTGCTGCTCAGGGTGGGAGCGGGTGCTGTACCTGCCTGGCTTGGGATCCTGCAGCGCTGTGATGATTTTTTGGGGTTTCACTTCTGCTCGGCAGCGAGGCTGGGGGCCTGTCTGCGGGCTGGTGCCACCAGCTGCTGCGTTGGCCCCATGGTCCTACCCGCTTTGGCTCTGAACTTGAAAGCGTGCCGTGCCGTGCCATGCTGCTGCAGGGGTCCCTGGGGAGGGACACCACTGCAGGGTCTCCACCGTGGGATGTTGGCCACCACGGGCTGGGCTGAGTGGGCACCGATGGACCCCGGGACCGACATGCCCTGCCTGGCGGACCCACAGGTAGGAGGTGAGGACCTGGTTCCTCTCGTCCTGCCGAGGGGAGAGGGTGGGCGTGGGGGGACAGACACCAGTGCCACCAGCAACCCCCCTCGACCCTCCAGTTCGGCAGCTTCTGTAAGGGTCCCAAGGGCCTGAGATGCTTTCAAGGGGACTGTACTGGTTTTGGGGGGGTTGGAGAGGTCTGAGCTGGTTTCAGGTGGTCCAAGCTCCTTTTGGGGGGTGGGGGCAGTGCTGTTTTTTGGGGCTCTGAGCTGATTGGGGCCAGCTGGGCTGGTTTTGAAAGGCTTGGGCTGGTTTTGAAAGGTTTGGGCTGGTTTTGAGGGATGAGCATCAGCTCTGGGTCAAGCAGGACCCGGTGGGGGAGAGCAGAGCCCGGCTAAGCGGTGACCAGGAGCGTGACAGGGAAGGTCCCGTTTTGGCCGGGCTGGGCTGCCGGTGCCGGTGCCGTGCGCGGCCACTCACCATGTCAATAATCTGGGAGAGGGTGATCTGGAGAGTGACGCTGAGCGCCCGGTCCGTGTCCTCCACGGGGCGCAGGGCACTGGAATAGTTGGCGAAGAGGTCGTGGAGCAGCTTGTAGGCGAACCTGCCCTGCGCCCCCCGGCAGCCCGAGGGGACCCAGACCGGGGCTGGAGGGGCCGCGGCAGCGAATGCAGCCGGACCCCTCCCAAGGGACCCCCAGGACCCGGCTGTGGGGAGCCACTGGCAGCTGAGCGAGGTGGAGAAGCATGCGGGGACACCCACCCCTCCTCACCACCAGCCCAAGCCCCCCAGCCCACCAGCCCCGGCCCCCACCCAGGGATGCCCGATGCATGGGGATGCTGCTGCTCGCAGGGGCCAGGGACCCTCTCCCCGCGCCCAGGGCTGGGTGGGGGTCAGTGCCCCTCGCCGCCCCCTCTGCCGCTTACCTGGGGCCAGGAGGCAGCTGGCGAGGCAGAGGGCGAGCAGCGGGCGAGATCCGGGCTCCATCCCGACGTGCGCAGGTCCCGGGGGACACGGCGGGGGGGGACGTGCTGCCTGCAAGCGCTGGGGTGACGTCAAGGCTGGGGCAGGGCAGGGGGGGCATGGCCCCCCCCAGGGACCGATAGTCTCTGTGCGGCGAGCCCTGTGTCGGGGGGCTAATGGAGAGCGACCCCAGAGGGTCCCTGGCTGGGACAGGGTTGGGGTGCAGCTGAGCCCCTTTGGGACGGGTCTGGGTGCTGACACACTGCCTGCTGGCTGCCCACCAGCTCCCCAAGCCCAGGGAAGTTTTCGCCCACCAGCCCCCTGAACCATCACTCCCACGAGACCCTCCTGGCCACATTGGTGGCAGGCAGCCCCTTCTCTGCCTGCTCCAGGCAGCTCGGGGCCAGGACCACAGTGACGAGGACCGTACGGCGGACTCGAGCGGGCAGGGACGAGGTTGCTCCTCACTGTGTTGTCTGGAGCTAATGATTGGGATGATGGGGCAGGGTGAACCCTCTCTAGGTTTGCAGATGATGCCACACTGGGAGGAGTGGCTGAGATGCCAGAGGGTCGCGCTGCCGTTCAGAGGGACCTGGGACAGGCTGGAGAGATGGGCCAACAGGAACCTCATGGAGCTCAACAAGGAGAAGTCCTGCTGCTGGGGAAGAACAGTCCCCGGCATCAGTCTATGCTGGGGGCCACCCAGCTGGAAAGCAGCTCTCTGGAAAAGGCTCCAGGGGTCCCGGTGGACACCAAGCTAAACATGATCCAGCAAGGGAGGCTAACGGTGTCCTGGGCAGCGTTAGGAGTGTTGTGGTCGAGGGAGGTGAGCCTTCCCCTCTCCTCAGCACTGCTGAGGCCACACCTGGACTGCTGTGCCCAGTGCTGGGCTCCCCAGTACAGAAGAGAGAGAGATGGACATACTGGAGAGAGTCCAACAAAGGGCCACAAAGATGCTGACAGGGCTGGAGCATCTCTCCTATGAGGAAAGGCTGAGAGAGCTGGGACTGTTCAGCCTGGACAAGAGAAGGCTCTCAGGGATCTTATCAATACCTGAATGGAGGGTGCCAAGAGGACAGAGCCCAGCTCTTCTCAGTGGTGCCCAGTGCCAGGACCAGAGGCCATGGGCACAAACTGAAGCGCAGGAGGTTCCCCCCGAACATTAGGAAGCACTTTTTTACTGTGAGCGCGACCAAGCACTGGCACAGGTTGCCCAGAGAGACGGTGGAGTCTCCATCCTTGATATTCGGAAGCTACCTGCACATGGTCTTGGGCAACTGGCTCTAAGTGGCCCTGCCTGAGCATGAGCGTTGGACCAGATGGTCCAACTTCCCACCACCACCCTTCTGTAATGCTGTGTGATCTGTGGCCCTGGGCAGGGACATCACTGTGGGGCGAGTGGGGACGAGGGGCTGTGCACTGGGGTGGCTCACATCCCCTTGTGCTCTGGACTCACAATTTCATACTCCCCAGACTTGTAGCCCGTTGTCCTGGGCTTGCTGATGCAAGCGGAGAAATCTGGAAGAGGGAGGAGCAGGGTGTCACCCCAAAACACCTGGGGTGGCTGTGCCCTCCCTGGGGTCAGCTCAGGATCCCCACAGCCCACCCTTCCCTGAACCCCCTGGCTCACCCACTCCCTCGGTGCTCAGGCGCTCGTCCCGGAACTTCTCGTACGCGGCGTTGGGGTTAATGATGATGTGCTCCACGCTGGTGCTGGCGAGCTCCTCCTGCACACAACACTCAGCGTTAGGGATGAGGCAGTTGCGAGGGTTTGTTGGCAAAGCCGCCTCCCTGCAGCACCGGGGGTGGGCCGGCGCTGGGGAGAGGATGGAAAGTAACAGAGGGGGCGAAGGTGGCCCCGTCCTCCCCAGGACAGGAGCACAGCCCCCAGGGACTGACATGCAGCAATGGAAGCCAGCAAAGGATCCCCCAACCTGCTGCCCTGGGCCACAGCAGCCCCTCTCCAGCCCTTGTGCCCCATCATGGCCTGAAGCGCTTTCGGGGAGCCCTAGCGTGCTGCAGATGGACAAGGGGTGAAAGCAGCGGGAGCAGCACTAGCAGCATTAGGGGGCTGAGCGGAGGCAGGAGCGAGCACCCGCTAGCAGAGCACAGGGTTACGTTGGCCGACAAACAGACGGGCTCTTACCAGCTCCTTGCGTTTCCCAGAGGTGAGAAAGCCAGAGCAAGGTTAGGAGAGGGGCAAGAGAAAGACAAAAATCACGTTACAAGGTTTGTCCCATGCACAGCCCGCCATCTCCCACATCCCTCTGCCAAGGCTGCTGCTGGGCTGGCCCCACGTGAGGGCTCAGCAGCCACATGGGACACAGGACCGCCAGTGTGGAAATGAGGGCAGTCACGGAGGCAGGGGCTCCCTCTGCCTTTTCCCAAAAGCAGTCTGCCTGGGAAAGAAGAGGGAACGGGAACATCTGCAGGAGGGGCAGGGGCCCAATCCCTCCATCGCGGATGCCACATCCCAAAGTCAATGACCCCGCCCGTGGATGCTGGGGTGCGGGGACCCAGCACTGGCACCCCCTCCCTGACCCTGCCAGGATGGGCATCCTTCTTCCCTGTACCTTCTGTGCCTCTTCCAGGCTTGCGACTGCCTCGCTCTTTGCTATTTGAAAGCGCTTCTGCGAGAGAGGAGGAGGAGAAGCCATCAGGGCACTGGACATTCCCACAAGCGCCCTCCCCTCCGCATTATCGCTTCCCGGCTCCCCTCGGGCACTGCCTTTGCCCCTGCGTCCTCTCTCCTTCCCAGCCTTGCAGGCGGACAGAGGGACCACTAGGAGTGGATCTAACTGCCCCTAGGCTCCTCTGTGAGAAGGAGTCTGGAAAGCAAGGGGGTCCACTCTGAACCTCGTGACTCAACGGGAGGGCTCTCCTCACTGTCTTCCTGAGCCGATCCCTAAATCGGACAGGCGAAATCTGTCTTCCTTTGTCTCTTGGTGCCGTTTTTAATTTCCATGATCCCTGTACCTCATCCTCTTAGACATGAACCGTTGCCCAAGTCTGGGACTAGGAGTGGATCTAGCCGCCCCTACGCTCGTCTGTGAGGAGGAGTCTGGAAAGCAAGGGGGTCCACTCTGAACCCGGTGACTCAACCGGAGGGCTCTCCTCACTGTCTTGCGGAGGTGATCCCCAGGTCGGCAAGGCTGGTATGTTTAATGACACGGTTAGCACATTTTATTTATGTAGTCTACTGACGTAGTTTCATGCCACTACTTTCTGTGACCATGCCAGTTCTCAGGAGGATACCAATTCTGGTAAGTGGGAATTCCTGTTGGCCAAACAAAAGTTGAATTTTGTGACTTACAGGAACCCTGGGGTCGTTTTGCCGTAATGCTGACCTGGGAATCAGCAAACTTGAGTTGTCATCTTGAGCAATTGGGAGATGGCAGTGGTTACCAGCTGTAGAGAATGTGGTCTTGTTTGGTTTTGCTGTGTTCTTTAGGCAGAAGTTGTTCTGCAGGGATTGTGTTTAGTTACTAATGGAGTAGAAGGGGTGTTGTCTGGTTATCGAAGTGTTTGGCAGTACATTTCCTTTAAAATCTATGCCCAATTCAGGGGTGAAAATCCTGAGAGGCTTGCCATCTCATGTAAAAAAATTCTCTGTGTTCCACCCATTTATAGTTTCTTCCATTGGTTTGCTAATTTTGCATCTGTTTCTGGAGCAACTCGGGATGGTCCAGGCCCAGTTTATTTCAAGTAAAGAGAAGCTGTTTGGTTTTGTCACTTCAAATACTCATATGAATATATCCGATTAAAACACCGTAAGTGTGGCTGGTTTTTCTCTTAGTCGTGTGCGGTTTCCTTGATTTTTTGCTGATGATGTGAGCCTGATGGTTAGTGCAGTAAGTAGCTTGGTTGCCAGTAGAGATCATAAAGGCAACAAAACGTCTTTTCTGTGCAGGTTTGAATATCGGGAAGTTGAAATACTTCTGAAGCGTGGCTTTGTCTGTAATGAAACTGGAACAGAGTTGTCAGACTGGTCAGTTGCCCTTAACTTGATGCACATTCTTCGAGCTCTGACTTCTGTAGCTCTGTTCAATGTTGGTGAAACGGCTGGTGTGAATTCACCTGGCCGTAACTGTCTTCATGACACTGCCTGTAGGTCATGGCGCGTAAGTTCAAGGTCTTCTGTGGTCAGATGATGTCTGTCACCCATACACAACATGAGAGTAGAAATTTGGGAAGCAATTGGGAAGAATGAGATAACTGGTGGATTAAGCTTGTGTCTCTGATGCTTTGTTAGGGTCATGCTGGTTCTTCTGAAAGGTTCTTCTGAAAGGGTCTCAGCGTGGGTAGGCGTTTTGTCCACCATATTGCGACTTCCACCAAGTGTCTTTCAAGATGTCTTCCAGAAATCCCTGAAACTCCTACAAGTGGTACAGGTAAACTTTGTTGTTGAGTAGAATTGCCGGGGGGGACGGGGGACCAACACCAACATGACACCACTCTAGTTTCAAAGTTAGGAGAAGACATTTTGAAGTTCAGCAAGCTCGTTGTTGTTGTGCAGATAGGGAACTGTTGACGACAGTTTTTTTCCAAGATTGGAGTGGTTCTGCTATTCTTCTGGCTGTTGGAGCCCTGGACTTAATAATCTTGGCATTAATCATATTGTCTGGTTTCAGCTGGGATAGAGTTAACTGTCTTCCTAGTAGCTGGTACAGTGCTATGTTTTGAGTTCAGTATGCGAAGAATGCTGATAACACTAATGTTTTCAGTTGTTGCTCAGTAGTGTTTAGTCAAGGATTTTTCGGCTTCTCATGCCCAGCCAGGGCACAAGAAGTTGGCACAGGACACAACCAGGGCACCTGACCCGAACTGGCCAACAGTGTATTCCATACCATGTGATGTCCCATCTAGTTTAGGAACTGGGAAGTGGGGGCGGGGAATCGCCGCTGGGGGACTGGCTGGGTGTCGATCGGCGGGTGGTGAGCAATTGCCCTGCGCATCATTTGTACATTCCAATCCTTTTATTACTACTGTTGTCATTTTATTAGTGTTATCATTATCATTATTAGTTTCTTCTTTTCTGTTCTATTAAACCATTCTTATCTGAAGCCATGAGTTTTACTTCTTTTTCCCGATTTTCTCCCCCATCCCACTGGATGGGGGGGAGTGAGCGAGCGGCTGTGTGGTGCTTAGTTGCTGGCTGGGGTTAAACCACAACACATATATAGGAAGAAATAATTCGTATGTATGTATGTATAGACAGGTGTTGGATCTGTTTCTGCACGGGACAGCTTCTCAAATTAGCCTGCCCTGCAGTGTAAGTTCGTTGGTCCAGGTGCAGTAGAATGTGCTGGCATGGGCTCTGCATCATGGTTATGCAGTGCCAAGGGTTCAGAAGGGCTTAGAGTCTGGAAAAGACTGTCACATCTTCTGAAGAAGGACTCTCCTGCCCCCCGCCCTCCTGCCCCACTGATGCAGTTTCCTTCCCCACAGAACCCGCTGTTGGTGGGGCTGAAGGGCACCAGCCTCGTGGGGAGTCAGGCAGGGGCTGGGGGCATGCAGGGTCCCTTTCCCCCACCCTATACCCATTGCACTTGGTGGGGCAGCCCCAGGGTGCTGCCGTGTTCCCCCTCACCCTGTTTTCCATCCCCAGGAGACCTCCATGTGGTTCCCGTTGGCCCATCTCTCCAGCCTGTCCCAGGTCCCTCTGAACGGCAGCGCGACCCTCTGGCATCTCAGCCACTCCTCCCAGTGTGGCATCATCTGCAAACCTAGAGAGGGTTCACCCTGCCCCATCATCCCAATCATTAGCTCCAGACAACACAGTGAGGAGCAACCTCGTCCCTGCCCGCTCGAGTCCGCCGTACGGTCCTCGTCACTGTGGTCCTGGCCCCGAGCTGCCTGGAGCAGGCAGAGAAGGGGCTGCCTGCCACCAATGTGGCCAGGAGGGTCTCGTGGGAGTGATGGTTCAGGGGGCTGGTGGGCGAAAACTTCCCTGGGCTTGGGGAGCTGGTGGGCAGCCAGCAGGCAGTGTGTCAGCACCCAGACCCGTCCCAAAGGGGCTCAGCTGCACCCCAACCCTGTCCCAGCCAGGGACCCTCTGGGGTCGCTCTCCATTAGCCCCCCGACACAGGGCTCGCCGCACAGAGACTATCGGTCCCTGGGGGGGGCCATGCCCCCCCTGCCCTGCCCCAGCCTTGACGTCACCCCAGCGCTTGCAGGCAGCACGTCCCCCCCCGCCGTGTCCCCCGGGACCTGCGCACGTCGGGATGGAGCCCGGATCTCGCCCGCTGCTCGCCCTCTGCCTCGCCAGCTGCCTCCTGGCCCCAGGTAAGCGGCAGAGGGGGCGGCGAGGGGCACTGACCCCCACCCAGCCCTGGGCGCGGGGAGAGGGTCCCTGGCCCCTGCGAGCAGCAGCATCCCCATGCATCGGGCATCCCTGGGTGGGGGCCGGGGCTGGTGGGCTGGGGGGCTTGGGCTGGTGGTGAGGAGGGGTGGGTGTCCCCGCATGCTTCTCCACCTCGCTCAGCTGCCAGTGGCTCCCCACAGCCGGGTCCTGGGGGTCCCTTGGGAGGGGTCCGGCTGCATTCGCTGCCGCGGCCCCTCCAGCCCCGGTCTGGGTCCCCTCGGGCTGCCGGGGGGCGCAGGGCAGGTTCGCCTACAAGCTGCTCCACGACCTCTTCGCCAACTATTCCAGTGCCCTGCGCCCCGTGGAGGACACGGACCGGGCGCTCAGCGTCACTCTCCAGATCACCCTCTCCCAGATTATTGACATGGTGAGTGGCCGCGCACGGCACCGGCACCGGCAGCCCAGCCCGGCCAAAACGGGACCTTCCCTGTCACGCTCCTGGTCACCGCTTAGCCGGGCTCTGCTCTCCCCCACCGGGTCCTGCTTGACCCAGAGCTGATGCTCATCCCTCAAAACCAGCCCAAACCTTTCAAAACCAGCCCAAGCCTTTCAAAACCAGCCCAGCTGGCCCCAATCAGCTCAGAGCCCCAAAAAACAGCACTGCCCCCACCCCCCAAAAGGAGCTTGGACCACCTGAAACCAGCTCAGACCTCTCCAACCCCCCCAAAACCAGTACAGTCCCCTTGAAAGCATCTCAGGCCCTTGGGACCCTTACAGAAGCTGCCGAACTGGAGGGTCGAGGGGGGTTGCTGGTGGCACTGGTGTCTGTCCCCCCACGCCCACCCTCTCCCCTCGGCAGGACGAGAGGAACCAGGTCCTCACCTCCTACCTGTGGGTCCGCCAGGCAGGGCATGTCGGTCCCGGGGTCCATCGGTGCCCACTCAGCCCAGCCCGTGGTGGCCAACATCCCACGGTGGAGACCCTGCAGTGGTGTCCCTCCCCAGGGACCCCTGCAGCAGCATGGCACGGCACGGCACGCTTTCAAGTTCAGAGCCAAAGCGGGTAGGACCATGGGGCCAACGCAGCAGCTGGTGGCACCAGCCCGCAGACAGGCCCCCAGCCTCGCTGCCGAGCAGAAGTGAAACCCCAAAAAATCATCACAGCGCTGCAGGATCCCAAGCCAGGCAGGTACAGCACCCGCTCCCACCCTGAGCAGCACCGGTGCTGCCGTTCCCCTGGCAGCCTTCGCTCCCCGGCTGCTTCTTGGACGACCCAGGGGGTCTGGGGGGGGAGCACGCTCCATGAGGAGGGACCCCTCTCGAGGCTGAGAGACCCCGTACCTGACACCAGGCACCGACGGCTTGGTACATGGCATTGTTTGCATGCAGGTAACATTTAAGATACGTGTAGGAAGCTTACGCGATGAGCTTTGTATCCCGCCCTAACGTAAAGCGGAGTAGAGCACTGACCGCCGATCCACCTGTGCTTATTAAATATTTTACATCCCTACACTGACTGATTAGAACTCGATCAACTAACGACTAGATGAGCTCCGGCCGAGCGACCTGTGACTCTTCTCCTGACCGAGACCCTGTGCCGGGGGGCCGGACCCCGGCCCCTGCCGCTGCTGCCACGCACGCCACATAGCGGCCGTCGGGGCTGGCCTGGGTGGCACCGAGGTCTCTCCCGGCTCCGTTACAGCCAGCGTCACCTCACCCGGGATGCCCGGCCATCCGGCACAGGGACGAAGCGACCGCTCTGTCCCTGCAGCCCTCTCTCGGGGACCTGGGAGGGAACACCCCCAGGGGGCAAAATCCCGGGGGGGGTGCAGACCCCCAAATCCCAGCAGGAGCCCAGGGCCATGCCTGGCCCCAGCAGGGAGTGGAGAAGCTGGGGGCAGGTGGGACGCGGCATCTAAACCCGGGGCAGCCACGGCACCCCAGGTTCTCCTCCATGGGGGGGTCCTGCTGCCTCTCCTGTGCCCCCCACCAGCGGGCTGGGGGGCACGGCTGACCCCGGCTGGCCGAGGGGACGCTGCAGCCTGCCTGGCATCGCACTGCCGCTCAGATCAGGGGGGGCTTTTCCCACGCAGCCATCGGTCGGGCCCTGGCTGAGCATCACCCGGCTGGGCTGCTGGCACCGACCACTCGGGCACCTCTTGGCGATTTGGTGCTTTATTTCCCTTCGCTAATTAAAGCGGCCTTGTCCCTAGCCAGAGTTTCCGCTACTCCTTGCATTTGCCCTCCCGATTGTCCCCCCATCCTGCTGGGGGGGGAGCGAGCGGCTGGGGGGGTCGGCTGCTGGCTGGGGTCAAGCAGCCAGGGCCTGGGCTCAGCACCCAGGGGGTTCTCTTTAATTTCTCCTCCTTCCCCTTCCCCTTCCCCTTCCCCTTGTCCTTCCCCTTCCCCTTCTTCCCCTTCTCCTTCCCCTTCCCCTTCTTCTCCTTCTCCTTCTCCTTCCCCTTCTTCTCCTTCTCCTTCTCCTTCTCCCTCCCCTCTGAAGCCCCCCCCAGGGTCCCCCTTCCTGCAGACTGTGGGCTTCCCCCAGCTGCCACCCCTGATTTCCAGGGGGACATCCCAGCCCCTCCTGAGCCCCTCGCATCTGCCCGTACCAGGCTGGGGAGGGTGCGGGGGGCTGCCAGGTGTCACAAAGGGGGGGGGTCTGCCTGTCCCGCGATGTCACAAAGGGGGGGTCTGCCGGTCCCACGATGTCACAAAGGGGGGGACTGCCTGCTGCCGTACTATAAAAGTGGGGTGCGGAGCCCTGCGGGAGCAGGCAGTGGGTACCGCAGTCTGGCATCGTCTCGGCAGACTGCAGCCTCCGCCTCTGCCACACCAGCAGCAGCGTTGGGCGCCCATCACTGGGAACCCATGCAGTCACTGGGGATCCGCACCGCGGACCCCCACCGGTGACTTGGAGCGCCGTGGCCACACCGGAGCCGGTGCCATGGAGCGCTCCAACAACCTCACCCTGGCTGAGCTGTTCCAGCTCCTCATGCTGGTGGTGCAGCTCAGCCTGGTCTCTGCTGTCCTGCAGGTCAAGCGGCTCTGGGTAGGTGGCCATTGTGCCGCACGGCACTATGGCGTGCCGTGGCGTTGCGCGGCGTGGCATGGGGTATGGCGTTGTGTGGGGCGGCGTGGAGTGGCGTGGGGGGCTGCGGCGTGGGGCCGGGAGCTGCTCCGGTCTCACCCAGCTCCTGGGGAATCCTACAGAGTTTGTGGAAGGAGTTGAAGAGTCAGATGAAAGCGGCGAGAGCCCATACGGAGAAGCAGAGCGGTGAGCGGCCCCGGCACCGAGCACCCCACCATCGGCCGAACCCCACGGCAGCCCTGACCCTGGGGCTGTGCCGGGGGCTGCTGGCCGCTCACTGTATCCCCTCCCTCAGCAGCTTCTCTGCAGCAGACACATAGAGATGTGGAGAAGGTCACACAGACCCTGGAGATGTGAGTGCTGGGGGAAACCCCCCCAGATCTTGCCCCAGACCCTCGCCTGCCTGTCAAGGAGGGGGTGCTGCCCTCGGGTCCCGCTGGAGGGGCCGGGGTGCAGCTGGGTCTCTTCCCTCTCCTCTCTGCAGGGCCATCATGCAGGCGTCGAGCCAGGAGTGCCTGTCCCCGGGGGCCCCGCTGGTCTCCCTGTCCTCCATCCTGGGGAGCAGCTCCTCTTCCCTGTGTTCCCTCTACTCCTTCCCGGAGCCCTGGCCCGGTGCGATGGCGGAGCTGGCGGCACTCGCTGGCTCGGGACCCCCCCAGACCCCCAAGGCTGTGAAGAGGTCGATGGACAGACTGCTGGAGTTGCCAGTGGGGGCCAAGCAAGAGCGGGTCCCTGGGGATGGTGGGGACAGGGCGCAAAGCGCCGTGGACGAGGAGTCACCCTCCAGCAGCCCCCCAGCTGTGGCCACGGACGAGGGGGAGCTCGTCCTCCAGCTCATTAGTACCATTCAGGCCGCCCAAGCAGTGACCGAGCAGCAAAGTGAGCTGCTGCAGACGGTGCTGGCCCAGCGGCAAGGGACAGCAGCGGGCTGCGGTGGGACCCCACCCAGGGACCCCCCCCTCCCCTCCGCCAAGATGGAGGTGCAGGTGCAACTGGGGTTGCTGGGGGACAGAGTCTGGCCCCAGCGCTTTGGGGCTGAGCTGCCAGCGGCAGACGCGGACGTGGACAAGGCTGCGGGTGGGGACACGGATGCGGGAAAAGAGCGAAGCAGCCTCATGGAGTGGGAAAGGAGCATCCCCGTGGAGTTGGGCAGGAGCAGCCCAGTGGAACTGGACAGGAGCAGCCCGGTGGACATGAAGAGGAGCAGCCCTGCGGAACTGGACAGGAGCAGCCCGGTGGACGTGAAGAGGAGCAGCCCTGTGGAACTGGACAGGAGCAGCCCCGTGGACGTGAAGAGGAGCAGCCCTGTGGAACTGGACAGGAGCAGCCCGGTGGATGTGAAGAGGAGCAGCCCTGTGGAACTGGACAGGAGCAGCCCCATAGAGCCGGAAAGAAGCAGCTCCATGGGCTTGTGCAGCACCATCCCCGCTGCTGCGGGCACGAGCATCCCAGCAGAGCCTGGTCCCCGGCAGCGGGTGCCCGTGGGCAGGACACGTGGCCGGACGGCCCCGGGTCCGTGCAGGGCTGGACGGTGCCTGCGGGAGAGCTGTGCCCGCCTCTGGCGCTGCCTGAAGTCCTGGTGGAGACGCCACTGGCAGCCCTGCCGCATCCGCTTCCGCAAGCCCCCGTGCTGGCAGCGCTGGTCCCAGAAGAAAAATGGGTTCCCCTACTACTGAGCTGCTGGGGAGCGTGGGGCTGGGGATGCTCGGGGCGCTCCCCCTTCTGAAATGTCAAAAAAATTAAATGTTGTCTTGTCTGCATCCCTGGTGTCGTGGTTCGTCCCTCCCTCCCGTGGCTGGGGGTGCAACTCCCCCAGTGCCCGACTCAACGGCGACAGGCTGGCAGCGCCGGCACCCACAAAACTGGGGTTGGAGGTGGCTGGTCCCCCAGTGGGTGTGCTGGTGTCTGGGGACCCGGGTGGGCTGGAGAAATGGGCCAGAAGGAACCTCATCAAGTCCAACAAGGTGGCCAAAGGGTGTCCGGGGCTACGTCAGGAGGAGCGTGGCCAGCGGGTTCAGGGAGGGGATGCTCAACTGGGATGGCTGGGGGTGTTCAGCCCGGAGAAGAGACGGCGCGGGGGGATCTCGTCCATGTACATCAATACCTGCAGGGAGGGTGCCAAGGGCGGGGTGGGGCTGGAGGTGGGGGGCACCGACGTGAGCACTGGCAGCATTTTGGGGCACTGCTGGGTTTCATGCATGGTTTGGGGTGGCGTGAGACCCCCGAAGGGGAAATTCTGGTTGTGACTGCTCAGAGGTGGTAATTTGAGACCAAGGAATGAGCTGGCATGAAGGGCCTGGAGGTCTGTTGGGGAGGCTCACACAATCAAATCCAGCAGGTGTTAAAAGTCAGATTTATTCTTCGGTAAAAAGTTAGTTAGAACTCCGATAACATTAGTGAGCCACAGGCTCAATGATGTAAGGGGAATTGGTACTACACAGCCGCCTTAAGAATCCTTAAGATTTAAAAGCGATGACTCAAAATGCGCGTATCACTCACCTAAAAGATGAGGGCTCTCAACCTCGAGGAGTTACCTGGGGCGGCATCCTGACCCAAGGAGAGAGTCCCGGACTGCAGACCCGCTGCTCCGAGGAGGACTGACTCAGGGTGTCCTCCGGCGGGACCCCCTTTATACCCTTGTCGAGTCTGACAGAGAGCTGGTCCTTATTTTTCCCCCTTCCCAGACTGTTGTTCCCCCCTGGGGCTGGATGCTGGATGCCGGTGGGGGCTGGATGCTGGACCCCATGCGGCGTGGCCATCCGTGCACGCCCGTCGTTCACGCGTGTCCGTGCGAGTGTCTTCTGGGACTGTGCGCAGCCTGGCTCCTGCTTGGTCCTGGGGTGGGCAACGGTGGCAGCCGGGTGGTGAAGGAACCGGCAGACCCCCCCAGGGAGACGCCGGCAAGCGGTGCCCGCGGTCGCTCCCGCTGGTGGGCTAAGAGTGATGCCCTGTTTCCCCAGCGGCTGCGGCCGAGCCCCAGGTCAGCTCTTGGTGCCAGCCCAGGGAGGCGATGGCCATGTCGCGGTGGGCAGCGGTGACCATGTCACTGTGACGTCACCTCGCGCCTGTGACACGGGTGCCCCGGCGGGTATAAAAGGGGCTGCTCCTGGAGACGGGGGAACATTCCGGGGAGAACCTCGGAGCTGTTGGGCAGGAGTTTAGAGGAGACTCGCAAACGACCTGTCCTTTGTCCACCATGCAGTGGAATGTCTCTGGCGGTGAAGAGGAAGGTGAGGGCAGAGCATCCCCACAGTCCCCACAGCCGGCTGCCGGGCGAGGGGGTCCGTGTGCGGCACCCCCAGCCTCGCTCATATGCCGAGTAGAGGCAGGCGTGCATGAGTGCAGATGCCCTGAGCTTGGGGACCATCCCTGCGAGCATCCGTGCCCCTCACACCCCGCTCGCTCCCGACTCGCAGGTGTAACCACCCAGGCAGAAGCGGTGAAAGAAGACCTCCGCATGGTCCGGGCGTGCCTGGCCCGCTGTTCCGCAGCATCCCAAAGCCACAGGGCGCTGCTGCAGTGTCTGGTAGGTGGGGAGCGGTCCCCTTGTCCCCGGGGACTGGGGCTGCGAGACCGGAGCCCCTGACCCCTCCTTTCACCATGCAGGGGCAGAAGCAGCAGGAGCTGCAGAAAACCTTGGAGCGGCTCACCTCGGAGGTCAGTGTCCCCTCCTGTACCCACGTCCCCCAGCTGCGGCGGCTGGGGCTGTGTCAGGGGCTCAGTGCCTGCGTGCGGCTCCTTTTCCCAGAACTGTCTCGTGGCACGCTGTTTCGAAGAGAGCGGCCAGGAGCTCCAGCAACTGGAGGGGCAGGTGGCCCAGATGAAGGTGAGTTCACAGAACCACGGTCTGGTTGAGGTTGGAAGGGGCCGCTGGAGATGATCTGATCTTGTCCAATGCCCCTGCTTAAGCGGGGTCCCCTAGAGCCAGTTGCTCAGGTCCATGTCCAGATGTGGACCGCGTCCAGAGCTGGGCCTGGGGGGGGTCCCTCTGTCCGCCTGCAAGGCTGGGAAGGAGAGAGGACGCAGGGGCAAAGGCAGTGCCCGAGGGGAGCCGGGAAGCGATAATGCGGAGGGGAGGGCGCTTGTGGGAATGTCCAGTGCCCTGATGGCTTCTCCTCCTCCTCTCTCGCAGAAGCGCTTTCAAATAGCAAAGAGCGAGGCAGTCACAAGCCTGGAAGAGGCACAGAAGGTACAGGGAAGAAGGATGCCCATCCTGGCAGGGTCAGGGAGGGGGTGCCAGTGCTGGGTCCCCGCACCCCAGCATCCACGGGCGGGGTCATTGACTTTGGGATGTGGCATCCGCGATGGAGGGATTGGGCCCCTGCCCCTCCTGCAGATGTTGCCGTTCCCTCTTCTCTCCCAGGCAGACCGCTTTTGGGAAAAGGCAGAGGGAGGCACAGCAGTGCAGGTCCCTGGCGCCTCCCCCCCCATCTCCTGCCAAGTCCTGGGCTGCCAGCAAGCACAGGCTGAGCCGGGCATGGGGCGAGGGGGCACGCAGGACCGCTGGCCGGGTGCGGGTGTGCAAGTGGCTGATGGGCGCTGAGAGATGGGAAGCAGGGGCAGCGCCGTGTGCGAGGGGGCGTATGTCTGTGAGAGGGCGTCTGATGGTTCCCCATTCCCGCAGGCGGCAAAGGCTGCGGCGACCAGTCGAGGAGCCGGCAGAGATGCTGAGCAGAGCTCCGCGCTGACAGCAAGCAGCAAGGAGCTGCTGCAGCCTAGGGTAGGTATGGAGGGGCTCCTGGTCCACAGGGGCTGGGGCTGCAGACCCTGAGCCCCTGCTCTCCTTTCTGCACGCAGAAGGAGAACCATCAGGAGCCACACGATGCCGTACAGCAGCTCAGCACTAAGGTTGGTGTCCTCTCCTCTGCCCCTGACCCAGAGCTGCGTCAGCTGGGGCTGAGAGGTTGGAAGGGACCGCTGGAGGTCATCTTGTCGTCTCCAACCCCCCTGCTCAGAGAGGGGTCACCGAGTGCCGGTTGCCCAGCGGCGTGACTAGGGAGGACAATTTTCCCAGGCTGGGGGGGGGTCCATCGCTTCCCCACGCCCGGCCTTGCGAGTCACCCAGTTTCCCAGTAGTGCCCTAGGGCAGCGGGGGAGTGAGTGGGCACAGCCCTGGGGCTGGAGAGGGGCGAGGGTGCCAAGGTCCCAGCCCAGCTGCCCGCACGACGCACCCGTGGTTTTGCAGGAGGAAAAGTTCCGTGCCCTGATAGCATCGTGGCTCAAGGAGGACAAGCAGGAGAATGAGGTAGTGCCGAAGGGGCCGGGGGAAAACGGGCGGGTGCCCACGGTCCCTGGGGCCACAGCAGGCTCAGGGACTCAGACCCTTCCCTCTCCCAGGCGCTGCGTCAGGAAATAAGAAATCTGGAAGAGAGACTGGAGGAGGAAGAGGGCTGGTAAGCGGGGTCCCTCGCCCCACACGGGTGTCCCTGCAGCACCCGGCGCCATGGGGCTGCCAATGCTGGTGCCAGGGGAGCCCCATCCCTGCCTGGGGTGGGGGGGGGGGTGTGTGTGGAAGGGGACCCCCGGCGTGGCCACGGAGGTCTGTAATGTGTCCAACCAAGCCCTGTTGCCTGCAGCCAGTATCAGAGGAAGAAGGAGGCAGAGATGCCGGAGACTGTGCTGCCGGAGGTGGTGGAAGCACGGCTGGTAAGGGGGAAGAGCCTGTGGGTCTCCCTGAGGAGAGGGGTCCACGGAGGTGCCAGCCACGCGTGGGCTACGCTCCCGTGCAAGGCAACTCCGTGCAACTCCAGCTGTCCCGGCCGTGCAGCAGCGCTTGACAAGTGTCCTTGCTCTGTGTTGACCTGCAGGAGAGGGACGTGCGGGCGAGGAGACGCGGTTTCAGTTACTGGCTGCAGTGAGTGTCCCCACCGGGTGATGGGCTGGACGCCTGCTCCAGCCGGTGGGGCTCCTCCATCCCTCTTGGGGCTGGGATGCATCCACCCTGCCCTGTCTCCCATACTTCTTCTGCCCCACAGGACACTCCTCCTGCTCTTTGTCGGCCTGGAGCTGGCCATCATCTTTGCAGTGGCTGCTGCCGTGCTTTACGCATCCTGGTACGACCCCGAGGTCTTCCACCGCCTGCTGCCCAAGGAAGCCTACGCCAACCTGACATGCGTGCTGGAAGCCTATGCCAACCTGGCATGCGTGCTGGGAGAGACCCTCCGAGCAGCCAGTGAGGGGCTGCTGCCTTTTTGACCACCCCTCCCAGTAAAGCCTTATTTAGCATTGTGGACAAGCTGCAAGGATTGCTTGACAGGTTTTCATAGGCACTGGCCAACCCTGGGATTGGCATTCGTAATAAAGATCGGCTTTCCCTGACTGGCCTCGCTTGATACGCAACCATTCAGCTTGTCGGTCCCAATCGTCCTTCTCACTGGTGACCGTCCTGATTTGGGCCAGGCAGTCTACCCGTTGGTTCCATTTCGCAGCTGGGCTTCCATCCCGAGCATGGCCCTTCACCCATCCCACCTTTAAAGGTCAGGACCTCCCTATTGCCGGGGAGATGTTGCCAGTCCTCTGTCCTCCACTCTTTCGCACGACCTACCTCCCACTTTTGTCTGTTCTTTCAATCATAGTGTTATACAGTATAACCCCTACATGGGGTGCATGGCAGCGGTGACGGGGTCTGGCCCCCAGCACAGGGTCTCGGTCAGGAGAAGAGTCACAGGTCACTCGGCCGGAGCTCATCTAGTCATTAGTTGATCGAATTCTTATCAGTCAGTGTAGGGATATAAAATATTTAATAAGCACAGATGGATCGGTGGTCAGTGCTCTACTCCACTTAGCGTTAGGGCAGGATACAAAGCTCATCGCGTAAGCTTCCTACACGTATCTTAAATGTTACCTGCATGCAAACAACGCCACGTACCAAGCCGCCGGTGCCTGGTGTCAGGTACGGGGTCTCTCAGCCTTGAGAGGGGTCCCTGCTCAGGGGGTGATCCCTGCCCCACAGCCAGCTGCTATGGAGGGGGAGCGCTGGGGACCCCGATGGCTGCAGATACTTACAGCATCAAGGGGCTGACTCAGTCAGGTTTTGTGCCGTGTTCATGCTGTTTCAGCTGCTCATCAGCCCATTCTCCAACCAGAACATGGGGTTTTTTTGGTTTTGATGCTCGGTTCTCACTGACAGCCTCACACCAGAGGATGACCTTCGGTTAGGCTTACTTGCTGAGCACCTGCCCGGACCCAAGTCCCGTTATCTCACACCGGAGGAGCACACCCCTCACAATCCCCTCCACAGCAACCGGCGCTGAACGTGGCGCCTTCCCCTTGTGCAGCTGCAATGGCAGCTTCCCCTTCATATCCCCCACTTCCATGCACATCTACTGCATGCAAAAATCAATCCCAAACAGCATGCCAAATTAGAAGCAGCGAGCAGGCTTACTTGTGCAAACTAGTGTCCAGGCAAGGTGGGGAGCAGGGAGGGGAAGAGCGGTGGGAAAGCTCAGGTCAGTTCAGTGCGCGAGAGCCAAGAAACACAATGAACCTGCACAAGGGGTTCCCAGGACAGGAGGTGACAGCAACTAAAACCCTGGTAACCCTTGCCTCCTGCCTGCAGCAAGGCCACAAGGAAGGAAAACCACAGGGACTCACCGGTGTGACACCTCTCTGTTCTCGGGCACCATTTTGGGGTGACCTAGGCCTGACGAGGGCAACTTTGGGTGGAGACAACCCATTTCAGTCCATCTTGCTGCCCTGCATCTTGCAAGGGATGTTTTTGTCCCCCTCAGAACTGGGGGCCGGGTGCCTGGCATGCCCCTGCTCCACGTGCAGTACACAGTGCCATGCCAGCCCACATGTGGTGGGGCTGCGCCGGCCCCATGTCCCCCACAGATGCAAAATTAGCAAACCAATGGAAGAAACTATAAATGGGTGGAACACAGAGAATTTTTTTATACGAGATGGCAAGCCTCTCAGTTAGGATTTTCACCCCTGAATTGGGCATAGATTTTAAAGGAAATGTACTGCCAAACGCTTCGATAACCAGGCAACAACCCTTCTAGTCCATTAGTAACTAAACACAATCCCTGCAAAACAACTTCTGCCTAAAGAACACAGCAGAACCAAACAAGACCCCATTCTCTACAACTCTAACCACTGCCATCTCACAATTGCTCAAGATGACAACTCAAGTTTGTGGCGGCTGATATTGACGGCTTTGATCTTCAAGTTCGTGAGGGGTTTGAAATTTTAAACGTCGCTCTGACCTACGGTGCAAAGCTACCAGGCGTCCTCACTTTTCCCCAGTTTCATTAAAGAAATTAGCAAGTGACATTTCTGTGCTTTTGCCGCACCCAAAAATAAATGCAGCATTGCTCCTTTACAGGCCAGTTAAAACCTGGGCCTCGGCGAAGAAGGAATTTGGAATTCATAGAATCCTAGAATGGGTTGGGTTGGAAGGGACCCTAAAGACCTTCTCCATGGGCAGGGACACCTTCCACCAGACCAGGTTGCTCCAAGCCCCATCCAGCCTGGCCTTGAACACTGCCAGGGATGGGGCAGCCACAGCCTCTCTGGGCGACCTGTTCCAGGGCCTCACCACCCTCACAGGGAAGAACTTCTCCCTTCTATCTACCCTCCTTCAGTTTAAAGCCATTACCCCTTGTCCTGTTGCTGCATGCCCTCGTAAAAAGTCCCCCTCCAGCTTCCCTGTAGGCCCTGTTAGGTACTGGAAGGCTGCTATAAGGTCTCCCCGGAGCCTTCTCTTCTCCAGGCTGAACAACCCCAACTCTCTCAGCCTGTCTTTGCAGGAGAGGTGCTCCAGCTCCCTGATCATCTTTGGGGCCCTCCTCTGGACTCGCTCCAACAAGCCCATGTCCTTCTTATGGTGGGGGGGGGGGCCCAGAGCTGGACGCAGTACTGCAGGTGGGGTCTCGCCAGAGCGGAGTACGGGGGGAGAATCACCTCCCTCAACCTGCTGGTCACGCTGCTTCGGATGCAGCCCGGGATACGGCTGGCTTTCTGGGCTGCAAACGCACATTGCCGGGTCACGTTGGGCTTCTCGTCAACCAACACCCTTTTCTGAGCGGGTCCTTCTCCGCAGGGCTGCTCTCAATCCACTCGGCGCCCAGCCTGAATATGTGCTTGGGATTGCCCCGAGCCACGTGCAGGACCTTGCGCTTGGCCTCGTGAGCGCCATGAGGTTCACACGGGCCCACCTCTCAAGCCTGTCAAGGTCGCTCTGGACGGCATCCCTTCCCTCCAGCGTGCCGACCGCACCACACAGCTTGGCGTTGTCGGCAAACTTGCTGAGGGTGCGCTCGATCCCACTGACGGAGTCGGGGCACGCGGCAGGCAGGCAGTGACCCCCATGCTTCGGCTGTGGCCCCTCGAGCAGCTGTGTGCAGCGGCATCGCATCTGGGAGGTGGCAGCCCGGGTCGCTCCGGCCACCATCCGACAGGGCCTTTCCCCTCAGCAGCGAAACCTGCGAGCTGCTGGAGAAGCTGGCAGGGGGCAGCCAGAGGCAGGAGGTAGTGCGTGTGTGTGTGTGTGTGTGTGGGACAGGGACGACCCCGAGTGGGTGGGGGTGGCCTGGGGCAGGGGCGCATGGCCCCCCCCCGCCCCCCAGGCTGGTGGAGATGATTATTGCTGGGACTGGGGGATGGCAGCGGGGGGGAACCTTGTTTTTGGTGAGGGACAACCTGGTGCAAAACTGACCCTGAGTAGATCCAGCCATGGGGCTGCGGCCCCCTCAAACCAGAGGTGATGGGGGGCAGAGGGACCCCCAGCATGCAGAGTGGGCACTGGGGACAGAGCCCTGGCTGCATCCCCTCACGCCAGTCCTGTCCCCCCAGCGCGGGGGCTTCCCTGGGGTGGGGGCCACCTCTGGCCCTGGTGGGTTTGAGCCCTGGGGGCAGTTGCTGGGCCATGATCTTGTGGGGATGGCCACCAGGACTGGGGTGAGCACTGGAGGGACACAGGCTCCTCTGGAGGGACAGGCCAGCACAAGGAGGACGGCAGTTGCCCTTTAGGTGAGGGAGCAGCTGGAGAGCGTGGAGCTCTGCCTGGGTGAAGAGCAGAGTGAGGGTGACTGAGGGCTCCTGGGTAAGGACTAAAGAGCAGGCAGGGAAGGTGAGGCCCTCAATGGCCAACTAGGAGCAGCCTCATCTTCGTGGGCCCTGGTCCTCATGGGGGATTTCGGAGAGACCTGCTGGAGGGACGACACAGCAGGACCTAACCAGCCCAGGAGGCTCCCAAGGGCACCGATGACAACGGCCTCCCCTTCTAACAGCGAGGCCTCTCCCCTTCTTGTCAGTCAAGGTCCCTTGCGCATGGCTTCAAAGCCATCTTTACGTGGTGGTTTTTCTTAGGTAACAGAGACAAGGTGACGTGCTTGTCCTACAATCACAGGTTTCTTTATTCTCTTTCTAGTTTGATTTCAAGAGAACTAGGACCTCCCTGGGCAGCTCCCAAAGGCGTCTGTCAGCTTTGGGGGCAGGACTCCATCGAGCATGTCCCTCTTCAGGAGGACCAAGAGGAGGACGATGATCTGCAGGAAGGCGAGGAACAGAAGAAGTCTCCTGCGGGACAGGAGAGGGGTCAGGCAGAGCAGGGAGTAAATTTGTCTCAGCTCTTGACAACCACCCTCTTTGAATGCCACCGTGGGGCCTCGCACCGCGCTGGGCACAACACACCCTGCTCGGGACTGGTTGAGGCTCTGCTGTACCTCTCCCCAGTGGGCCCCCAAAATCCCCCGCTGTGTGCCACCCAAGCAAGGAAGAAAAGAAATCCTCAAGTACTTCATCCCTGACAAGTCCAAAGCTGCCCAGTGCCCTTGGACCAGTGGCACGGGCATCCCACTGCGTAGGGAAGAGCCCCGGCACCCCGAGCCCCCAGAGCAACTCACCGCAGCCAAGAAGCGATCTTCTGCCTCCTCGACGCCATCTGCTCCTCCTACAAGCCAAGGCACACAGGGACATGCGTTGGGGTGCGTGAGGCAGCTGAGGTCTGGGGGCTCAGACCCCCTCCCTCGTCCCTGCTGAGATCAGTGAGGGCCCCCGTGTCCCCTGGGCACAGTGCAGACCCTTCCCTCCCCAAGGCCCACAGCGGGGTTGTCTGTCCTACCAGCCGCACAGCCACCAGCTCCTGCAGCAGGCTCTCGCCTGCCGCGTCTGCCTGCGCCGCCGTCTTCCCCCTGCTACTGACACCACGGGGTTTGGGCTGTGAGAAGAGACCTTGGCCAGCATGGTGAACCCCTGGGTGGCCAACAGGGAGCCAGGGTGCTGCCCAGCCTCTGCTGGGGCTGGCACCAGGCACCCCCGGCATCCCAGCACCGCACAGACCCACCCCAGGCCCGGAGGGCACGGAGGAGAGCCTGGGAGCTGCTCAGAGTTGTGCAGAGCTGCTTCCAGGAGTCCCGAGTTGCTCAGTGCTCTTTTGAGCCACTTAGACAAAGTCAAAGGGCTCTCCAGAGCAGGCTGGAGGAGCCAGGAAGATGTCTGTGAGCAGCAGAGGCCTGCCCACTGCTGCCCAGCAACCCCCCCGAACCCCCTGCCCCAGATTTCAGTCAGGGCCCCGTTGCCACTCACAAAGCTGTTGGCTCTTGGAGGCCTTGCCGTCTCTCCAGCAGGTGCTGGAGCTTGTTCCTCAGCAGCTGGAGAAGCAAAGGGCCTGGTTAAGAAGCCATGCCATGCCTCCTCTGAGGGGGGTTCCCCCACAAACATGTTGAGCCCCCGTGCCTCCTGTCCCCCGTACCTCATTGATCTGGGCCTCCTCCTGGAGAGCTTTTACCGCCCCCGACCACTGCTCCCTCTGCCAAGCCAGCGGGGGACGTCGCAGGGAGCCATGCGCAGGAAAGGGCAACTTCTGCGCCACTTCCAGGCTTGCAGCTGCCTCCCTCCTTGCCATTTGAAAGTGCTTCTGCGAGAGAGGAGGGGAGGAGGAGGAGAAGCCGTCAGGGCACCGGGACACTCCCCAAGCGCGCTCCCCTCCGGCTCCGCTCGGGCACTGCCTCTGCCCTCGTGTCCCCTCTCCTTCCCAGCCCTGCAGGCAGACAGAGGGACCCCCAGGCCCGACTCTGGACACGGGCCTGAGCAACTGGCTCTGGGTGACCCCACCTGAGCAGGGGCACTGGACGAGACCAGATCATCTCCAGAGGTCCCTTCCAACCTCAGCCAGACTGTGGTTCTGTGAACTTGCCTTCGTCTGGGCCATCTGCCTCTCCAGCTGCTGGAGCTTCTGGCTGTTCTCTTCCAAACAGCGTGCCATGACACAACTCCAGCAAGACGAGCAGCAGCCAGGCACCCTCTTCCCCCTGCTACGGACACCGTAGCAGGAGGCGTTGGGGGCACCAGGGACTGATGGGGAGAGAAGGAGCTCCCCGATCCCTGCGTTGGCGGGCGCCCGTGCGGGGTCCATGAAGCTGCTCTGCCCTCGCTGTCCTCTCCCCCGTCGGGGCCTTCCGCTGCACAGTGGCCACGGGACAGGTCGTGGCGAGTCGTCTCCAAACTCCTGCCTAGCAGCACCGAGGTTGTCCCCCAAATGCTCCCCCACCTCTGGGAGCAGCCCCTTTTATACCCGCCGGGGCACCGATGTCACAAGCGCGAGGTGACATCAGAGTGACACAGCCATCGCTGTCCACTGTGACATGGCCGCCAACTCCCTGGGCTGGCGCCAAGAGCTGACCTGGGGCCCAGCTGCTTCCACTGGGGAACGGGGCACCACTCTCAGCATGGCTCTTAGCCCACCGGTGGGAGCGACCGCAGGCACCACCTGTCGATGTCTCCCTGGCGGGTTTGCTGGTTCCTTCACCAGCCGGCTGCCACAGCTCCCCACCGCAGGACCAAGCAGGAGCCAGGCTGCGCATGTAGTCCCAGCAGACGCTCAGACAGACGTGCGCGCACCACGAGTGTGCACGTGTGCACGGACAGCCACACCATATGGGCTCCAGCATCCAGCGCCCACCAGGATCCAGCATCCAGCATCCAGCCCCAGGGGGGCACAAGAGCCCAGGAAGGGGAAGAATGAAGACTAGCCCTCTGCTCTAGCCCACGCAGACACCATGCTTGCAGGCTCCCAGGAGGAATGGGGTCTCTCACTGGCTCAGAGAGCAGCAGCTGCTGTCATGCGAAGGGACACCAGGAGGATGGAGTCGGGGCACGCGGCAGGCAGGCAGTGACCCCCATGCTTCGGCTGTGGCCCCTCGAGCAGCTGTGTGCAGCGGCATCGCATTCGGGAGGTGGCAGCCCTGGTTGCTCCAGCCACCATCCAATAGGGCCTTTCGCCTCGGCAGCGTAACCTGCGAGCAGCTGGAGAAGCTGGCAGGGAGCAGCCAGGGCTGTGCCGGCAGGTGGCTGTGGGTCAGCGGGGACAGGGCCACTGGCTACGAGATTGCTCAAATGCACCCTGTGAGATGGGGTGCAACCGGCCACAGGGCCAGCTCCACTGGGGATGGGGACAGGCGGCCCCAGCGCTGTGGGGCCATGAAGGATGGCAGCCTGGGGAGGGGGGGAGGCTTGAGGGGTTTGGGGGGCTCTGATTGATAACATTTGCCACCTTCCGTGTAAATGTGTCCCTGGCTGCTGGAGCCTGAGTAGTTTCAGACAGGCTGACAGGGGTTGGCCTGCACGGTGCGAAATGGTTGCCAAAAAGGCAGAGTAGAAAGTCTGTGGGGACGTATCCAGGATCTCCGTGGGACCCCAGCCCATGCGGTGCACCCCGGCGTGTCCCCACATGGAGAGGCAGGGAGCCAGGGGGGATCGGCACAGCACGGGGTGGGAGCACAGCACCCAGGGCAGCGAGCCCCGGCCAGGGGGGGCCACGGCTCCAACTCCCCCCTGCCCCACACCAGGGGCACACAGGGCCCTGCGTTCCCCCCACCTCGGTCTGCCCGGAGGTGGGCAAGTGCTCGGCTGCCCCAGCCCCACGGGGTGTCCTGGACATGCGAGGAGCCTTCGCCCGCCAGACTGCCTCCCCACCTGCTGGGATGTGGGTGTTGTGGGTTAACCCTGTAGGCAGCTAAGCACCACACAGCCACTTGCTCTCACCCCCCCATCCCCTGGGACAGGGGAGAGAATCAGAAGGGTAAAAGTGCAGACACTCATAGGTTGAGATAAAGACAGGTCAGTAAGAAGAAATAAGAGAGAGAGAGACAAAAACAAGTGATGCAAAAAAAAAAGAAACAATTGCTCATCACCAGCCAACTGATGCCCAGTCAGTCCCTAAGCAATGGCAGCCCCAGCAAACTTCTCCCTTCCAGGTTTTTATTGCTGAGCACAATGTCCTATGGTCTGGAATATCCCTTTGGTCAGTTGGGGTCAGCTGTCCCAGCTGTGTCTCCTCCCAACTCCTGTGCACCCCCAGCCTGCTCGCTGGCAGGGCAGGGTGAGAAGCAGAAAAGGCCTTGGCTCTGTGCAAGCACTGCTCAGCTGTAACTAACACATCTCTGCATTATCAACGCTTCTCAGTACAAATCCAAAACATAGCCCCACACAAGATAGTATGAAGAAAATTAACTCTATCCCAGTCAAAACCAGTACAGTGGGGCACTGCCCCATGCTCACCCTGTGCTGGCACCAAGGCTGCACTGGGGCTTGGCTGGCCCCTTGGCCATGGCTGCCACAGGAGCAGGTCCCACTGGTGTGAGGGCTGGGGGTGGGAGGCAGGCAGGGCACAGAGGGGAAGGCGAAGCAAAGCTCAGGGCACTATTGCCTGTGTGAGGTCTGCAGGGGCCACCAGAAGCACATGCTGGGGTGCGGGGACTGTGCCCCTGCTCAGACCCTTCCCCTGCACCTACATCCAACACCCCTGGCCCCCTCCTCCTGAACCCCCAAACACCTTCCTAAAGCCCTGGCTGTGAGCCCCAGGAGTGGCACTGCCGGACCCTGCTGTGGCAAGGCAGGTGTGGGTGGACCTCAGTCTCCACGTCCAGCCATCACCTATCCAGGTTCCCTGTCTGCAGGTGACAAAATGCCTGCAGCCTGCGTCCCCTACCTGCCTGGGCCCTCCTGCCCCAAGCCTGCTGCACAGAGGCAGGGCTCGCGTCCGCACGTGGCAGCAGGGTCTTCACCCTCTGGCCATGCACGCAGGGGAGAGAGACAACCCAGACCTCCATCTTCAGCCCAGGCTATTTTGTGAGCACAAACAAACAGCAAGAAAACAGCAAAGCTGACACTTCTCCTCCTCATAGGAACTCTTTGCTAGCTGTCTTATGAGGTAAAAACAATGATGATCTAATCAAATCTGACAAGAAATCAGCCAAAAAAATTCAGAGTTATCAAGAAGACTTTCAAATCTGGATTTACATTCACTACCATTAGCAGTGAACTTAAGTGCGTACTGTGCTTTGAGATACGAGCTATTGGTAGTAGGAAGACATCACGACTAGCAAGTCATTTAAAAAATGAAGCATCCAGAACACAGACAAACCTGCAATACTGACATCACTAGGGATTTTCCAGCTTGTTAGCCCTGGAAACAGGTGTGCAACATGACCAACCACACATACCCAGCTGGGACCAGCCCCCTGGACCACTGTGGAGCCAATTGATCAGGTTTTCTTCAGAGGACCTGGCCTCTGCCAACTGGGTGTTATACTGCAGAACTGGAGAATGACCACCTCTGTGTGGTCTGCACCCACCACAGAAGCATTAACTTCTTCCATGGTATCTGCTGTAATCTGTGCAGAAAGACTTGTGCACAGCTCAACCTTGAGGAGTATCAGGAGACCTCAGCATATACTGCCCTTTCCAATAGTTTTGCTAGCCAGCTTTATAATCCACCAATAGCAGTTTAGGGACAGCAACAAGGGAAATCGAGCAAGCCCCAGACTCTTCCCAGCTCTGCTGGTGATGGTCTCAGCTGTCCTTAACCACCTATGCCTGCAGCATGCTAACAGCAGACCAGAAAAATCACAGAATAGGAAAAAATTAATTTCCTATGTCATTTACCCCAGATAACTTCACTTGCTTTCTTGCACACTCTAGACAAAAAACAGACTCCACTCCAGTCATTTCCAGGAAACAAACAGCGTAATCTGAAAAACTTTCAATCTAAATCTGACACGTCTGAAGTATGGAAGAATCACCTGAAGTTTGACTGTGGTTAGTAGCTCAGATGTCAATAGAGGTGGCTGTGAGAATGACAGAGGGTGGTGGTATGCCAGCTAAGGCTGACGATGGTGCCTATTTCAAGGGAAAGGATTGAGCATACCGATGTTGCTCTCCTTTTCAGTCTGACAGCTTTCACATGGAAGGATCCCAGCCCTGTGGGAGATACACAGCACTGGTTAGCTCAGTGTAAACACCATATACCCTCCAGCCAGGAATTTCATAGAATCGCAGAATGGTTTGGGTTGGAAGGGACCTTTAAAAGTGATCTAGTCCAACCCCCCTGCAATGAGCAGGGACACCTTCAACTAGATCAGGTTGCTCAGAGCCTTTGTCCTTCGTTAAGTTTTAGCCAACAACACACTAGAGAAATTGCCTGATCTTGTAGCTGACCCTGCTTTCAGCAGGAGAGTGGACCAGAAGCCTCCTGAGGTACCTCCAAATCAAATTATCCTATGAGAGACAACACCTAGCCTAGTGAGACAGAAATGGAGCTGCCACTATAACAAGAAAACACAAGTCCTTGCAAGGAATTGCGACTTGGCCAAGGTGAAACAAGGAGCAGTAGAATGCATTAAGTAAATTGAAATGGATTTTTACATAATCATCTAAAAGGGATAAGAGATCAGGACTGCCATCCACTGGGAGTGAGCAGTACTGCAGAGGAGGGAAGTTTTGACAGCTGCCAACTGGGAGGTGTTCGGGTCCAGAGAGTACCAAGAGTCTCTACCACCCCTTCCCCCAACACCCCAGGCATTTTGCTGCCTCTATTCAAGCCGACCTCTCACAGGGTGCATCTGTGTAACATGGGAGCAGACTGATGTACCAAGACCTGAGCTGTGAGCAAGAGCTGTGAGAAGCTTCATTCGGGACCTCCACCCACACACCCTCTGCCCATTGGCTTGGGAGTTGCATTGAAATTCACTTCCCCCGCCTTGAGGCAGCCTGTTCTTGCTGCTCCCTGGCTGTTAGTTGAGTCTTTCTCAAGCCCTGACCTGACTATGACTGGACCAGGCCCTAAGGCCCAAACTTGCAAACTAAGTGCTGTGAGTCTTACACCCTGGGGACCCCCTGGACTTCATGGCGAGTCCCTCAGCTATGTCCCCCTGGACACATCAAATGTGACCCAGCAGCAAACGAGGACTGATTCATAGTGACCCTGAGACTGTTGACCCAACTGAAGCGAGCCCAGGTGGGGCTCAGGCACCAAAGCACACAGCAGCGTGTCCAGCCCTGGGGTACCGGCTAGGCTCGGGAATCCTCACACACAGCAGTGTGCCCAGCTCCATGTACCATCAGGGCTTAAGGCCCTTGCACACAAACCCAGCCCTGATGCTCTTGGAGAGGCTTGGGGATCCTTCTCCCAACAGCAGGTCCAGCGGGTGCATTTGTGGGGCTCAGAGACCTTTGCATGCAGCAACATTGCTCTTACTGGTGCACTAGAGGGATTTGAGGATGCTTGCGCACAGCAGCTGACCCAGTGCCAGCGCATCAGTGGAGCCTGGAGACTCCTGTGCCGAGCAGCTTGCAGAGCTCTGAGCTACCAGTAAGGCTCAGGTATCCATGTACACAGCAGCATGTCCAGTGCCGGTCTACCAGCAGAGCTCAGGAAGCCTTGCACATAGCAGCCTTTTCTTCCCAAGGCTACTGGTGAGGCTCATGAATGCTTGCCCTGTGGGCTCCATGACCTGCTCTGTGGAACTGGCAAGGCTCAGCCACCCTCACACTCAGACACAGCTGCATGACCAACCCTGGGACACCAGTGAGACTCCGGTACCTTCACACACAGCTGCATGACCAACCCTGGGACACCAGTGAGACTCCGGTACCCTCACACACAGCAGCGTAGCTATGCCTGGTGCAGTGGCAGGGCTCAGAGACCCTGGCACACAGCAGGTTGCCCATCCCCAGGGTAACAGCAAGGCTCAGGAATCCCCACACTCAGCAGCATCTTCAGTCTGGGAGTACTGGCAAAACTTGGGAATCCTCACACAGAGCAGCACACATTTCCCAACTCTGGAAAACAGACAGGGGCTGAGAATCAATGCACGCAACAGCGTGCCTAGTTTCCCGAGACTCGGTTCCCAAGCCTAGGATTTTCCAGCGGTTCGGAGCGCGGAGCGGGAGGAACTGGCGGCGCTCCACGATGGTTTCGCCGCTTTCCTGGAGCGGGTGCGGGCGCTGGAGCGGCAGAACCGGGCCCTGCGAACCGCCCTGGGCCGAACCGCCGCCGCCGCCGCCGCGCCCCGCCGGGCGGGTGCAGGGGGGGGCCGCGGGAGCGGCTGTAGCACCTCGGCCGCGACCGCCACCGGCTCCAGACCGAGCGAGACGGGTTGGCCGCCGATCTGGCGGCCCTGCGGCAGCGGTGGGTGGGCGGCGGGGCCGGGGGATGCAGCGTGGGAGGGGGGAGCAGACGGATGGGGGTGCACCGAGGGAGGCACCGGGCTGGGGTCCGGGGGATGCCCCGTGTACCCCGACCTCCGCACAGGTACCGCCCCCCCGCGCTGCTATCGCGAGAGCGGCCGCGACCGCCCCCGGCCCTGCTCGGCGCTTCCTGGATCCCAGCACCGACCCCCTCGTTACTGGTCCCCCCCGGTTACCGACACCACCCTGTTACCGATCTCCCCCGTTACGGTCCCCCGTCCCCCCCCTTTATCGATCCCCGGCCATGGCCGACCCCAAGTATTCCGACCTGCCCGGCATCGTGAGTCTGCAGGGCCGGACCGGGAGGGTTTGCGGGGGGGGGGGAACCTGTGGGTCTGAGGGGAACAGGGAGTCTGAGGCGATATGGAGACCTGGGGAAGAATGAGGGCATCAGGGGGTCTGAGGGGAACAGGGAGTCTGAGGGGATTTGGGGACCTGGGGAAGAACGAGGGGCTCTGCGGGGGGAGGTGTCTGAGGGGATCAGGGAGTCTGAGGAGACCGAGGGGGCGAGGCTGGGGATCTGAGGGGATCGGAGGGGGGGTCACAGGGGTACTGAGGTGGTCCAGAGGGATCGGGGGGGTCTGAGGGGATTAGGGGGCCTGGAGGAGAATTAGGGGCTTGGGGGGTCACGGGTGTCTGAGGGGGTTGGGAGTGTCTGAGAGGATTAGGGAGTCTGAGGAATTTGGGGGTTGGGCCTGGGTGGTCTGAGGGGAGCAGGGGGCTAGAGGTAGAATTGGTGGTTCTGGGGGGTTCGAGGGGACTGAAGGGGCCTAAGAGGATCATGGGGCCTGGGGCAGAATGAGGGGTTCAGGGGTATTTGGGGGAGGTCTGATTGGTTGGGAGCGGTTTGAGGGGATCAGGGTGTCTGAGGAGATCGGGGGGAGGATGTGTGGTCTGAGGGGGGTCAGGGAGCAAGGGGGAGAATGAGGGGATTGGGGGCTTGTCTTATGGGTTATGGGAGGTCTGAGGAGATTGGAGGGAGCCTGAGGGGACTGTGAGAGTGTGAGGGGATCAAGGGGAGCCGAGGGAGTTGGGGGTGTCTTGGGGTAGTGAGGGAGCCAGGGGGTCTGAGGGGATCGAGGGGGTTGTAAGAACTGGGGGGGGTCTGGGGCAACTGTGGCGATTGGGGGGGGATGAGGTGATTGGAGGGGTTTGGGGGGGTCTGAGGGGATTGGGTGTCTCTGGGTCAGTAAATGGGGTATTTGGGGAGACTGGGCATCTGGCATTTGGAGGGGTCAGGGGGATGGGGGCAATAAGTGGGATGTCTGGGGACATGAGGCATGTTCAGATAGGATGTGGAGTCTCTGGGGAGGTGGGGGGTGTGGGGGCAGGCAGCTGCCACGTGTGTCTGTCGGCTGAGGTGGAATCTGAAGCTGTTTGGGGCAGTTGTGTGGTATTTGATCATAAGCAGATAATAAATAGCTGAGGAGAGCTGGGGTTTCACCGGAGCCCGTTTGTGCCCCAGGCCAGGAATGAACCTGACGTCTGCGAGACCAGCAACGTGTCCGAGGATGACCAGGCCAACTTTGAGGCGGTAAGGCCTTGCTGGGGCCGTGCCGCAGGGTGGGGGCGAGCAAGCATGCCCATGCCCCCATCCTGCAGCTGTCGGGTGCGGCAAGAACAGCACCGTGGCAGGGAAATGGTTCCTGTCCCTGCACGCGTCCTTGCAGTGCCACATCCCCCCCACCGTGATGTGTCCCAGTGACACACTGCCCCCATCTCTCAGCCTGCCAGTGCTTCGGGGGGCCAAGAAGCGAGGGCAGGGCTCAGCCCCCGCCTCATGCAGGGTGCGTGTCCCCATCCCCAGCATCTGCATCCTGCGTAATGTGGCTGAGGGCAGCAGAGGTAAGCAGGGCTGGCCAGCTGCCTGCCCCTGTTTACTTTGCTCAGGCTGTGCCCACTGGGCAGCACACGGAGGACGAGTGGGACCTGTTGAAGGGGGCTCACCCCCATAAAACAGTTCTGAACAGTGGCAAGGGTCCTGCAGACCAGACCTGCACCGGAGCCCATCATGCCGAGGCCGTGGCTGTTCTCTGTGGGGCTGGTGTGTGGTGGCTTTAATGTGGGGTGATACAGGGGGCCTGTCCTCGAGGCCAGGACAGCATGAGGGGTGCACCTGGGGCTGCGTGGTGACCCCTGGCTCTGCCGGCGAGGCTGAAAGCCAACAGGTGCTCATGGTTCACGGCTTAAATGGCTGCTTGGTGCCCCTCGGGCACTGCTTCACCAGCACGTGCTCCCAGTTGGCCCAAGCTGAGGACGTGGAGCTGGGCCTCGGTGGCACGGAGTTGAGACCTGACTTCTCCCAGTGGTGCAGCCAGCAGCTGTGGGGGACACTGGGTCGGCGCAGCCCCACCACATGTGGGCTGGCATGGCACTGTGTACTGCACGTGGAGCAGGGGCATGCCTGGCACCCGGCCCCCAGTTCTGAGGGGGACAAAAACATCCCTTGCAAGATGCAGGGCAGCAAGATGGACTGAAATGGGTTGTCTCCACCCAAAGTTGCCCTCGTCAGGCCTAGGTCACCCCAAAATGGTGCCCGAGAATAGAGAGGTGTCACACCGGTGAGTCCCTGTGGTTTTCCTTCCTTGTGGCCTTGCTGCAGGCAGGAGGCAAGGGTTACCAGGGTTTTAGTTGCTGTCACCTCCTGTCCTGGGAACCCCTTGTGCAGGTTCATTGTGTTTCTTGGCTCTCGCGCACTGAACTGACCTGAGTTTTCCCACCGCTCTTCCCCTCCCTGCTCCCCACCTTGCCTGGACACTACTTTGCACAAGTAAGCCTGCTCGCTGCTTCTAATTTGGCATGCTGTTTGGGATTGATTTTTGCATGCAGTAGATGTGCATGGGGTCCCGTAGCTGCTGCCTGTTGCTGCATTGCCTGGTTGTGGCTGTGGGTCACCATGCCGTGGGGCAGAGGGTAGGCAGCTGGCAGTGGCTGTGGGTCCCAGGGTGCGACGTGCTACTGCTGCTGCCCCCCTGCTCTCGCTTGCCCTCTTTGCATCTGCTCTGCCTGACTGCACGTGCTGTCCTCCTTGTCCTTCGGGACCCCCAGGGACCCCCTGGCCCCCCCCAATGGGTCTCAGCCACAACGTGCTCCTGCCCCGGCAACCTTGTGCCCCCCCAGTGATGCTGCCTGCACAGAGGGGTGCTGCCCAGGGCCAGTGGCTGCCATCCCGCTGCAGCCCATCCTGCCAGGCTTCACAGTACACTGCGGGACTGGGCAGGACATGGGCAGGCGAGTAGGGCTGCACCGAGCTCCCATCCTTGCTGCCAGCACAGCATGGGTCTGGCTGCTAAGCAGGGGACAGCTCGCGCCCCTCCAGGGACCAGCATCGGGGTTTTGCCCCCCTGGACCGCAGCCAATGCCTCCCTCCTACCCTGGGAGACCCAGGCACCCTCCAGGTGTTGGGCTGCTCCGTGGGGGCCCATCCTGTCCTGGGCTCTGCCCACATCCCCCCCAGGGGAAAAGAAGAGCTGGAGCTGGAGGGAGGTTATCAGAATGGGGACTCAGCTGCGTTGTCCCCGGACTCTGGCTGCCCCCTGCTCCCACACTTTCTCTGGGCACCTTGAGCACCCCTCATGGTGGCCGCGACCAGGCTGTCCCTGGCTGTCCCCAGCCCTGGCTGCCCTGGGGCACCCAGCCAAGGGGTCCAGCCCACCGCTGCCCCTGCTCTTGCAGCCACTGCCTCCGCGACTGCCCTCATTTCCACACTGGCGGTTCCGTGTCCCATGTGGCTGCTGAGCCCTCACATGGGGCCAGCCCAGCAGCAGCCTTGGCAGAGGGATGTGGGAGATGGCGGGCCGTGCATGGGACAAACCTTGTAACGTGATTTTTGTCTCTCTCTCGCCCCTCTCCTAACCTTGCTCTGGCTTTCTCACCTCTGGGAAACGCAAGGAGCTGGTAAGAGCCCGTCTGTTTGTCGGCCAACGTAACCCTGTGCTCTGCTCGCGGGTGCTCGCTCCTGCCTCCCCTCGGCCAGATGGCCCCCCCTAATGCTGCTAGTGCTGCTCCCGCTGCTTTCACCCCTTCTTGTCCATCTGCAGCACACTAGGGCTCCCCGAAAGTGCTTCAGGCCATGATGGGGCACAAGGGCTGGAGAGGGGCTGCTATGGCCCAGGGCAGCAGTTTGGGGGATCCTTTGCTGGCTTCCATTGCTGCATGTCAGTCCCTGGGGGCTGTGCCCCTGTCCTGGGGAGGACAGGGCCACCTTTGCCCCCTCTGTTACTTTCCATCCTCTCCCCAGCCCCAGACGGCCGCCTGTGCTGCAGGCAGGAGGCTTTGCCAACAAACCCTCGCGGCTGCCTCATCCCTAACGCTGAGCCTTGTGTGCAGGAGGAGCTCGCCAGCACCAGCGTGGAGCACATCATCATTAACCCCAACGCCGCGTACGAGAAGTTCCGGGACGAGCGCCTGAGCACCGAGGGAGTGGGTGAGCCAGGGGGTTCAGGGAAGGGTGGGCTGTGGGGATCCTGAGCTGACCCCAGGGAGGGCACAGCCACCCCAGGTGTTTTGGGGTGACACCCTGCTCCTCCCTCTTCCAGATTTCTCCGCTTGCATCAGCAAGCCCAGGACAACGGGCTACAAGTCTGGGGAATATGAAATTGTGAGTCCAGAGCACAAGGGGATGTGAGCCACCCCAGTGCACAGCCCCTCGTCCCCACTCGCCCCACAGTGATGTCCCTGCCCAGGGCCACAGATCACACAGCATTACAGAAGGGTGGTGGTGGGAAGGGACCTCTGGACCATCTGGTCCAACCGTCACGCTCAAGCAGGGCCACTTAGAGCCAGTTGCCCAAGACCATGTGCAGGTAGCTTCCGAATATCAAGGATGGAGACTCCACCATCTCTCTGGGCAACCTGTGCCAGTGCTTGGTCGCGCTCACAGTAAAAAAGTGCTTCCTAACGTTCGGGGGGAACCTCCTGCGCTTCAGTTTGTGCCCATGGCCTCTGGTCCTGGCACTGGGCACCACTGAGAAGAGCTGGGCTCTGTCCTCTTGGCACCCTCCATTCAGGTATTGATAAGATCCCTGAGAGCCTTCTCTTGTCCAGGCTGAACAGTCCCAGCTCTCTCAGCCTTTCCTCATAGGAGAGATGCTCCAGCCCTGTCAGCATCTTTGTGGCCCTTTGTTGGACTCTCTCCAGTATGTCCATCTCTCTCTCTTCTGTACTGGGGAGCCCAGCACTGGGCACAGCAGTCCAGGTGTGGCCTCAGCAGTGCTGAGGAGAGGGGAAGGCTCACCTCCCTCGACCACAACACTCCTAACGCTGCCCAGGACACCATTAGCCTTCCTTGCTGGATCATGTTTAGCTTGGTGTCCACCAGGACCCCTGGAGCCTTTTCCAGAGAGCTGCTTTCCAGCTGGGTGGCCCCCAGCATAGACTGATGCCGGGGGCTGTTCTTCCCCAGCAGCAGGACTTCTCCTTGTTGAGCTCCATGAGGTTCCTGTTGGCCCATCTCTCCAGCCTGTCCCAGGTCCCTCTGGACGGCAGCGCGACCCTCTGGCATCTCAGCCACTCCTCCCAGTGTGGCATCATCTGCAAACCTAGTGAGGGTTCACCCTGCCCCATCATCCCAATCATTAATGAAGATGTTAAAGAGGATCAGACCCAGCATTGACCCCTGGGGCACACTGGTTGTACTGGCCTCCAACTAGGACTTTGGGCTGATGATCATCACCCGATGGGCTTTGCTGTTGCGGCCGTTTCAATCCACTTCACTGCCTGCTCATCCAGCCCAGACTGCAACACCTTCTCTTGGAGGATCTTATGGGAGATGGTGTCAAGGGCTTTCCTGAGGTCCTGGTAGACAATACCCACTGCTCTTTCCTTGTCTACCAGGCTGGTCACTTCATTGGAGAAGTTGATTGAGTTGGTGGAGCATGACTTCCCCTTGGTGAAGCCATGCTGCTTGCTTTTCATGTTTTTTCTGTCATTCATGTCCCTGGAAAGGGTTTCCAGGAGTAGCTGCTCCATTGCCTTCCCAGGGAAGAAGGTGAGGCTGACTGGCCTGTGGTTCCCTGGGTCCTCCTTCTTGCCCTGCTTGAAGGTGGGGTTGACATTTGCTTCCTGCCTGTCCTCTGGCAATTCTCCCAGTCACTGTGACCCATGAAAGATTATCGAGAGTGGCCTTGCAATGCCATCAGCGAGTTCCCTCAGCCCTTGCAGGTGCATCCCACCTGTGTCCATGCACTTCTGTCTGTCCCATTTCCTTAAGCATTCCCTGAGCTGATCCTCTTCCACCAAGGGTACATCTGCCTTGTGCCAGCCTTTCCCCAGCCACTGTCACTGGGGATTCCTGATGGCTGGTCGAGACAGAGGCGAAGGTGGCCTTCAGTGCCTCAGCTTGCCCCATGTCTGGTGTCCCTGGCCAGGCTGAGTTCCAGCTGGGCTTTGGCTTTCGTAACCTTGTCCCTGGCTTCTCGGGCAACGTCTCTCCTCCTCCCAGGTTCCCTGTCCCTGCTCCAGCTTCTACCTTCTTCCTTTCTGTGTCTGGGTTTGGCAGGAGCTCCTGTTCACCCAGCCAGCCTCCTGGCTTTTTTGCCTGACAGCCACCCGTTGGGACGGAGCGCTCTGGAGCTTGGAGGAGATGATCCCTGAATATCAATCAGCTTTGTTAGGCCCCTCTTCCCTCCATTGCCTGATCCCAGGGGACTCTTCCAAGCAGACCTTTGAAGAGGCCAGAGTCTGCTCTCCTGAAGCCCAGGGCTGTAAGCCCCCTCCTTCCTGCCCTCAGCATCCTTGTGGTCACTGCTGCCCAGGCTACCTTTGATGTCCACATCCCCAACAAGCCCCTCCTTGTTGGTGAAGATGAGCACCAGCGGAGCCCCTCTCATTGGCTCCTGTGTTACTTGGAGGAGGCCGTTGTCGTCAGTGCCCTTAGGAGCCTCCTGGGCTGCTCATGTCCTGCTGTGTTGTCCATCCAGCAGGTCTCTCTGAAATCCCTCATGAGGACCAGGTTCCTCTGAACATGAGGCTGCTCCTACCTGTCTGTCAAGGGCCTCACCCGCTTGTCCTCCCCGGTCAATCCCTTTTCTTGCCTTTCTGCGCAGGTATGGGCAGGCACTGAGGGGAGTTGGGTACCAGCATCCTACCCACCACCTCCTGCCCTGGGTGCCTGGTGCGTGGGCAGGCCGTGAGCTCCCGCCTGACCCCCCTGTTCCTCTCTCTGCAGCTTGGCAAGGGTCTTGGTGCCAAAGAGACGCCCCAGCAGCGGTACCAGCGGCTGCAGCACGAGGTGCAGGAGCTGGTTAGGGAGGTGGAGCAGATCCAGGTGAGCATCACCCCTCCCCTGGGGACCGGTGGGGAGGCTGTCCCGGGGGGGGGGGGGTGACACAGCCACCTTTCCTCCCTTCCCAACAGAGCACGGTGAAGGAGGTGGCGAAGGAGGAGCTGATGCCCGTGGCCTTGGCCAGGCAGGTCGAGGGCCTGAAGCAGCAGCTGGTCTCCAGCCACCTGGAGAAGCTGCTGGGCCCTGCTGCAGCCATAGACTTTGCAGATCCCGAAAGTGCCCTGGCCAAGTGAGTGGGGTCCCAGGACCTTGGGGCCGCAGCTAGGGGAGTTGAGGGAGAATGGCAGCATCCCCATGGGGTGGTGCTGGGGCCCCGTGCCCACCTTTGCCCCCTGCCCAGGCACCTGCTGCAGCAGCTGGAGGTGATGAGGTGCAGCAAGGTGGCAGCAGGGAAGACCCCTGACAAAGCCCCGGTGCCCACTGGAGACGCTGTCACCCTTGAGCTGTACTGGCAACCGGAGCAGGACCACTTTGCCCAGACTGCCAAGGTGAGCATGAGGGGGGGACACTGTGCCTGACCCCAAAATGGGGTCTCCTGCCATCTCACCCCCTCACCTCCCCCAGATCACAGAGCTGGAAAAGCGGCTGGCGCAGCTGGAGGCGATGGTGCGGTGCAAGCCCGACAGCCAGGTGAGGGGCCAGGGGTGCCTGCCCTGCCACTCTCCTGCCCCCCCATCCTGCCCGCACCGCTCACCCCCTTCCCCACTCGCCTCCCCCAGGTCCAGCAGACAATGAAGGAAAACCTGGCTGTCGTAGAGGGCAACTTTGTGGCCATAGATGCCCGCGTCAAGCGGCTGCAGAAGTGACAGCACCATGGAGACACCCTCACACCAGGCATCCCTGCCGCCGCCAGGGCCCTGCGACCTTCTGGGAATCTCTCCCTCCCCAAGCAGGTACCACCCCTGCTTGTATATACTCTGGCTCTGCCCCCCTGCCCAGCACGGGGGCTGGAGGGGTCCTCCCCACCCCTCCATTCCCACCTCGGGGCGGGGGATGGTGGTGGTGTCTCTGTAGCCCCCCAACTTACCCTAATAAACAGCTCAGCTCAAAGTGTATCCATGTCAGCATCTCCTCTAGGCTGTGGGGCTTTAAACCCAGCTGCTGGGTTTTAAATGTGTCTTTTCATGGTGCATAACCCCCCCACCTCCCGCAGCCTCCACGGTGCACTAAATCCAATTGCTCTGTCAGAAAGCTGTGACCCATGGGGAGAACGTCTCCTCGTTGCCAGCCGTGGGGCAGGAGGTAGTGTGTCTGTGTGTGTGGGTGGCCTGGGGCAGGGGCGCATGGCCCCCCCCCAGGCTGGTGGAGATGATTATTGCTGGGACTGGGGGATGGCAGCGGGGGGGAACCTTGTTTTTGGTGAGGGACAACCTGGTGCAAAACTAATCCTGAGGAGATCCAGCCATGGGGCTGCGGCCCTCTCAAACCAGAGGTGATGGGGGGTAGAGGGACCCTCAGCATGCAGAATGGGCACTGGGGACGGAGCCCTGGCTGCATCCCCTCACGCCAGTCCTGTCCCCCCAGCGCGGGGGCTTCCCTGGGGTGGGGGCCACCTCTGGCCCTGGTGGGTTTGAGCCCTGGGGGCAGTTGCTGGGCCATGATCTTGTGGGGATGGCCACCAGGACTGGGGTGAGCACTGGAGGGACACAGGCTCCTCTGGAGGGACAGGCCAGCACAAGGAGGACGGCAGTTGCCCTTTAGGTGAGGGAGCAGCTGGAGAGCGTGGAGCTCTGCCTGGGTGAAGAGCAGAGTGAGGGTGACTGAGGGCTCCTGGGTAAGGACTAAAGAGCAGGCAGGGAAGGTGAGGCCCTCAATGGCCAAGTAGGAGCAGCCTCATGTTCGTGGGCCCTGGTCCTCATGGGGGATTTCGGAGAGACCTGCTGGAGGGACGACACAGCAGGACCTAACCAGCCCAGGAGGCTCCCAAGGGCACCGATGACAACGGCCTCCCCTTCTAACAGCGAGGCCTCTCCCCTTCTTGTCAGTCAAGGTCCCTTGCGCATGGCTTCAAAGCCATCTTTACGTGGTGGTTTTTCTTAGGTAACAGAGACAAGGTGACGTGCTTGTCCTACAATCACAGGTTTCTTTATTCTCTTTCTAGTTTGATTTCAAGAGAACTAGGACCTCCCTGGGCAGCTCCCAAAGGCGTCTGTCAGCTTTGGGGGCAGGACTCCATCGAGCATGTCCCTCTTCAGGAGGACCAAGAGGAGGACGATGATCTGCAGGAAGGCGAGGAACAGAAGAAATCTCCTGCGGGACAGGAGAGGGGTCAGGCAGAGCAGGGAGTAAATTTGTCTCAGCTCTTGACAACCACCCTCTTTGAATGCCACCGTGGGGCCTCGCACCGCGCTGGGCACAACACACCCTGCTCGGGACTGGTTGAGGCTCTGCTGTACCTCTCCCCAGTGGGCCCCCAAAATCCCCCGCTATGTGCCGCCCAAGCAAGGAAGAAAAGAAATCCTCAAGTACTTCATCCCTGACAAGTCCAAAGCTGCCCAGTGCCCTTGGACCAGTGGCACGGGCATCCCACTGCGTAGGGAAGAGCCCCGGCACCCCGAGCCCCCAGAGCAACTCACCGCAGCCAAGAAGCGATCTTCTGCCTCCTCGACGCCATCTGCTCCTCCTACAAGCCAAGGCACACAGGGACATGCGTTGGGGTGCGTGAGGCAGCTGAGGTCTGGGGGCTCAGACCCCCTCCCTCGTCCCTGCTGAGATCAGTGAGGGCCCCCGTGTCCCCTGGGCACAGTGCAGACCCTTCCCTCCCCAAGGCCCACAGCGGGGTTGTCTGTCCTACCAGCCGCACAGCCACCAGCTCCTGCAGCAGGCTCTCACCTGCCGCGTCTGCCTGCGCCGCCGTCTTCCCCCTGCTACTGACACCACGGGGTTTGGGCTGTGAGAAGAGACCTTGGCCAGCATGGTGAACCCCTGGGTGGCCAACAGGGAGCCAGGGTGCTGCCCAGCCTCTGCTGGGGCTGGCACCAGGCACCCCCGGCATCCCAGCACCGCACAGACCCACCCCAGGCCCGGAGGGCATGGAGGAGAGCCTGGGAGCTGCTCAGAGTTGTGCAGAGCTGCTTCCAGGAGTCCCGAGTTGCTCAGTGCTCTTTTGAGCCACTTAGACAAAGTCAAAGGGCTCTCCAGAGCAGGCTGGAGGAGCCAGGAAGATGTCTGTGAGCAGCAGAGGCCTGCCCACTGCTGCCCAGCAACCCCCCCGAACCCCCTGCCCCAGATTTCAGTCAGGGCCCCGTTGCCACTCACAAAGCTGTTGGCTCTTGGAGGCCTTGCCGTCTCTCCAGCAGGTGCTGGAGCTTGTTCCTCAGCAGCTGGAGAAGCAAAGGGCCTGGTTAAGAAGCCATGCCATGCCTCCTCTGAGGGGGGTTCCCCCACAAACATGTTGAGCCCCCGTGCCTCCTGTCCCCAGTACCTCATTGATCTGGGCCTCCTCCTGGAGAGCTTTTACCGCCCCTGACCACTGCTCCCTCTGCCAAGCCAGCGGGGGACGTCGCAGGGAGCCATGCGCAGGAAAGGGCAACTTCTGCGCCACTTCCAGGCTTGCAGCTGCCTCCCTCCTTGCCATTTGAAAGTGCTTCTGCGAGAGAGGAGGGGAGGAGGAGGAGAAGCCGTCAGGGCACCGGGACGCTCCCCAAGCGGACTCCTCTTCGCATTATCCCTTCCAGCTCCCCTCGGGCACTGCCTTTGCCCTTGCATCCCCTCTCTTCCCTGCAGGCAGACAGAGGGACCCCCAGGCCCGACTCTGGACACGGGCCTGAGCAACTGGCTCTGGGTGACCCCACCTGAGCAGGGCCATTGGGACGAGACCAGATCATCTCCAGAGGTCCCTTCCAACCTCAGCCAGACTGTGGTTCTGTGAACTTGCCTTCATCTGGGCCATCTGCCTTTCCAGCTGCTGGACCTCCTGGCTGTTCTTTTCCAAACAGCGTGCCATGACACAATTCCAGGAAGAGGAGCAGCAGCCAGGCACCCTCTTCCCCCTGCTACGGACACCGTAGCAGGAGGCGTTGGGGGCACCAGGGACTGATGGGGAGAGAAGGAGCTCCCCGATCCCTGCGTTGGCGGGCGCCCGTGCGGGGTCCATGAAGCTGCTCTCCCTCGCTGTCCTCTCCCCCGTCGGGGCCTTCCGCTGCACAGTGGCCACGGGACAGGTCGTGGCGAGTCGTCTCCAAACTCCTGCCTAGCAGCACCGAGGTTGTCCCCCAAATGCTCCCCCGCCTCTGGGAGCAGCCCCTTTTATACCCGCCGGGGCACCGATGTCACAGGCGCGAGGTGACATCAGAGTGACACAGCCATCGCTGTCCACTGTGACATGGCCGCCAACTCCCTGGGCTGGCACCAAGAGCTGACCTGGGGCCCAGCCGCTTCCACTGGGGAATGGGGCACCACTCTCAGCATGGCTCTTAGCCCACCGGTGGGAGCGACCGCAGGCACCACCTGTCGATGTCTCCCTGGCGGGTGTGCTGGTTCCTTCACCAGCCGGCTGCCACAGCTCCCCACCGCAGGACCAAGCAGGAGCCAGGCTGCGCATGTAGTCCCAGCAGACGCTCAGACAGACGTGCGTGCACCACAAGTGTGCACGTGTGCACGGACAGCCACACCATATGGGCTCCAGCATCCAGCGCCCACCAGGATCCAGGATCCAGCGTCCAGCCCCAGGGAGGCACAAGAGCCCAGGAAGGGGAAGAATGAAGACTAGCCCTCTGCTCTAGCCCACGCAGACACCATGCTTGCAGGCTCCCAGGAGGAATGGGGTCTCTCACTGGCTCAGAGAGCAGCAGCTGCTGTCATGCAAAGGGACACCAGGAGGACGGAGTCGGGGCACGTGGCAGGCAGGCAGTGACCCCCATGCTTTGGCTGTGGCCCCTCAAGCAGCTGTGTGCAGCAGCATCGCATTTAGGAGGTGGCAGCCCTGGTCGCTCCAGCCACCATCCAATAGGGCCTTTCGCCTCGGCAGCGTAACCTGCGAGCAGCTGGAGAAGCTGGCAGGGAGCAGCCAGGGCTGTGCCGGCAGGTGGCTGTGGGTCAGCGGGGACAGGGCCACTGGCTACGAGATTGCTCAAATGCACCCTGTGAGATGGGGTGCAACCGGCCACAGGGCCAGCTCCACTGGGGATGGGGACAGGCGGCCCCAGCGCTGTGGGGCCATGAAGGATGGCAGCCTGGGGAGGGGGGGAGACCAGGGGCCTGGGAGGAAGGGAGGGAGGCTTGGGGGGTTTGGGGGGCTCTGGTTGATAATGTTTGCCACCTTCTGTGTAAATGTGTCCCTGGCTGCTGGAGCCTGAGTAGTCTCAGACACGCTCACAGGTGTTGGCCTGCACAGTGCGAAATGGTTGCCAAAAAGGCAGAGTAGAAAGTCTGTGGGGACGTATCCAGGATCTCCATGGGACCCCAGCCCATGCGGTGCACCCTGGCGTGTCCCCACACGGAGAGGCAGGGAGCCAGGGGGGATCGGCACAGCACGGGGTGGGAGCACCCAGGGCAGCGAGCCCCGGCCAGGGGGGGCCATGGCTCCAACTCCCCCCTGCCCCACACCAGGGGCACACAGGGCCCTGCGTTCCCCCCACCTCGGTCTGCCCGGAGGTGGGCAAGTGCTCAGCTGCCCCAGCCCCACGGGGTGTCCTGGACACACAAGGAGCCTTCACCCACCAGACTGCTGCCCCACCCGCTGCTCCGGGGGTTCTCACAGCCTATGGCTATGTTCCATCACCCACACGTAGGCTGCATATTGACCATAGGAATCGCAGCTCTTGCTGTAAAAATGTAGAATAGCCTAACTGTTTGAAAGGACAATCACAGAGTTTAATGATTTAATCCGGTCTTAAATGTGCAGTCAGCTGATGGAGAAGCCCCCAGGCTTTCTAGCTATTTAGGCCAACCCCTGCAATATTTCAGCTTTCAAGACTTTCACTGCCTGAATTGGCTTTTGGAAGTTCTGAGTAAGTACAGATGGTGTCATTCTTGATTGATTCCACGGTAGAGGGAGCTGAGGGTCCGTTGCAAAGGCTGTGATAAACTTTTCAAGATCAGGGCGTGAGTTCCTTCCTCTGTAGTTTTCTAAGAAACCTCATATACTGAATTTGCGCTGGAAACTTTTACATGGCTGAAGACAAGACGAAGGGTTAGGCGATTTGTGTGAATAGGAACACTTTTAATTAAAACAATTCCCTGATGCATTGGCAGTGATTTGGAAGTTGAATGTAGTAGTATTCCCGTAGTAGGCAATGGCAAGAGATGAAATCAAGAGCAAAAATGGGTAACCTTGCTTGTTTAGTTCCTTATCTTAGTGAATAAGCAAGCACATAGAATAAACAAAACCTCTGTTGGGCATCTACCTTTCTGTTTGCTAAGCTGATGTACTACAGAGGCAGGTCAAGACAGGTAATCATCTCGGTCTTCATATGGCAACTCTTGCACCTATTTCTGTGGCACTTAATACTGCTAGTAAAGACATTTGGGGAGCATTATCCACCTCTGTGTGTGGTCTCTAGCTCTCACTAACTAGGTAGGTGAAAGCTTTACTTTGATAAGCGCTCTCAAAAGGGGATTAACCATTCCAGTGCAGGAACGTAGTCAGGTCATATAGTCTCCACTCTAAAGTACGGATTTTTTAACTGTTAGCCTTCTGGGTTTTACCCAAAATCTGAAAGTTAGGTTGAAGGGCCTTTCTAGGTGATGTGATCACCTACCAGAATGATGGAGCAGACGCTGTATTACCAGCAAACTCCGGTTTTCTGCATAAGCTTACTGCCTGCCTACGTCTGCATGAACTGTCACGTATTTCCATGCTACTGAATGGCAGGTGGAAGGAGGCGGCTGTTCCACATTGCAAAAGAAACTCGCACAACTCTCCCTCTATGGCTTCTGTGGGGCACAGACTGGGAAGAAAATGGGTAGAGTTAACCGCTGGGATACTCGCCTAACTCTAAAGCTGCTATTGACGCGAGTGCAACGAGAGCTTCGTTTTGCATTATTACGTGCTCACTGGTCGCCGCGGTCACTAAATGCTTGATGCCACCGCTCTGTACAATGGTCCTGATTAGATCCTAAAATAATTAAGACAGAAATGAACAAAATCTGCATTGCATGCAAACTGTATTACATAACAAAATTGTCATGGATGCTATGTTCTCTTTGGGTAAGGATACCTGTTGGCTTTATGCGTATATAATCCCTTTATACGCAAATGTACATGGCCTGTGGGCCTATAAATTATCTGCTGTTACTCTGCAATTGTAAGATACAACCTGTTAAACCAAGGCAGTTAACCACGTGACTAAGTTAAAGACACATGTAACTAACTCTTTCCCAGATTATACTGTGTAACTCAAGTTCTCATGGCGTGCCATCAATTGCCTAACAAGGAGTCCCCCTCTTGGTTGTGTCTGAACTCAGCTGGTGTTCAAAGAGGATTAGTCTTCCCTTCTTTATGTCGTGATGTTGAGAGCAGCTTATCAAAAGCAGCCAACAAACCATGTATTTGGGATCAGGAGACACAACAACAGTTTTAATAAAGTTACCAAATCCTCCATCTCTCTCCATGAATTCTCAGAGTTTCTTCAAAGCGTTCAGAGAGGCGAGATCACAAATATTACACCTTACTAGGTAACAGAAATGGTGCGCTTGAAAAAAAAGTTTTTAGAAATGGGCAGGGAAAGGAATGGCATTCTTCTGAAACAGTGTGGAATTTTCCTTCAAACACAAAGCAGGTCAGGAAAGGCTAGTTGTGGGATACCAGTGTGTTGGTTTCTGTTCTAAAGCCAGCAATTAAAGTGAACTAGTATCTAGGAAATGAAAATGCTGACTGGGTTAAAGGGCTTCAAAGCAGTTCAAAAATGCACAGCTGGGATTCTGTTGGCAAGTCCAAAATTCCATCCAACTTGCGTATGTGACAAAGGATGAATAAAGATTTCTGGTGTCTACAGGTCCTGGGTTACTTGTTAATTATCATTTTGAAAGAGAGTTTGCACCTGATGTTTTCACCATTATGTGTCCCCCAAATACTTGCAAAACGTTTGCCTGAAAATCAGGTAACTTGGCATGCAAAAGGGAAAAGGGAAACTGTTCAAGGAAATGTGGTTTGGTTTTTATTGGTTTTTATTTGTTCTGTGGAGGCACAGAGTTTTGAAATAGTAGTTACTTCTTGAAATAAGAATCTGATTTAAAGGTTTCATCAATGTGTTGAATTTCCATTTAAAGCACACATCCCTTTCTAACTCCAGGCAGAAGCCAAAACTCACTAACTGATACAGGTGTTTACAATGATTTATGTTCTGGTGCTTGCACAGGCTATGCAGTGGCATTCTTTATGCAAGGAAACAGACATGGTATGATCATAATCCTTGAAAACTGAAATATCTTTAGATACTCATGCTGAAGATGCTAGTGGCTCAGGAATTTCACATTTAAACCCTGTTTTTTTCTGAATGATATAACGTACGCAAGCACCTGAGTATTTCTATATTTTTCCTTACTTGCAATGATGTGTTTTATTATTTGTGATTTTGTGATGGAACTCCAAAGCAGTTTTGAGACTTCCTGCAATAATCTGGGAACTGCTAATTTCTTTTTGAATTGGTGTGGGATTTTGGCTATATAAGCCTTGGGAATCAATCAGCACCTTTGACATCAAAGTGTTTTGTTTTGTAGCCAAACGTCGCCCTCTAAAAGGCAGTACCAGCAGTCAGGTTTGGTGCTAGTGTGGTTTAACTCCCAAGTACCTGCTCTGTTTTCTAGAATGAGACATAAGCTTTCCAAACTACTGTTGCCTTTGTAAACACTACCCCAAATCCTTTAAAATTAAAAACCAAATTCAAAGCTGATGTGAAGCTGTACAGAACCATACAGTTGTACTCATATTCAACCCCAGAGAGCAGTAAAAGCATTAAAAACCCCACCCTGTCAGCTCTGTTTTCCTCTGCCAGTCAAGTTTCCTCTATGAGTACATAAACCACACAAAAGTTCATCTGTGATAATTCTGTTAACTTCCGTATTGATATCTATTGGATGCCATCAGTAGCGACTCTGTATTTAGAATTGAATTCTGTTCTCCTCTAGAGAGTACTGATAAAAACCCACATCTGTGGTGGCGTATGCCATCTAGGCATGCACCTTGGGGAGGGACCGTGTGGGGGAGGTGTAGAAAAAATGAGAACTCGAGCGAAACCTGATCAGTTTTAAAGGCTGAACATAAAATGGAGAATGGGTATTAGAAAGAGACAGTAATATTGGAAATCTGCAAAGATTTAAATCTCTGTAAGGCCCGTTGATTTGTTTTTGGAGAGGCTCAGTATAGCATAGGTCCATAAGATGTTTTTCACTTTGCAAATGCAATGCACGAATGAAGAGGTCACTGTTAAAGTCTGGGCTCTCCAAATCACACTTGCTATTTAAGCTCAGTGATGCAGCCTGCGTTTCTATCAGTGAATACACTAAATGAAGTCTGAGCCTGAAATGGCTTGTTTCCAGAGGAGATGCTTTTGTCCTTTCTAAGGCTGTTTTGCCTAATACTCTCTTGACGGTGGACTTGGACTGCTGATGTAAAGGTGTTTGTTGATGCAAAGGTGGTGGGAGGGACAGAACTCGTCTTTCCCACGCCTTCTCTTAATATCATACCTTTTGCCACATACAAGCAAGCTTTGGTTAGAATTGGGAATAAATTAGCATTTCTAATGATCCGTTAAAATCCTAAAACTCTGAAGTCTGCTACATGAAGAGTAGGGGGACAGGCTATTTCTGGATCTCAATTTTATATAAATATGTAGCAAGATCAAAGCAATTGAGTGCCATGATTCTTCATGTATAGCATCATGAAGACGTAGAAAATATGGCATGCTGAACTTCTACAGGATACAATACAAATAAAAACGAGTCAAGACTTAGCCACGTGAATCCTGACGGTGTTCCTTCAACTGGCCCACTGCTCTGAAATGGTTTTGCTTTGTTTCTTTATTTTTTTTTTCTTCCTTCACTAAGGAGTTCCAGTGAGCATTTAAACCTGTCGCTTGTGTCTGACCGGCAGGTGCCAGAGGCAGAGGAGAGGTAGCCCATGAATTAAGCAACCTGGCTCTCTAGAAGGGTTATATACCAGAGGGCTCGGCTACCAATACCAAGTGCAGAGGCAGCTCTTAGTTCTTACAAGCTGACCTTTTTCACCGCTAACTTACTTCTGATTTGCTGTGTCATCTAAGTGCAGAAAGTAGTCTGCTGGACTCTCCCATCCCACCTGCGTGATCCTTGGCTTCACACCACTCCACCAGTCGTGCCACCCGTTTTACATTTTTGCCCAGCTGTTCAGCTGCTCCTGCTACACGATGCCGGAGCCAACACCACAACAAAAAAGTTGTCACTTTTTAAAGCAAGCGCTAGAAAAATAAGCTGAAAGTCACTAAGCAGGAGGAGTCTGTCAAGTGGAACTTTGCTAGCTTGCACTAACAGCAGGAGAAGTCTAGGTTGCATGGAAGCAAGTAAAGCCAGTCTAAATGGAAACAAAATACAGAAAAACATTAATAGTCCAGTTTTTGAAAACAACTTATCGGCCCAGTTAATGAGGCTTGTGCATTGATTAAGAGTAGGGAAAACACAGGGGATGTCACCCCCCCAGGTGAGCTAGCTCAGAAGTTTAAAACCAGGAGGGACTGCTGCCAGAGGGAGCACTGCGGTCAGTTAGATTAGGTTTTATAGACTGTAAGTCACCTAAGTTTCTTCAATGAATTTCTATTTCACATCTAATAGCTTTGCTAGAACTAGAATGCGTCTTTTGCAAAAATCTGCAGAACTGGGTCAAAAATAAATACTTGGCTGATTTATCTCATTGACTACTTCTGGCTTTTAGCAGACTTCTGATTTTATAAATCCTCATCCTGGAACAACCTGCGAAGCTAAAAGGTGCTTGTTCATTTTGAAATTGCAGTTTATCAATGAACAGGTGCATTAGTCTGTTCCGAGGAGCTAGGTACAGCCAGGAAATGCAGTAAGTGAACGGCAAAATGGGAGTGGTAGCTTAAAACACTCACGCCTCAATACATACTCATAAGGTGACAGTGTAGGGGAGTTCTGAAGAACGAAAGTAAATAAGCATTTGACACCTATTCTAAGGCTCCCTGGTAGGCAGTTTTGGAGTTGGGGGGGGGATCAACCCACATTTCTCCCCCCCCCCCCATTTGCCTATGTATTAGATTTATTCCAGGACTTCAGGAATAAAATTTTAAAAACCCCTCTGCTTCTCTCTTGTAAGAATCTTGGCACAGCATATCACAGACTGAACCAAAGAGAATCACTTAACATAGAGAACAGTTTATCTTTACCTTGTGTTCGTCTATTAACATTCTTAATGTTCCCAGCAGCTTGAATTGAACAGGGGGCATCTCCGATCTGAGACATTTCAATACAGCTTCTGCAACACCATCTCGGAGCATCTTGGCCTTATTTACAACCGCATGAATAAAGAACAGGGATGATCTCAAGAACATTTCTGGAAGATGCAGTTTATTTCCAAGACGATCTCGAAGCCAATTTTCAGACATGGTTTGAAAAATAGCTTGTGAACACAGACTTCAGGAACATGAACATGCGCTGACAATACCGCGTTGTGGAAAAATGTCATGGTTGCTAAGACACGGGTGTGAACTTAAGTGCTTTTTTCCTAGCAGGCACATCTGATTTTCGGTGTTCAGCCTGAACATAAACGGAAGGCTGGACTGTTGCGCCTTCGTCTAGGAAAGGCGCCTTCCACAAAACGCACCAAGTAGAAGCCCAGGCTAGTACTTGCACTCCGAAATAGGAGGAAGCTTCCCTGGTTCCCAAAGACGCTCTTCTATTTCACATAGGCAAAGGAACTAAAGCAACTAATTAGCAGAATAACCTCTTGCCCGGTTGCAATACTTACAGTACCAACACTGTGGCCTGACATGGCTGGAGCCTGTAGTCCTTGTATTGCCCCCCAAACTCTCTTTCATCCTTTCCACTAGTCTACGTGCTCTGCTTTCATGGAGCGCACTGGAATATACGTAAGGTGCAAACTTGCTCCAATATTGTACTTTGAAAAAAGTACTTATTTCATATTCAAAGTAGTGTTTAACAAGCAGTTCATCACTGAGGCCGGTTATGACTTGCTCATTTTTCTATAACAATATACGTGAAATCTTATGTAGGTCTCTGGCAAGACATCCTTGAGCACAGGCTGCAGGGGAGCTCGCTGCCTGATGGACGTTAATAGAATTACTCACCTGAGAGAGGTAAGCAAATGGCATACCACTAAAGCCGCATGGGTTTAGTTATGTATGCATCATCATTTTTAGAAAGTGATTGTTTGCCAAAACTGAAAATAGTAAAATAAGGTTAAATGGGTGAAAGGCTTTTTTTTGGCTTGATACGAGAAAGCATACACAAGTATCACAGACTTGCTTTGGTTTTATGTGCATGTGCTCTGCCTTTTGTGCTTGGGTAGTCAAAGCTCATGCAAGTTAAGCTATTAAAAATGACAAAATTCACATTCAGTTCATTGCCTACAAACAGTAACTGATTGCAATAGGCTGGCTATTCTAACAGCCTACCTCCAGCTCTAATTTGGGAATTGTCAAAGCCTCGGGAAGTTACAGTAAGATGCAGTGTTTCAACAAAGTGGGCGCTGCTCTCTGGTGGGGACCCTCAGCTGAGAGAGAGATCCCCAAGGAAACCAAACAATCAAACAAAAAAAATGAGTGCTGTGGACAGAAAAGGTTGAGAAACCATATGTGAGGCCTCCTCCACTCCCTGCCTTTTTACAAAGCTGCCCTTTCCTTGGTGGGGGATAATACTGTGGGATCAAAGGGGGAAAGGACGGTCAGTAGGCCTGTGATGCATTTAAAACCGCTTGTCACAACTGCTGTGCAAAAGACATAAAAGTGATGATGGGCCTGGATGGAAAGCAGCCGTCTGACCTGTCTCTTGGGCTGTCAGTCAGGTCTCCCCGCCTCATCCCCCAGCGGGGTGCCGTGGGAGAACAGAATTTCACCTTCGGGTAACGAGTAATGCAAAGCGAGGCTTACCGGCAATCACCAGGTTTCTGAGAGCACCCAGTGCAGCGTGCTGCACGCTTACCTTTCCATCCTGCACATGGCTGTCTAGCAGATCCATCAGCTTTTGAGCTATGCCATTAGCCAGCATAGGGATGCAGTTTCCGCCTGTGCGAGATAAGACAAGTCACTTGTGAATGGAAGATTATTACTAAGATTTTTGCAAGAGCTTTTTAAGAATAGAAGGGTTATTTCCTTGCTCCTTTCTAGATTTCATTGTTGAGAATTTGACCACCATCCCCAATGGGAGTTGCAGTGCTCAGGACAAATTTAGAAGAGTGATACAAGAAACACTGAAGAAGGCAGAAATCCCCTATGCCTTTCTACAGATGTGAAACAGTACTTTTAACGTAGGCTTAACACTTTTCAGGACTGTAAAGTATAAAACTACTGATGAGTATAAAACTACTGATGTTGCCGTACAGCTCAACGCCAGTTTTACCGTGACACGCAGTTTTTGTTTGTAGCTGTACAGACAGAGCACGATAGAAGGGCACAGATAAATTTACATAAGCTATGAGGGCACGTTCTTACCATTTCTGGCAAAATTTGCAATAGCCAACGCTCCTGCAAGCTGTAGCTGATGGCTATTGGAAGGAATCCATGAAAGTACTCTTTGGAACACACTGCCTTTTCCTCCTTCACATAAGTTTTGCAGGGAGTCATCTGGGGTAAAAAGCACAGACAGTCAGCAAGCCAAAGAAGTGTTTGTTAGGGGAAATTCTTCTCTTCATGTTTGTGAAGCTCTGCTGGCTTCACTACAATTAATCCAGTCCTACAGTGGGATGAGAGACAAAATCTGACCCATTAAATGTTAACTGGCAGGTAGAAGTCCTCTAGGTTATTCAGAAAATTAGCAAACAGTAAAATTCAGCAGCCAAACAGCATTACAAGTATCTGCGGTTGCTTTGCAGAAGATAGCGACGCACCATAGTCACCTCCAAGCAATAATAAAACCGTAAGGTCAGAAGCTGTTTTGAGCTCTGCAATGTCATCCTCTTTGTCACTGTCCACAGTCTTCCGGACGATCTCAAGTAAGCACTCCACCAAGCCTGCTTCAACCAGCTGCAGTTTAACAACCTCTGAAGAACAGCATGGATGATAGGAGTCAAAACCATGATTTTAAATACATCTATTGTACGTACACGCAGGGCAGGCTGTGGAAAGAAGTAGTGGTGTCAATGGTTTCACTGACAGCTTGCGTAGGTAAAACTGCAACTTCTTCCTTTAAATTCTCAGGGCCAACTTCTGTTGTTATTCATCTACCAGGCGCTCCCCCAGCTCTGGACTGCCTTTAGAGCACAACTATACACTGAAGCTGTATGGAGCTGCTCTTCCCTTCTCAAAAATGAGGCTACTTCTCTACAGCAAACTTCGGGCATCTCAGTCGTCACGCAGCAGACTCACAAGGACTGTGCCATGTTTGGGCTTTCCAAAGACTTTGGACTGTATTGCAGAACAACCTTAGGGTTCCTTATTCTATTTCAGGTACAGAAGAGCTACTGACTTCACTGAGACATGCAAGGATAAAATACAGAACTTTCTGATGAAATCTCAGGCAAGTAATGACCATTTCTTTTAGCTGAGCCAAGACCTCTGCCATTCGTTGAAGGGGCTGCAGGAGGAGTACAGCTAAGGCCAAATCCAAAAGGCTGGGTTGGGAGAGAAATTTGTTGTGATTGAAGGAAAACTGGAAACCGATGAGGTAAACTCATTTCTTAGTTGTTATTGGCAACAAAGCTCAACAGAGAAGGTGACAAACGTGTTTTTCAGGTGGTGATGCAGGACTTGGGAGCAGTATTTTTTCTGTCTGCAACACAATCTTTAACAGAGTTTTCCCTGTGAACTTGGAGCTGGGAATCTCCTTTACGTGCCTGCACTCCCTTTCTGTTAAGTGGGAACGGCAGGTTGTCTGATGCTGTGTTACGTCTTTTGGTTATGTGATAGTGATTCTGGTAGGTTTTGCATGCTGATTTTAGAAAGTAGTCACAGACCTCTGCAGAAATGTGCAAACAAATGGATTTCTCTTAGCTTTCTGCGTGAAATGGTGTTTTAACAGTCAGGAGTTTAACCCAAGTTAAAATATCTTTAAAGGCCAAAGCTTTGGAAATATTTTTTTTTCCATATAGTTTACAAGTGACAGTTGGGTGAGGAAAAGCGTTCTCCCTCTGGTGAAGGATGTGTCTGACTCTCAATTTCCTGTTGTCGCTAGGCTTTCTGCCTGAGTGAAATTCATTGTTCCTCTCAGAGTGGCCGACCTTCTCAGGCACTTTGTTAGGGAATGCAAAATACCCAGTTGGGATTTTTTTAAACAGGCACTTTTGCACTGAGGTACTTGAAAAAACAGAGTTCCCTTAGTTACACAATACCGGGTTGCAGATGGTCTGTGATTTGAAACATAAATTGCTACACCAGTGTGCTTAAACGACAACAAAACAACAACACCAAAACCCTCAAAACACCCCAACCACCAAAATCCAGACTCTGCAAATACTTCATGTAGATGTTTTTGCCTCCTGACCTGTTGCTAATTATCTACAATCAAAAGCACCTAGACAGTAGCAGCACAGGGAACTCATTTAAGTATGCCTTGAATCCACAGTGGAGGAGTTCAGCTGACTACCTCATAGCATGCAAGCACCTGAGTTTTGTTCAACAGCAGTAAACTTAGCAAATTTTATTGTGACTATAAAACATAGTCTAAGGAAAACTAAGCATGTGAACTGAAATATGTCAAACTTGCAAAAGGTTCGACCCAATTCTGTGTCAGTCTCCAAGGATGGAATGACCTTAGAGCAACTTGCTAGTAACTATATCATAAATGAATGCATTTTGGCAAAATGTGCATTTTTAGAACTGAAAAAAGGAATCCTGTTTTCACATACCACTTGACATAAAAGACAGAACAACTTTTTAAACTGAAGTAAAAGTTTGTCTTGATTAATACTATGTAAAACGGACACAGACAGAGTGTGTGTGTACAACAGAGGAGGACGAAACCTAAATCGTTAGGGTTTACATTTCTACCTAACAATTTATTCCGCTCAAAGAAGCTTTAATGCTGAGGTGATTAAAACAAGGGTCATCAAATACTGTCATGTCTTCCATACTCAGAACTGCTTCCCACTTCAGCCCAGCTCCACCTGTTAACTCATTTCTTCATTTCCACAAAACCCATTCTGACTTTTCATTTCATGCTAATTTTCAAATGCAAATTATCTCCAGGGTAGCAAGATTTCTGAAGTTATCAGGCCAAGAACTTCTCCAAGTAATTTTCTTGTACACATTTGACTGATCCTTTTGGTTTTCGAAAGGAGGCCCAATCTTGCTTACCTTCTTCTCTTGGTGTCAGGCTTCTAGAAAAACAAGTTTTTGCTGCACTGTTGTCCTTATAGTGCAATATCTGCTAATTGTTTTGTTGGAAGCAGCAGCTGCCTCTTGGGCCTCCTAGACTAGCCTGCAGCCCATTTTAGCAAGCTCTTCCACATTATTGTATCCTCTAGTCCACCCCTTCTAGCCAGGGAGGCACCGCTAGTCCTGCTGTGCAACAGTGACTGCTTCCTAAGCCAAGGAAGCAATATGCCAAAAGGGGACATGAGGGAAGAGATGCAGAGAAAGAGAAAACAGCGACTGTATAAGCAGCTTCACATTAGAATGAATACTCCAGTAAAATATCATTTGAGTTGTTTATCGTCAGCTTATACCTATTGTCCAGGTATTTTTTTCCCCTACTTTTCTATGAATTGTCAGTCACAGCTCTCAAATTATTTGCTCAGTGAAAAATCCTGCCCTTAATCTTCTGGGTGATGCTGGGAGAAGCAGAGCAGGAGCAGTTGCAGGAGAGTGTGTGTGTGTCTCTGATCCTGACCCATTTTGCCTTCACAGACACAGGGAACCAGAAGCAAAGTCTAACTATACTTCTGTGCACCCCTTTGAGAAAGATGCCCATGCATGTGCCTCCTCTGGCTCTAGTCTTTCACATGCGGACAGAAGAGGTTAAAAGCAGTGATATGATGGCCTAAAACCAGATAGTCTAAGTAGGAGTTTGGTAGAATGACTGATAAACAGTGAGAGGCTAAACTCTGCTACAAGGATGTCCTGAGTAAAAGCATCAAACGACAGCATCCCTGTCAAGCTGAGTCGCCTGGCTGGGCAAAGCAAGGGAGCCTGGTCCGCAAAAGACGCAGAATTGAAAGAAGAGATTGGAGTAGTGAGCTGCAGTCACCCTGTGAGCACCTTCACTGGAGAGGGCGTGATTCGGTCTTGTCTTTGATGCCTGGACAGCCGGTTGTCCCTGGAGCACCCTGTCTGCCTGGGGGACAGGCAGGCTGCGTGCCAAGGGGAGGGACAAACCCTGGAGGCACCTGCCAGGCACTTTCATCAAGCTTCTAATTTAAAAGCTGAGAGGTCAGCTGTGTTTTCTGCCCTCAGCTTTTTGTTTTCTAAGCCTAGCTGCCGTCTCCTGCAGTCCTCTCCTTCCCTGCAGTGTTTTACAGGACAGAGCTGAGCAGAGAACATAAAATATGCCACTTCCAGTCAGACACTGGAATAGCAGTGGGCTGCATCATCAGAAAGTTCATTAACATGCAAATTTGGTAGCAGATATTGTCAGTTCTGATATCTCGTTGAAGTTATTTGACAAAACTGTTTATCAGTGATGAAGTTCTTGTGTCAATTAAAAAAAAAGGCATGGCAAACATAAGCTAGTCATAAACTATTTTTAAGAAATAGTTGATTTGTCTTTTCTCCTCCTGAATTTACAGTCAGATTTCTGTTAATTGTCTTAGATTAATGTACAATAGCTAACACACGTCAAGAATAATACCATATTTAAAAAAAAACAACCCAACAACAAAAAAACATTACTTTGAGTGACCACTGAAAAGGAAAGAAAATTCCCATCAGTTTCTAAGGGAATTCTTTTTCCCAACTGTGTCACTGATGTGGTACTGTTATTTTACCAGTAAGTGTGTCTGCTTTAGCTTTACTATAATTTTTTTCCCTGACAACATGTTGTCCTGGTTTTGGCTGGGATAGAGCTAATTTTCTTCTTAGTAGCTAGTACAGTGTGTTCGGATTCAGTGTGAGAAGAATGTTGATAACACACTGATGTTTTCAGTTGTTGCTAAGTAGTGCTTATCCCAAATTAAGAATTTTTCAGTGTCCCATGCTCTGCGAGCAAGGAGGTGTACAAGAAGCTGGGAGGAAGCAGAGCCAGGACAGCTGACCCGAACTAGCCAAAGGGATATTCCATACCATAGGATGCCATGCTTAGTATATAAACTGGGGGGAGTTGGCCAGGAGGGGCAGATTGCTGCTCGGGCATCAGTCAGAGGGTGGTGAGCAACTGCATTGTGCATCACTTGTTTTTTCTTGGGTTTTATTTCTCTCTCTCTTTTTTTTTTCTTCTTATATTCCTTTTCATTACAATTATTATTATTATTATATTTTTATTGTTGTTATTATTATATTTTATTTTACTTTAGTTATTAAACTGTTCTTATCTCAACCCACGAGTTTTACTTCTTTTTTTCAGTTCTCCTCCCCATCCCACTGGGTGGGGAGAGGAATGAGCAAGCAGCTGTGTGGTGCTTAGTTGCTGGCTGGGGTTAAACTGCAACACGTTGACCAGTCCAATACCCTTCTAAAGGTTCAATATATAGATGTAAGCAACTGGTTCAATTACATACGATTTATCTTGCTGACCAAATTTAAAGGACGAAATAGCTCAAGCTAAGGATAGGTGCTTAGATGATAGTTTTGAACACTGAATTCTTGGTTCTTGATGCTTTTAAAATCCCATTGAGTACATTTCTGCATTATTAAGTCACAAATATTTGTACACATCTGGCTCATTGTTTAAATTTCTTATTCCCCTCCCCCTTTCTACTCAGCCATTCTTCTTCTAAATGATTTTGTCTTTTAAAAGTGCATTTGAGTTCCACTCATAACCTTGAATAAATGGAGGTCCCTGGAGTATTCTATCTTCTGAACCATGGGTTGGATCCATAGCTAAGGTAGGTCAAACTAGCTGCACTGTCCTCAGTGCCAAAGTACTGCATTTGGGGATCTGACCTTTTAATGGCCGCCTATTTAATGCAAGTAATAAATCAAGTATAATGTAATTTCCAGCACACCAACTGTAGTCCTGAGAAATGCAGCTATGTCATTTCTCCCATATGTTCAGATAAAGTCACAGTGTTTTCATTTGTATGCTTTACTACAACTGCTGGAAAAAGCAAAGAATATCTTCTACTAGAGAAGGACACTTGAATACAAATTAGCATCATTACCATAAAAGAACTATGTAGTATTTTTAGCAGATCATTAATTAAGACAAAAATTAATAACACAGATAAAGGCTAGTTAATTTACATAGTTCCTACCTCTGATAAGATACCTTATCTACTTCATAGTATAACATTGATCTGTTCCTCTATATTTTTAGCCATAACAGAACTATGAGTGTTGTAATTAAACTGGGTGCTATGCAGTTAGCCTAAATATATCTGCCCAGAATAGTGCTACATTAGTATTTTCATGCAAAAGTGAAATTCTGTTGAATTTTCCCAGTTTGAATTTCCATTAATTAATTTCACTGTTATTTATATCTTACTGTGGGTTTTCTCTTCTTAATGTGTATTTATATGATGTGTATTTTTATCTGAATTATATTTAAAGCAGTAGTACTTGGTTTAATAGAGCTCCTAGACTCATACCTTACGGTAAGAAACAAAGTACACATCTTTCCAAAAGTATAAGTAATGAGGTTGGATCCAAGTTAAACTCAACATAAAGATGAAAATCCTATCTTCTCAAGGACAAAGATTCACCCACTCTGTGGTGGGTTGACCCTGGTTGGATGCCAGGTGCCCACCAAAGCCGCTCTATCACTCCCCCTCCTCAGCTGGACGGGGGGGAGAAAATATAACAAAAGGCTCGTGGGTCAAGATAAGGACAGTTTAATAAAGTGATAGCAAAGGTTGCGCGCGCGAAAGCAAAGAAAAAACAAATGATGTTATTCTCTACTTCCCATCAGCAGGCGATGTCTAGCCACTTCTCGGGAAGCAGGGCTTCAGTACGCGTAGTGGTTGCTCCGGAAGACAAAATGCCCCCCCTCTTCCGTCTCCCTTTACTTAGCTTTTATATCTGAGCTGACATCATATGGTATGGAATATCTGTTTGGTTAGTTTAGGTCAGCTGTCCTGGTTATGTCCCCTCCCAAGATCTTGCCCTGCCCCAGCCTGCCATTGAGGGGGGGGGCAAAAATGTTGGAGAGACAGCCTTGATGCTGTGCCAGCATTGCTCAGCTGTAGCCAAAACACTGGTGTGCTATCAACACCTTTCTAGCTACTGATGGAGAGCACAGTGCTATGAGGGCTGCCATGGGGAGTATTAACTCCATCTCAGCCAGACCCAATACAATCTCCACCCCTTATTCCATACCATTTGCGTCCTGCTCAGGTTCCACATAACTTAATACAGATATCTTCTAACCATACTATTGTATTTAATTCTCATTACTGAAATCCTTTCTCACCAACACTTACAACTGAGACTACATACTTAAACCACTTTTATACCCAACGTACGGATTTATACATTCTTATTAATTACTATCCCCTGTCCTTTAAGAGATAGATATTCCATGGGCTTCTTCCACTCTTCCTGATGTTCACATACAGGTTATGACTTGAGCCCCATCCATCAAGATGAGTGGTCAGGACAGGAGAAGCAGTATGTTCGATCGTTGGGCCCCAACACCAGCTTGGTTTGGGTCACTGATGCACTTGTCTGGTTCCTTGCGAAGTTCACTCTTCTGCAGTTCAGGTCATTCCTGCTACATTACTTCCTACAACATACAACTCACATCACAGATTATTTTTCCCCCAAGGTTAAATGTCCTTGAGGCACACACTGGGTCTCCCCATCCTTCCGCATTACCCACCAAGTACACCCAGGTCCCTGAGCAAAGACAATCCCACGAATGGGTTTGCCTTTTCCCATGGGAGGTGCAATCCACACTGCCTTCCCCAGCCACTTCCCCATGTGCACTACGGGGACCTTATCTCCTCCCACAGTATGTAGGGGTTTTGTTTGGGCAGGACCAGGACGGTTAGCAGATCCTCTGGTGTTAACTAGCCAAGTGGCTTCTGCTAAATTTGTATCCCAATGCTTCCATGTCCCATTGCCTAGCGCTCTCAGCATAGTCTTCAACAGTCCATTATATCTCTCAATTTTCCCAGATGCTTGCGGGTGATAGGGTATGTGGTACACCCACTCAATGCCATGTTTCTTTGCCCAGGAGCTTATGAGGTTATTTCGGAAATGAGTCCCATTGTCTGATTCAATTCTTTCTGGGGTACCGTGTTGCCATAAAATTTGCCTTTCGAGGCCTAAGATGGTGTTTCGGGCAGTGGCATGGTTTACAGGATATGTTTCTAGCCAACCAGTAGTTGCTTCCACCATGGTGAGTATGTAGCGCTTGCCTTGGCGTGTTCGCGGCAGTGGTCCAATGTAGTCAATTTGCCAGGCCTCGCCATATCGAAAACCCAGCCACCGCCCTCTGTTCCAGGGAGACTTTACTCTGGTAGCTCGTTTGATTGCAGCACATGTTTCACAGTCATGAGTGACCTGCGTAATGGCCTCCATGGTCAGGTCCACCCCTCGATCACGAGCCCACCTATATGTTGCATCTCTCCCTAGATGTCCCGATGTCTCATGGGCCCATCGAGCTACAAATAGCTCACCTTTACGCTCCCAGTCCAGGTCCACCTGAGCTATTTCTATTTTGGCAGCCTTGTCTACCTGTTCATTATTTTGATGTTCTTCAGTGGCACGGCTTTTGGGCACGTGAGCATCTACATGACGTACCCTTAGAGTTATGTGTTCTACACGGGCAGCAATGTCCTGCCACAATGCTGCTGCCCAGATGGGTTTACCCCTGCGTTGCCAATTGGTCTTCTTCC